>NC_071471.1:1195682-1501307 GCF_028500815.1 Rissa tridactyla | reverse complement strand
GTAACACTGCAATGCCCCAGTTCCGGAAAACTACAATCAGTTATGTATTTAATTATTAAAACCCTACTAACTGAACAATCTTGATTGTTTCTATGCCTATAGGAATCCCACACCTACAAACCCGGAGCTTATTCCTTTGAAGAAAGCCATAAAAATAAATGAACACTGACAGAATAAAATAATTATGGAGCAACTGGTCATTTGTTAATAAAATTAGCTTTGCCAAACTGTAAATTGCATAACCAAGTAACAAATTAGAAACAGATACCTCTTAATACCCATATCTCTGATAGCAGATGAAGGCGGACCTATGAAGATGATTCCCTCTTGCTTGCACAACTCTGCAAACTCTGTGTTTTCTGATAGGAAACCATAACCTGGATGAATGGCCTAAAATAGAATAACGTTACCAGCCTATTTTTGTATCAGTTTAGCTTAGAAAACCCTGAAACTTCAGTAGAGTGCTAGGGAAACACAAAATGGAAACATCATCAGTAAACATAATGAAGAACTCAAGAACATGGAAGTAACGGAAGATTTAAGGCTGCGATCTACTGACCTGTGCTGCTGAGACCTTGGCCACCTGCATTATTTTCTCCATGGCCAAGTAACTCTGCTGTGAGGGTGCTGGACCAATGCAGTACGCTTCATCTGCCTGTTACAGAAAAAAGTACATATGACACAGACTGTTTATTAGATAATAAAAAGCCAATTTAACTGAAGTTCCAAGCTAATTACATGGTTTATCAGACTGCCAGCATGCAACAGTTTAAATCACTGCCTCTCTTCATGGAGGCGAAAAACTGGGCGAAACAAATTATGACTTTCTTCCCAAAATAACGAGTCCATTCTCTAACACCCAGTGGCTACTCTGGAGTTCGAGTGCCAAACTTTAATGAACTTCCTGTAAAGTTGTCAGGTGCTGAGGCAGAGAGTAGGCAAACTTTTCATTGATTCAAAGAAAAATTGGAAGTAACTCTACAGCAGTGAAAATCAAGTGCATTAGCACACACATCTACTTTCACATTGAACTTAGTAATGAGAAATACTGTTGTCAGTCACAAATTAATGAATATACTTCACCATTGCTACATGCATGGAATTTCTGTCTGCTTCACTATAAACTGCTACAGACTTCACACCCATTTTCTTCGCTGTTCGCATCACTCTGCATGCAATTTCTCCTCGGTTTGCAATAAGAATCTTCCCTATGCTGTGACCTCCTGTTTAAAAGGATGAAGCACAGTAAGCAACTCTTAAAAGAAATATAGCCTTAAAAACATTCCTGGAAATTAAGTAATTTTAAAACTCAGATTTCTTTTTCATCATTTATAGTGTTTATGCATTTCTTAAAATAATGAAAAAACACATGCTTCACCCAAAAGCATTTCCATGCTAGCCTTGGAATTTTTTCCTTGGAGTCCTTACGCAGAAGTATGTTTAAGTCAAGTCTTTTTTTCTTTTTAAAATCCAAGAAGTCTATTCTAACCCTAAAACAACACTTAAACCCAAAAGTTGATGTTTATATTTTTACTGTGTGCTTTCTGGACCAACTAGAAACAACTAAAAAACCTGGCCCCCTCCCCCCAGTAAAAGTGATTCACATTTCTTTGAAGAGCACCAATTCCCATTGATACACCGTCACAAAGAAATAATAAGTTATGAAGTTTTTTCTTGGTTGTTTGTTTTGTTTGTTTCTTTTTAAAACAGTAACTTACGAGCTCCTATTAATAGCAGTTAAAACATGATAGAAATATAGGGGCTGCACAGTCAGAGACCTCACAACCTGAACTAAACAGCTTAAAACCATCTAATAAAATTAAAGTATACCCCTGAATTCTAAAACATGTCTTTTCAGATAACATGACAACGGGGTCACTTTAAGTCATCTTGCTAAGTATTTTTAACTTGCCTTCATATACTGTTTAAATACCATTATGCCTAAAAAACAATTTTCACAGACTTTGCAACATTTGTATCAGAAAAGGACTCAGAGGAAAACATCACAAAAATAGTTTTCCTGAAGGTGAGTATACCTAAATACCACAGATAAAATTATTCAAAATGTTGTTTACACATTAAAGGTTATTTCTGTTAGGTCAGCTACAGACTACTGTTTTCAAAAACTACAGAAACATTGAATACTTGTTTTTAAAAACCTACGTTTTTTCAGCAACTTATGGTCTAAAGCTAATGGTAAAGCAATCCACATTACACAAGCAAAGTTGTTAAATTTCATACCTATTGTTGAGGCCCATTTCACGAATCTTTGTACTTGGCTCCACTGCCTGCAAAATTATAAGCACAGAAGTGTTAAAAAAGTCCATGAAGAAGGGGCAGCTGAACCACTTTTCCCTTCGGGTGGTAGCAGGGCTGCACTGACAGCTCCCAAGCGTTGGATACAGGTATTTGCAGGGAACGTATGCCGGCACAAGGAAGATTGTACAAACTTCACCAGATCTCTCCTTAAGTGTTTTCATTCACACAAAACAGAAATTATCCCCTCGCTTTTTTAGCGGCATTCAAACTGAAATAGTCAACACACTATTTCAAAATAAAAAAACCCAAACAAACAAAAAACAAGACAAAAAAACACCACCAAAACTCTTTTGGTGGACGTAACAGACAATATCTGGCGTTTATCACAGAGAAGGCAACTTGTATTCGGGAAAGAAGACATGAACAATCATAAAACAGAAAAGCTTAAAAAAGGAAACAGGAGTTGTTTATGTAGACAAAAGGCGCAAGCAAGAGGAATGGGAAAGACAGTGAGAAAGAAGAGCTATACAGAATTCTGGAAATTACATTCAGCCTCAAACTAATAAAAAGGGCTCCAGAAATCAGGTAGAGAAGGCTATGTGACTGGAAGAAACTGTAAAAGTAAACTCGTGGAACTGTTTTAATATAAATCAGCATGGTAATCCTGGATCGAGTCCAGCAATTGCTACAGGAGCCGGGGCAGCAGCCGGGCCCCACGCCGCCAGCAGCTCAGCCCCGCTCTCTGAGGGGACACGAGCGACCTCCCGAAGCCCCCACCAAGCCGCTGCCCCGCTCACCGGCTCCGGGGGCGCAGCACCCCGGGTACCGACCCCCAGGGCCCAGCACAGCTCCCCGGAACCTGCACCACCCTCTAAAACTATGAATTGAAGCTCTGGGGGATTTTTTTTTTGCTTTTCTTTTCCACAGAGGAGCCCGCGGTACGGGTGTCCCCGCCCCCGGCCCAGCTCCCCGGCTCCTCCCGAGGCGCTGAGCCCCTTCCCGCCGCCCGCCGGGGCAGCCGCTCCCCCCACGCCAGGCCCAGCCTCCGTCCCTGTCCCTGTCCCTGTCCCTGCCCCCACCGGCCCCCGCTAACGGGCCGCCGCGGCGCGCACCGCCCCCTGCAGCGGCAGGAAGGACCCGTCGGCCGCCCCCCGGGCAAAGCCTCGCCACGCCGCATACTGCCGCCCCCGCCCCGCACTCACCGCCGCCGCAACGCCCACAGGCAGCAGCGGCCGCGCTCGGCCGCCAGCACCAGCGCCATGTTGGCGAGCGCGGGGGCCGGCGGGAGGGGGGTGTGCGCGGCAGCGCGGCCCGCAGTGGCTGCCGCGGCGGGGGCGTGCTGAGGCGGGCGGCGGCAGGGAGGAGCCGGCGGCGGGGAGGGAGAGCCCGGAGGGAGGTCGCCGGGAGGGAGGCGGTGTGCTCGCGGCCGAGCGGTCTGGGAGAGCGAGGGAGCCGGGAGAGGGCGGCAGGGGCCGGGTGACACCGACAAACTGGGCAATAAAACGGCAGATCGAATAAAATTCCGATAAATGTGAGGTGGCGCACCCTGCAGGAGGGCTCCTGGCTACGTTTGTGGAAGCCTGGGCTCTGAGCCGACCGTGTTCCTTCGGGAATGACACCCGGGGACACGAAACGTGAGGGCGGCAGGGACGGGCACGGGGATCCCCAGCGTCCTCGTGTGAGCGACACAGGACTAATTTCTAATGCTTGGGAAAACCGCGCTTTTAGAAGACTAGCGTCTGATTTTGTGAAATTATTTACTTTATAGCCAGCTATGGCATGTGGGATTCAAGGTCTCAGTGTTTCGAGCTCGCCAGGTGCGGGGATGAGGAGGGGCGAGACGCGGGCACTTGCCCCAAGCTGCCAACAGGGTTATTTCATACCATGAATGGCACGTTCAATAGAAATTAGGAAGTTTGATGAGGATTCTCTCTCTCCCTTGACGCCTGCCACCCTGAGCACTCCTCGCCCCGGTGCCGGAGCCCTGAGCCCTTCCCTTCCTCGCAGGGTGCCACATCGGCTGTCCCTGCGGGGAGTGCACGGCTCCCTGCTGGGGGTGGGCTGGGTATAGTCCCGGTGTATTCTATATTGGCATCGGGATCAATATTGGTTCTTCAGTGTTATTAATGTTAATTATTTAGCCTCATCCTATTAAATCTATTTATATTTCAACCCTCGCGTTTCTTGTTTTCCCCTTCCCACGTAGCATGGGGCAGCTGGGCCTCGGGCAGGCCGAGCCTGGACCTTCTGGTTTTGCATGTGGAGCTGGAGCTCAGAACACGGCGAGAAAAGGAGGGTGAACCCCCAAGGTCACTGCGTTCGCCTCACTCACACTGACTTACTGCACCTAGGTTAACAATAACACTCAGATAAGCATATCTGATAGACCGCAATAAAGCATTTCCAAAGTTGTATTTCACATGTCCAGGATTTTAATATTAATGATATAGAGAAATTAAAAAAAAGCAAACCCACAGTAGCACTCAGAAAAAGTATTTCTTGTTGCTGTTTACAAATAGCAAAGCAATCATGATTTTTCCCAAGCAGAATACACAAGCTATCAGTTGTAACAGTGGTAGTATTTAACGTGTCTTATGTGTTCTCCGTACTCCGAAGCGTTAACACAGTTTGAGAGAGCATAATAAACAGCATTCCTGGTATGCGGGTAATCTCTGCTTGTTCCACTGTTGCTGTTTTTAATTTGGCACGGTGACCTCTCACAGCAGGGGCTGAGCGGCTGTAGTAGGTTACGTGGATGCCAGATCCAGTATGGTGGGCCCAGCACTTCTTCTAAAGATGGGTTTTTAAAAACTACATTATTAAGTGAAGCTTCCACTTTTCCATGTTTCCTTCATTTAATTCTTCAACATAACATGCTGTTCCGCTGGAGAAGAGCAGGCTGAGAGGGGATCTCATCGATGCTCAGCAAGAGCTAACGGGCGGGGGGCAAGAGGACGGGGCCAGACTCCTCGGTGGTGCTCGGGGACAGGACAAGGGGCAACGGGCACAAACTTGAGCATAGGAAGTTCCACCTAAACATGAGGAGGAACTTCTTTGCTGTGAGGGTGGCAGAGCCCTGGCACAGGCTGCCCAGAGAGGTGGGGGAGTCTCCGTCTCTGGAGACATCCCAACCCTGCCTGGACGCGTTCCTGTGCCACCTGCTCTGGGTGACTCTGCTCTGGCTGGGGGTGGGACTGGGTGATCTCCAGAGGGCCCTTCCAACCCCCACCAGTCTGTCATTCTGTAATTTTCTTTAGAAATCCAGATTTTTAAAAAATTCAGCATGTTTAATTCGTCTCTAAACACAAGATGGCAGCATTTTATGCAGTTCACCATTGAACACTGGGAAGAGCTACAGACATTTTACAATACATAAATCAGAGGCGGCAGAGGAGTTTATGCTTTGAACAGTATAACTAATGGAAGTTGCAAAATCATTTATATTGCAAATCTGCTCTTGGTGAAGGCACCCTGCAGGCATGGCTTTTAGGGCCTGCAAAGTCGAGCGGGATCACCAGATGGCATACGCAGATGTTTGAAAGTGCAATGTAATAAAACCAAAATGCAGAAAATATTAATTTTCTCACTGACACCAGTAATATGCTTAATGTGCATGTACATAGGCAGAGGTGCTGTGATGAACCTAGTGATGTACTGGATGGGTTGGACTGGCAACATTTTAAATGTTATTATGTAAGCTTCTAAACTGCTTTAGATTAATAATTTGAGTACTTTTCTCATTATTATTTTTTCCATGAGCAGATTGTGAACATCATAATTAGTTTGAAATATGAATTCATTGTCCTTGAGGAGATGAAAAAAATGTCATTCCATGGCAAAATGAATGAGGTTAAACATTGCCTGGACTCATTAATCGTATTATTCAGAATTTTCTGGGGTACAGGAAAGCCCCAGCAAAGCTGAGGTTTGACACCAAGATCTGTGTCCGTAATCTGCACAGATTTCCTGACGCAGATTGAACACTTTCCTTTTTCCCAACAGCCATTTATTTTTCTTCTGCATGTGGGAAATGCAACCTACTCCTTTTTACAATTCTGAAGAAAGAGTTAAGTAAGAAACTGAGACAATTAAATTATAATTTAATAAAATACTTGTGATCTATCAACTTCATAGGCAATAGGACTTGCAGAAAAAGGGAAATGCAGGGTTTGAGACATTTTGTGGCTAGCTGGGAAAGCCCAGATGCTGACGAAAGCCCAGGAGAGTGAGTGTTGGCTGACAAACTTCAGACAGCCCCTGCATTATGGGCGTGCAATGGCCACAGCCGTGGATGTGAGAAAGACAGAGTAGCCTCCAGGTGTCTTGTCACCTTACTAGTGAACTTCATAGAAATCTTTCTCTCCTCACCCTTATTATTTTCCTCAAATTCATGCTTTAAAAAAATATTCTTTTTTCCTAGACACTCTGGTGTAAAAACATTTCTTCAATCAATTACAAACTTCTGTGATTCTGGGACAGTCCATGGTGTGACTTATGGATGGGTTTTGCCTTAAAAGGAAAAATGATTGACTATTCCTCCATCTGCCATTAAACCTTGTCAAGAAAGAGAGAATTTTGAGACGTCCAGCAGCCCTTCAGGGTTCCCTTCAGATTCCCCCCCTTCCCCAGGCAATGAACATGGAAAAGGCCCCATATAAATCCTAGCTCATCAGCTGAAATGCAAACCTAGCTCTAGACAGATTTGCTTTCTAGTTTCTCTGAAAAACCTTTAAAGACGAAACTGAAGAACTTTTGAGTGCCCCCTTTTATTGAGAAGTTTCCCTCATGCCATTGTCACACAGGTTTATTTTAAGCTGGCTGTTGATGTGGCAGCAACAGCAAAATCACAGCAAATCACATGGAATCATAGACTCGTTTGGGTTGGAAAGGACCTTTAAAGGTCACCTACCTAGTCCAGCCCCCATCCTTTGGGAAATTCCTTTGACCGACATAGAAGCTGTTGAATTCTCAAGTTTATGTGTGGTATTTCCCAAGCTACTTATTTCCTCTGGTTTCCATAACTGCACACTGAAAGGGTGCATTCTCCTCAAAAAAATCTTATCATAATTCCTGAGATTATTATCTGTAAAAGCAGTTTAAACATGAAGTAACAAGCATCCATCACATCTGCTGTGAGTTATGGGCTGTGTTTATCGGACCGATAGGAAACAAAAAGAGATGTAGTCTCATAAAGAAACACAGTGTATTCAGATACTCTGGAAGCTGTGGGGAGATTAACAGAAAACCGCATGATATTTTCAATACCCTTTTTTTTTTTTTTGTAATGCTGATGAAACAAAGATAGAAATGTCAGATGAGCTGCCCAAGCCACAGAAGAAATACCACGGTTAGATATAAGCATATCTGTGGCTGTGGCTTGTGTCCAGAGCCCAGAGGACCCTGCCTGTTTGTTAGATTGTACTTGGCTTTTAAACAGGTTAGGTGAAACAGTCTCGAGAGATAAAATAATTGCACAGCAATGGCTACTTTAATGACTAAATACAACCTCTATAATAGAAACACCAATAATAGAAAAATAAAGAGCATATCTTACTTCCCATAGCAAATAATTCTTTAGCAACTATATATTATAGCAAGCTAGAAGTGATCAACCAAACCACCTTCATACACTCAAATTGCCAATGTATGGCTCCCTTCCTCTTCCAACCAGAATTAACAGCTGGTTTTTAAGTTGGACTTTGTTGATCAGAGAGTGAAAAGGTCTGAAAGAAATTAGATCTCACTTTATAAACTCCTTGGCAATTTGGCTAAGTATGACATCACCGTGCTCATGGGGTGCACTTGTGCCCACCTTGGGCGTGCGAGAGACCATGGTGAAGGGTCGGGGGCGAGAGCTGCAGCAGAGCACCAGGGAGCTGGAGGGACGTGCTGTATCCTGCCCAGCACATGCCTGCGAGCAAGTGACGCGTAGCCGCCCTGGTGGGATGCATCATGTCATCATGATCAGTGTCTTCTGGGTCAGGGATGGGTTGATCTGAGTCTGCAACTGGGGGAAAAAGTGAGCTGGGGATGCTGCCCATGCTGTGACTGTTATGGCCCACCTAGGGTACAACTGGGTTATCCCAAGAGCCTCTTCTTTCTGTGGGGTTATTTTAGGGACTTTTTGCGCAAAATGTTTCCTCAGACAAGATGTTTAAAAGAGAAAGTCTGGCAACCAAGGTCAATTACACCTATAGAGTCTTCCCACTTGGGAGGAGGACCTCAAAGCAACTCCACCAGATAAAAAAGTGCCAGGCAAATATCTACCTAAATTCTAGTTGAAAATAAATACAGGCATCGGCTTTAAAAGCTGCAGACGGCAACTCAAGGAGCAGCTGGGCTGTCTAATTTTAACTCAGCGTTACATTCCAAGAGGCAGCAGCCCCTGCGATGCTGACACGCGTCCCTGCTGCCGGCTCTCTGTTCCGTGGCCGGGGATGGAGGTGACGGCGTGCAGGCTGGGCTGGGGGGGAGAGAGGTGGCACTTAGGGGCTGGGATCTCCTGCTGCAGCAAGGAATTCTCCAATGGATCCTCTCCTGCTGTAAAGCCCTAACTCCATTGGATTAATTTTGCTGCATGTTGGCAGCATTTCGTGGGAGCATCCAATTGTTTCATCGGTTTATATCACGTGCACTTCACCTCTGCTGTTTAGAGCAAGCCCGGAGTATTATTCCTCCAGAAAGGGCAGTATGTAGCTTCACAAAAATAGCAAACAAATAATAGCAATAAAAAGCATAAGAACAAATCAAGTAAACCTGAATCCAAACATTGTTCAATACCGACAGTTTGATTCACTGTAGAAAGAAAAAAATGAGTGGGGAAAACCACATTAACCTTGCATCATCGGTAAAAATGCCAGAGGGTGTCACAAGATTAAACAGAGAATTATCAGTCATTAAGAATAGCTTTCTCTCCTCATCTTGATATCAAACATTAAAACACTGGATATTAACATAAAGAAATTTTTGAGTACAGAACACAACAAGAAAATGCTATATCCATATCAGTAGAAATAACAAACTGTACAAATCATACAAGCCAGCAATAAAAGAACGTGTGAAAAAGGACTTAGCTTTGAATGGGAAAGGTACCTACGGGTCATGTGTCAGAACGGCTTAGGGTCAGATCATGTGCGGTGCTGAGCTTTCGGCAGCGTTTGTTGTTAAAACGCCCCCATGGAAGGGTTTAGGACAGTAACATCACTATTGCGGGCTCGTTTTCAAATGGAAGCTCTTCCATATGTTTACCTTTCCTGCTGGACATAGAATCAATTCTCTTGTTTTTAAAAAAGTGAATGCTTTAATCAAGTATAAAAATCTGCTTTCTAAACAACAGATTAATAGTATTAACCCTGAGAAGTAGAGGGAGCTGATTAAGCTGGGGGCCTGACCAACACACTGGGTTCGGTGGCTGCTTGGCCACTAACCGGGGGAAGGAGGAAGGGTGAAAATAAGCTAGATAAAGTTCACTAAGCAATATTAACAGTGCTGGAGCCTTTTACAAAACAATCATTGAAATACTCAAATTTCAATTTGAGTATTCAACTGAATACAGTTCAAATCACTGTATCTGTATTAAAGATTTGAAAGTTCTGTTTCTTGTGCTACTTTACTTTACAATCAACTGCCTCCCTTGCTCACAGCCGGTTCTGACTTCTGTCTTATTGTTTCTCCAAGTGCAAACAAAAAATTTAAGCCATTACCCTAACTCCTAAGGGGGACTCTTATTTAATATTATTTTCTCTTTTGTAAATGTTTTTATATTTAATTTCTTATCATTTTGATGTAATTTTCCACAGTGAACAGATTATGGGTGTGTTTATGTACACATTTGTGCATATGTTTAGCTTTGTAAATCTTTTGTGACAAGATTTTCCTTGTTACAACAAAGAGCATTCACTGAACTTACTCTCAAAAGCAGTTACTACTTTCATGCCTTCGTCACTGGCTTAGCAGGAAAGGGACTGCAGAGCGTATGAATGAGGGTGCTTTAAAGCAACTCCAAGTTACATCCGTATGAAACCCCAGTGCTCAGCTGTGAGCACGCGGAAGAGCATTCACTGTGGGGCAGAGAGTTTTTCCAAGACCTGTGCAAGCTTTTATTTCCCACAGAAGCCATGAATGTACAGTGTCGGTGCATTTCCATTTGCTCACGGACCTTGTGCAGGTCTGCCACAACTGTGAGCACTTAATCCCTGGCGTTTTCAGTGAGCATGGGATCTTCCCGGATTAAGAGGGATCTACAGCTCGGTAGAGGGACTGTTACTGAGTTGTGTCAGTCACTGAACAGATCCATGTCTGAATAGGAACTGGGTGACTCATGAGCTCTCACCAGGCCATGAAATATTGAGCTCCTTGAATTTATCACGCAAACTCACCCCAGTCCCCATCTACTGCACTGGCATCCTTAGCACCGGCCCAAGTGTCGTGGTGCTTTCAGACCCTCACGTCAGCTCTCTCCACGTCGTGTGGCGAACACGTGGCAAAGGGATGCTGTGCCTCGAGCACCGATGGACAAGTGGGGTTGGATGGCCTGGGGTGGCCCGGGGTGGAGTTACTGCCCGGTTCTGCTGCACAGACATCTCAGCTGCCTGCCAACCAGCTCCTGAGCTGTGCCGTTTGCAGCACAGCACTTCAGGACAAACTTACCAACGTCAGATTGCTCCAGTGTGCAGTGCTTTAGGAGCCTGCAGTTCAGGAGTTATTGGCAAGAAGTTCAGGCACCTTTGCAGCAGGGCTGAGACAAGCGATGAGAAGTGACAATTTCGGTCAGGGAGTGTGACCCCAGTTGGGGAATCTTCTCCCATTTGCATACACAGGCACTGCAAACTAGAAAATTGTCTAAGAACACTGCCTCCAGAGTAAGAGTCACAAATCACTACTCTGTCCTTGTGAAGGGCTTAGTAGGAAAAACCCAAGAACTTACGAACTGTAACCGTTGCAGGGCTGGTGAGAACTTGCTTGTGAATGGAAGTCACGCTACCCTTGCCCCGAGCCCTCAGCACACACAGTGCTCCCACCGGGCTTTCGTGAGCTCTGGTTTAACAGGGTTGGCTGCAGCTGTGGACCTCTGGTTTATTCACTTGAAGGTCATATTACTGGACTCATCTATTTTAATAAGTCTAAATGCTATCTTTGACAAATCTGATGGATTTTCTGGGGGATAGTGATACTGCTCACTTTAAGCTATTTTTAGGCATCTGACTTAGGTGGTCTGAATCACCTCCTTTCTTGACAATACAAAGAATTTAGGCTCTGGACTGCATCTAAATTGGATGCTAAGAATAGCCTAAAGTAGATGGTGAGAGTTCTGTTCTTCCCACCTTAAAGAAATTGCTTACAGAAATATTCATTAGCTTTAAACACAGGGTGTCATCCCACTTAAACAAGTGGCTTTGGGGCAGTGAGATGGCCAGGTCGAAGCTAGAACTCCTGTGACTTCTCTACTTGGTACACACATTCGGAAATACAAGGGCACCTCAGATGCGTTCGTATCCTCTATGCGGCTTTCTTCTGGAAATCAGGAAAGTGACAAACACAATGACAAACAGCCCCAGGATACTCAGGCCCACTGCGATGGGAGCTGCTTTTCTGTTTTTATCAGGAAAACATTCTTCTTCTGAAAGTAAAAGGAGATCAGAGAATGTGTTACAGCAGAACACTGTACTCCGAGACTATACGTCTATATTCCACAAACCAGCAAATACAAGACAGAAGATCTCAAAACCTTGATTTCTTTTTTTTTCCCCACTTTCGCCTGATCTATACTTATTACATTTTTTCTATGGTGATAAAAGAAAACAATACTTGCCCCGTTCAAAATAGCTATGTGCTTCACTGGAGAATGACTCTGCTCTTTCATGTCCACAGAAATTGTCTTACCATCAAGACCAGTACGTACACAAGGAGGAGTTTTTCCTGCCGATAGCAGATGTGGAGCATCACACTACAATGTGCAAGTCTAAAAATAAAGAGCAAGGCACATCCTGCACGGACAAAAACTAAGTGGCATCTAATTGTTTCTGCCCAGTAAAAAGGATCAGGCCACAGAAGGGAGCCCATAGTCCAGCACATCGTTAGCACAGCAGGGATCCTCGTTAAGTCAGCGTTTCCTAAGAAAAATCAAATTCTAATTGTTCTCTATGTTTAATTTGGAATATTTGTGGATAATTGTGGCTAACTCAGAACATCAAGAGATGAGGAAGGCAGAAGCCTTGGATTTGGTCCCGGGGGTTGCTTTAGCAGTACCATTGTAATTTTATTGTATGTATGATGATATCAGAAAAGGTTTTGACAAAACCAGTATCTTTTTAGAACCATCCAAAGATATATTCACTACAAACATACCTCTTAGCTACAGAGGGGGCAAATCCTGATTTCCTCAGCCAGACCCTACCCAAATGAATACTCAAGTCATCCTCCAGTTAAATGGAAACTCATTGCTCTAAAATGAACTTCCAGATTGGGGTAAATTGACGCCTTTGCTATGGAGAGACAGCACCACCTGGGTCACTGACACAAATGGAATGTTTACCCAAGCAACAATGGCAGGATCAGTCGCAAATTCACCATAGAACAAGCGTAGCCCTGGGAGTGAGGGCAAGGTCTGGGAATGGTCACTAATGTGTTACTCCAGAACTGGGCCAGACCTGCATCTTCCATCTGATCTATAGGAACGGTCCCTCCTTGGGCTCCAGGGACAGATGCTTTGAGTGGCACCCGAGCAGCCAACTATCCTCCAGGTAGTGTAGCTTGGTCAGCTAAACCCCACCATCTACCCCGGCTCAGCAGCAAATGTGGTTTACACCCAGGGTACGAGGGAGACCCAGCACCCTCCGCCCCTTTCACTCCCTTCCCACTATTCCAGGGCAGATTTCGGCAGCGCTCTAAGACAAAAGCCTCTCTTGTTATTGTCTAATTCCGATGACTGCGCAGGCACAGACTGTAGCTTAGCTTGGGCTTTTCCCCAGTGGGAATCTTTACGCCGAGGGTGGGCAGTTTGCTGAGGGAGCATGTGGAGTGCATGCCGTCACATCACAGCTCCGGAGCCTCCACGCCGCTCTCCCCAAAATCTGATCCTCTTCTCCTCTGATCCCGATGGCGGTTTCACGTGATACAATGCCACAAGGCCAAAGGCATCAGGATGCTACTAGATGCCGCCTTTTGAAAGCTTTGTCGGGTTAATGTAACCCACTGTTATGGAAGTGAGCTGAAAAGTATTTGCATTTAAGTGTGGCAAAAGCCAGGGATGTTTGAATTGACCGTTTTGCTTTGATGAAACCTTGAGCTATGAACTCTAAGGAACTGTTTCTGAGACACTGAAGTGCAGTTCAGAAGGCACTCTTACAGCTTTCCAGACTCAAACAAGCCATTGATGTAACAATGCTGCTGCAGACTGTACAAAATTGCAAGGAACTTGAAACTAATGTTCATTAATGTTTTCTTTTTCTTCCCTTTTTAAAGATAAGTAAATCAGGAGCAACAGAAGTGAAACTACCAGTCCCAAGACACCGAAGGGGAGGAGGCTGGTGGTGTGTAGAGTCACTCCTTCACGGGGGATTTTGTCTTTCAAAATCTGCGTACACAGCAGAGGCACGTAGCAGTTTCATAACTATTTCATGGCCACTGGGGAATTATTTCAGCGGTGGTAGATGCTTCCTCAGCCCTTTGATTAAGAGCGAAACTAATTTAATTTTGTATATGGTATTGATTAGCAGAGATTAGCCTGACTTTGAAGAGAGAGAGCCTTTCTAAGCTCTGTCTCTGCTGGAGGTGAGGCCATACCAAAAGCCGTAACTGAACTCACTCATTGTACAAATTCGAATGGGAATGTGGGGACCAGATGGGACCCCATGAGTTGTTCCAGCTTCTGAAACTGGGAGCATGCCAATCGTGCTCCTCCTCAGGAGCACATTTCCTCATGTCTAGACGCAGCTGCTCTGAAAGTTTCATCCTGCATTCACAAATACCCCTTATTAGCTGGCAGTTTTGCTGCTGCAGCTGTGGGACCTCATGAGTGTCAAAATAGCTAAAATCTGACTCCACTGAGAACAGTGACCTTGAACCGAACTGTACGTATTAGGGCTTTGGGCAACGCAGTGGTGGGGAACACACCTCCGCTTGCGCTGGGAGAAAATGGGTGAAGAAGGAAGGGTGGAAAAGGTGTCCTTCTACATACCTTTTCCAAACTGGTTGCCGACAATATCAAACGCCTGCAGCTGCATATTGACAATAAGTAGCTGGAAGTTCTTCTCCAAGCCGAAGGTTTGCTTGCTGGCACACTTAAAGGAATTCCCCAGTGTTGTTGTAAACAGCTTCTCACGTATGGCTGCATAGTAAAGCATACCTGGAGGCACAAAGAGAGAGACAAATGAGAGGCCCCACTAACTCTGTTGGAACCAACATCTTTCTGAGGTAAAATGGAGGATCCTGGGTGCTTTGGCAG
Source organism: Rissa tridactyla (assembly GCF_028500815.1). Classification (NCBI taxonomy): domain Eukaryota; kingdom Metazoa; phylum Chordata; class Aves; order Charadriiformes; family Laridae; genus Rissa; species Rissa tridactyla. Next base: position 1,486,603 of record NC_071471.1, on the reverse strand, counting down.
AGCAGCAGTCACTGCAGTGACTACAGCATGGGCATTTTCCCCATAATGCATCAGTTACGTTTCTTCCGTGTTTAAATGAGTGCTTTAATTATCAATGGGCAACTCAGCCAGGTGTGGGTCTGAAAAAGTGGCTAAAATTAGGATTCTATCAGTTAGAATTCCTAACTATTAGTTAGGATTCTCACAGAAGCAGCCAACTATCTCAGGTCTCCAGAAGGGCTATTTCCAGACAAAACAGAGATACCATGTCTAGCATGGGAATTTGACATATCTAGTCAGTATTGCTTTATGTATTGAACATGTTCTTAAACGTATTTCAGTGTCACAGGACTTTATGGAAAGTATGGCTCAAGTTCAAAGCATGAAAAGATCTCGTAACCTGGGCATATCCTTTATCCTTGAAAGCCGATATACCAGTTGAAGACAAAATCATCCACGTCACCAGCTCTGCATCGCTGTATCTCAACCACATTTGCCAGCACAATGGTGTGGCGCATACTCTTGGTCCTCGTCGGTCAGAATCTGTCCACCAGTGTGTACTGATACAGCTGGTTCAGTAAGTTTTATCTTAGAAAAGAGACGGGCTGGCTCACTGCAGAAATACTGCCGGTGGGCCGTGAAATGGCAAGGCCTGGCAGAGAGGCAGTAGCAAACAGGCAGGGACAGCAATGTCTCTCGCCAGCACCACTGTGGAGGACTCAAAGTATATTTGAGGATTTTAAAATTTATGATTAAGCTGATTAAGCGTTTGTATTTGCTGCAATTGGTACTTAGCAATGCGCTGGAAAACTCTGGTCGTTTAGACTGAGAACATCCCGAGGAGACAAGTCCTCTGGATCGGCTTTTCTTCTACTCTGGTCGATGCAGATCAGTGCAGGCTCCACTTGAGTTAACCAAAGTGCTCGTCAGTGAGAAGAGAAACAGACACTGAGCTTCCAAAAAGCTCGGTGCTGTTAGAACACACCCGGTTGAGCTCCTGATTTGTTTTTCTTCTTTCAGGGACAAAAGTCAATCCCAATACTTATGAGTAACAAACAGAGAAGCGACATAAGACAGTCATTAACCTGGATTAGATATATTGGGAAGAATTAGTGCAAAATTCATGTCAGAGAAAATCTGAAGTGATGGCTCAGAATTTTTCTCTGACGAAACTGCAGCCCGGTCCCTTCTCTTCTGTTTTCAAGCCATAAGTTTTAGGTGAGTGACATGTTGAAAGCCTGATAAAACACATAATTTGCAAAATCCAGTGTTTTAAAGATAAGAAAGCCTATCCCACACCCAGAACAGTTTGATATGAAATTAAGACAGTGTAAAATCACTGACCTCCAGAAGATAACTGTAATCTGGACTCAATCTTACTGACATGGTACGTTGGAGCTTCCTGCAAAAGAAGATAGATATCTTTATTTGTAATACTTCCTCATATTTGTGAAAAAAATACAGTTCACCACAGCAACATGGTCACAAAGCGTTTCCCAAAGAAACACATTTTAAAGCATCACCTTCAAGACGCAAGAACCAACTTGCTTGGATGCACTGCTTTTCGTTTCCAGATCCCTCCACCTGACAGCGGAGCAGCTGGTGTCCCGCACCTCGGCTGCACCGCAGTTCTGCTCGGGCCAGCGACAAGGAGCTACTTGATTGTACACGGCATTGTACACTGCCGTGAGGCTTGGGGTACCCAGCGCAGGAGGGAGCTAAGCACACAGTATACATTGCACAAATTAACAGGCATGGGATGAGGCCGGTTATTTTTATTCACCTGTTTGCTTTCAGGGAGAGTCCCTGCAGCGCCGCCCCGAGCAATCCTGCTCTGACCCGCAGCCCGGCTGCTGGCGGGACCTCAGCCCCCACCTTCAGCCGTGCTGGGGACTCAGCGCCGCACAGATGCCCTTCGCGTGAGCAAACTGCAGAAAGCAGCCGTGCTCCCGTGCTCAGCGCTGTTTTGAAGTGGGAGAGGGCAGCAGCATCCCGAGAGCCCGGAGCTCCTCTCATGCTGGCACCACTCGTTTCCTATTTTGCCTGCCAGCAGCGGCCAATACAAATGAGGAAACCTGGATGTGCCTGTGTAGGGGAGAAACAACCGTTCTTTCCACCCTGCTGACACCGTTGGCGCTCGCTGGCTTTTTTTCATACGCCGACAGACTGCTGACAGGGAAAGCACCTGGTACAACCACACAGAGCAAAATTTCCAGTGTCCTGCTTGCGTGTGCCCTGACGCCCTGGTGCAGCCTGAACGCTGTCCTCCCCTGGGCTGTCACAAAGCGCGAGCCAGCCCTGGGAGCCTTTCCCTGGTACCAGTGTGGGAGCATAATGTCAGTCTTTACGTAGCAGCCCTACTATTCATCTTCATTCCAGCTGTGAGCACGTGGGGACCGGTGAGTGCAGCTGGGGGGGTAAATGGCAGCAGACACGAATGTCTCCTGTGCACCCAGTTTTAATATCGTGCGGTTTAAAAGCTGGTAAAATGGATTGGGAAAGTTTAAGAAAGAAATACACCAGAGAAGAGTTTCTCAGCAGTATTCCTACCAAAAAACATAAATAGGTCAAATATTAGCATTTTTCTGGCAGCGCACTATGTTCTGTTTGGCCACAGTGAATGACTTCTTGGGGAAAACACCTGCTCCCACTTCACGTCTTGTGGGTTAGTTACAAAACTTCCCTTTTTCAGGTTCTTTGCAAGAGGCAGCAGGCAGAGGCGAGTACTGAGCCAGCCGCTCGCCTCCCGCTGCCCGGGGCCTGCGCCAGCTCCACTTTCACTGGTGAAAATCAGAAGCCCCATCCCTGCAGCATTCCTGGTTCAAAGCAGTTAGAGAGGCTGCGGGCGCCCAACACATACAAACGGCAGCAAAATTATTTCTTATTAACCTGAATTTCAAAGAAGTCTAAGCCGGCCGGCTAAGCTCTTGAGGCTTATCTTTAAGTGAAGGGCGGATTGCCTAATGCTGTGCCAATAACCACTTTTTTGGGGGCAAGACCGGTCAAGTACCTCCTAAAGGTTCCCATCCCTCTCCTTAGCACTGCCTCCAGCGGGGCTGTTCATGGGCACTTGAATCACCAGGCTTTTCCTGAGGATCCTTGTAACTCAGAGAACGGTCCCCTTGCTGCAGGAAGCGTTCATCTACGGCAAACACTCACGGGCTGAACTGATCCTTTGTTTTAAAGCAGCTCCTTGATTTTTTACCTAACTTTTCCTCGTGGGCTTTAAGAAAGCTTTCTGCCATAAACTAAAATCAAGATGATTATGAATTGAAACCTTTTCTCTGCTCAAGCATTAATGACTCAGATATGGTATAATTTGCTGTTTCCTCTTGGACTTTCTATGGAAATGACTGATGAACCATTGCACTTCTGTTAATTGTCACTAATTTGAGCTTGGAACCTGGCAGTAAGATTGACATTTTGGCTTGATTAGTTGAAGGACACAGCTCAGCAGTGACGGCCAGAGGCAGCTCTGAACAGCTCTGGAGATCCAGGTCCCTTCTGACCTTTAGAGGTCCCTTCCAACCCAACACATTCCACGGTTCTATGATTCTACGACATGGCCTCGATGCGTCTACGCTCAGAGCCTGATGGGATCCAGTGCGTCTCGTATTCCTCCCTGCCCGTTAGTGACTCTATACACAGTATTAACTTCTGTCTTTAGTCCCGCTGGCATCACCACCCGGCCCTTATCAGCTCCCAGAGAATGGTGTTCCGTGCTGCCTCCCAAACCATGTAAACCGTGTAGACGTGTGAGGAAGCGAGAGGGTGGCTGCACTCCGCAGTTTTCCCCTGTGGCTATAACATCAGCAGCGCTCACGGTAGCTTATCTTAAAGCCTCATCCACATACGGTGAGGTCCCAGCGGGCAACATGGTATCAACAGACACGATGTCAAAAAGAAAGCTCGTTTTCCCACTACGTAAGCATGGGCCTCTCTCCTGGCCAAGTTTCTCTGTGTACTTATAAGTCTCCCAGGTGTGGCGCATTTTAAGGGCACTTATCTACAATTTTATTGTTGTAGTTCACTTGTTTGGAATTTTCCACTCAGAAATTAGATGAAATTAGGCCCCTTCAGCTGTGGATGGCTGGTGGCTCCTGGCCACGTACAACTGCACAGGCTGCCCTTTGGATTGAGCAACCCCGGCTGGCTCGTGGCTGGCCAGTTGTGATGCTTGGCATTGATGGGAAGCAAATGCCCAACCTCACCTGCATTCAGCTGTCCCTGAAACACCTTTTCGTAAGAGCAACTTGGTAGGGTGAGTCAGAGCTCCCGGCACACACACCTTGTTCCACACGGGGCCTCCAGCCCCAAACCCGTTCCCTCTGCGCAAACAGCAGACCTGGCCTTCCCTCCGCTAGGTTTTTGCCTACGTCAAAACGAGATGCAGATTTTTGCTTGGGGCTACTTCTGGACTTTGTGTTGCTAGACTGGTAGCTTTAACAGCGTTCTCTAGCACTTTCTATCAGAGGATGGCAAAGCACTCTACTTACCCTTCACTGTGCATACGAACCTTTCCAAATTCAAAGTTCAAGTAGACAAGACCTGATCTGATGTTGAAGTTAGCCCTGCTCTGAACAGGAGGCCTCCACAGGTCTCTTCCAACCCGAACTAATCTGTGTCTCTATGATTCTAGCCTCTTGGGAAGGACAGGAGCAATAGTGCCTTATATCCAGGTGGGAAAGTAGCAGCGACACGGATGAAATGCCTTTTCACACAGCACGAGCTGGATCGAAGGCAACCCAAGTTCCAGCTCCCCAACCCTAAACACTCCTTTCCCTCTAAATGCAACAATTACCTTTACAAAGGTGAAGATTATAAACCCTCCACTGAAGGTTATGTTCAGCTCGGACTGCATCGTCCCACAGCTGCCGGATGTCTGCGTCGCGTTGGGGTTGACAGCCATGTACTCCATCTGCTTCTGTGGAGAGATTGTATGAAAATTACTTTCACCGACATTAGATATCATCCCATGTTAGAAATATTCAGATGCCAGGCAAGGATATTTGGAATTCCAATGGGGATGGCTCGAGGCATATGAAGTCCAGGGCCTGAGGATCTAACCCCACACATTATGTTAATGGCAGTTACAAAACCTTAATTATGAGGGATGTAATCACCACTTCAGGCTTTCTTACATCTTTTGCTGAATCATTCACAGTGCATCGCTGCTAGGAGAGGGCACCAGCTCCCCAGGACCCCTGCTCTGATCCAGCCTGGCAGTTCCTGTGGTCCTAAAATCTCCCGCCTCTGAATCCAAGTCTGAGATTGACAGTTTCCTGCTTTCAATGCATCTCCCAGTGTCAGGCCCTTCCCTGAAGTCAATTCAGATTTTAACTAGTCTCCCATGATGGGAAGCACAGCTAATACGGGTGCCCGACCTGCCCTGCCAAGCGTTGCTGCCACAGATGCGTCCCTGAACCCCTGCGTCCCACTGACACCATCATACAAGCCAAAGCACAGCAGCTGGAGATGCTGTGGCACAGGAAAGGCCTTGGACTGGTAGAAACCCACTTATTTCTATCATGGAGGCTAACTTCTGAAAATTGGTCTGAAAGAGGAATAAATTCCACCTAATAAAGATACAGTCACTACAAGGCTCAGCCTCCACCTTGTAGTGCCTCCACCTCACCTTCTGTGCATTTTGAGCCATGAGTTGCAAGCCCATGACCGCTTTGATGCAGGTCCTGTTCCCGCTGGAAACGGTGTATGTGCCAGTGGGGATGGGAGAAGGCCGTGGCGCAAGAGTAGGTCTCGCCGTTGTCGTCGTAGATGGGACGGTTGTTTGAGTCCCTGGACGAATGGTTGTCCTGTTGGCCATGGCTGTGGTTGTTGGACTTTGAGGCGCTGTTGTTTGATTTCCTGACCCTGTGGTGGGCTTTACAGTTTGCATGGTGGCGGCTGTAGTAGTTGTGGCAGCAGTTGTCATCTGTGTATTTGGCGTTGTATGATTTATGGTTGAGTTTGTGGATGCCACTGTCATTTCTGTGCTCACATTTGCTGCTTGCTTGGTTGAGGACACAGAGTGACTGGTTGTGTTCTCCACTGCAGCTGTAACTGTTTCCACGGCCTGGGTTGCGTTGTCTGCTGATGTTGTGGGTACCACCGTGGGAGGTGTCTGGCTGGTCACTTGTGTGGTGGCTGCTCCTGCCGCGTGATGGGCTGGTGCTGTTGTTACCTGGGGCTGGCCTGTTGTCTGCACGGGGGTTGTCTCCAGAGAGCCTGTGCTGTTAAAACGAACTGTGGTGTCTTGATGGGGTGAAGAATGATAAAGGGAAAGTGGCTGAGCAGAAGTAGCTGTATGGTGGAAGGATGTGGTTTCTGGAGACAGTTCGACCCCCAGGGCCACTGCAGCAAAGCAGGAGGAAAACGCTGCAAAGAAACAGCTAAGTCAGTAGACGGGATACCTTTGCATTTAACATTTCTGCTGACACCCACAACATAACGGCACTGATTTTATTATCAAATGGGTGATAGGGTTTTATTCTTCATTTGGCTCCAGGAGAGTGAAAGCAGACGTGCTGTAGGACTGTCCATAACTTTTCACCACTCCCCCAACCTTCACGCCTCCGAACGTACCCATCGCGGCGGAAGCACGTTGGCTCCCAGCTCCCCACACGCTGCTTTGACTGCTGAAGCAGCCAGAGGATGCCGGAGGTGGGGGCAGACCCCGCAGTCCCCAGGCAGCGCAAGAATCCCCGTGCAGGCAGGAGCACCACACGATTTGATAGAAGCGAATTAGGAAGGTCTAAGGAAGATGAAGCGGGTGCAAAGGCGAAGGGGTGGATGGTTAGTTACCAACAAAGCACGGGGAAAGGGAACGTTTTGTGAGTGTGAAGGAAGTGAGGCAGCGTAATCAGCTTACTGGGAAACCCGTCTGGGAGACAGGGAAATTCCAGATACTTATTTATGGTTTTGTTGTAGCCATGCCAGCTTGAACCCCAAAGTTCTTCCTCCTGGGAGGTACCCAAGGGGATGCTCCAAACAAGGACGGACCCCCCCGCTTAGTGATGTTTTTTCAACAACGAGAAACTAATTTCAGGGTACAGCATCCAGGGGCTTTTTGGACCACATCTAAAAATAGTCACAGCACCAAAATTATGTTTCCATCTTATAACAGTTACAGAAACATTCCCTTCCAGAACTGGAAAGAAAACATCTGGCTCCTAAATGTAAATTTAAATGTAAAAAAAAGTGTGAAAAGTACATTGTAGAATAGACGAAGTTCACAACTCTTCTGCGCGAGTCTTTGATCGTGAGTATGCAACAAACTGTAAAGACAAGGTCAGGCTAAAAGAAATCATAAATCACTGGCATATACGAGTTCCTGGATGGACACAAATCTTCAGGTGCAGGTAAACACTTCACTGCCGAAATTAGCTGGAGGGCAGATGAATTCCCCGGTTTGGAGACAGAAGGGACCCAAAAGTCCAAGCCAGCTCACATCCCTCTGCTCCCCAGAGGATGCCGCAACGCATTGTCCAAGACATTCACTGTGTGATGTTTTTTCCAAAGAAATTTCTCATGAATCAGTATCAAAGCCTTGTGGCAGGTTGCGGAGATTTGGAGTTTGGGCTCCATTAGAGGGGCAGAGGCACATTCAGAGTGGGAATGGCTGAAATCTCACAATCTCATCTTCCTTTCATGTATTTATTTTCACTCAGCACTAAGAGGAATCTGCAACAATAGCTGAATTCACAGTCTCACCATTTTAGGATACTTACAGACTACATCAGAATAATAAAACCTACTGGGTCTTGAATCAAATTCAAGACCAGAAGGGAAGAAATGAGAGCAGCTGCACAGATCCGCACCCCCACTGAAAGCGGCCGTGGCAGAGGGGAGCAGAGCTGTGGGTCACACTCCGCACTCCCGCAGCCGCCCGGGTGTCACCTCCGGGCTCTGCAGAGTTCACGCGGCTGCCAGCGCCGCCGTTAGCATCGCAGTGCAACTTCAGGCAGGGGAAGAGCCACGAAAATGACAGGACGGAACCCTCTGATTGTGATTTCTATCAGAAGGGACTGAAAAATGCCATAATTAATATGATACTTCAGTTCATGTTCTGACTTTCCCCTACACTTTACCACACCCGCTGCAGGGCTGAAAAGCAGGGAACTTTCCTCCTTCTCCGTGAGCCAGTGGAAAATCAGAGCAGTTGCCATACACCAGCTATGGGTAGTTTCATCTAAGTCTATCGGCATAATAAAAACAAAAAAGAAGAAGTCGCGATTTTCACTCTTTTTTTCCACCCATAAGATTGCAAAATAACCCACATGTAAATTTACACAAGTCTTAAATAGTCAGTAAATTTACACGAGTCTTAAATAGTCAGTACTTCTTAGTTGTCAGTTAACAGATTGGTTTCGATTACCGACCGGGTAACACTTATCTTACAGATGTGAGGAGAAACATTAGTTCACTGGCATTTGGATGGCACCCATAGCTTTTAAACTAAACTTCGTTTTGCCCAAAAGGTCATTTCAGCCTAACTATTTTTCACTGGAGAGACGTTCAGCTGACGGGGTCACTGGGGGGCGAAGTCACAGATGGCGTTGGGGTGGCCCACGGCTTGTGCTCTCCAGGTGACCTGCCACAAAAAGGATGAGGGCTGCTCTCAGAAATACACTAACCCCAGCCTGGGCCTGAAGACCCCGTTTTCACGCCGTGGTGACCAGGGAGGTTGGGTCAATGCCAGCGGTGGAACGTCCCTGCTCTGCTCCCAGGCATTGCCATGGTCTGGCTGGGACATTTCTCAGCCTGCTGTCCTCTAATGGGGTGGGTGAAAAAAAACCTCTTGCTGGGGGTTGTTTCACCTTCTCGCACTTCTCACTTCTCACCACGCTCTCGCGCTGCTCGGCAGCCCAGCAGGTTTGTTCCGCTTTCTGCCGCTCAGAAGAAACGCTTGTGTTTAACTGACGGATTCTGTGTGGACGCAGAAACCTGACCCCACTCCTGCGGTCACTGGGGACACGCTCCCTGGCTCTAGCGCGAGTCCTTGAGGAACTGGAAAAGCACCCAGATTTTCTGAGAGGTTGTGGTACTGTCACAGTTTCCTCCCACACAGGAGGAGTTTCTTAAACTTCCAACCCATCAGACCTTTATCCCGTAAGCTCTGGTTATGTTTGATTCCCTGTCTGCACAAAAAGAGTCGACTTTGTGGCATTAATAAAACATCACAGCAAATTATTAAAGGAATGATCAAAAACAGATAAGGAGTTGAGGAAACAAGTCCTTTCTGGTCAAAAGCTCCTTGCTGACCACCGAGTGTTACATCTCCCAGCCTGATGTTGCTCTCCTCTCGTACGCGTGTTTTGGGGCTACTTCAGCAGCCTCCGGCCGGGAGGCGAGTGTGGGAAAGCGCAGCAGAGACAGCGGGAGCTGCCTGTGCCCGGGTCCCCGGGCTCTTTGCCTGCTCAGGGCGCTGGGAGGCGGCCGGGGGCTGCTACGTGTGCCATCCCTGTGTGCCGATGGCAAAACAGGCTGCAGAAACGCACCAGCGAGCTCAAACCTCTGGCCACTGCAGGGCTTAAATCACGCTCTGTCCTGCTTCACCCGGCAGACTGTCCTGCTGCGGGTCTTGGGGAGCGGCTCCACAGGCTGGGACACGTCCGCCCCCAGGCTGGCCCCCCAGATTCTCACAGAGGGCATTAAGGACCGGAGGGTGACTGATGTGGCTTGGCGTTGTGATAAGCCTCCGCCTGCCTTCTCCAAGCCCGCCCCCCCCCCCGGCTTCCCGGCTCCGCGTCTCGCAATGCAGCAAATGAGTGACTCCAGCTACGCTTCCTTAGTTTTTCTTCTGCCCGTCTCACTCCAGATTTTCAGTCAGTTCTGCTGGTCTGGAAATTATTTTTAATTGAGAAAAGCAAGCCCAAAAAAGTCTGCTTCTAGGACTGCTTTGAGCTGACTCCATCACACGGTCAGTTTACGTCACCACAGAGCACAAGTGAAAATACAGGGGAAAACATCAGACTAAGCCTATTCCAGCTGCAATGAAATGTAGTTATAGTTATTTCTTAGCAGTGGGACTTTAGTAAAAGCACCCTTACCGCTAGCAATAAAACTATTCAAAGTTTTCGGTCCGTTGGGTGCTGTCCTGACTGCAAAGAAACAAAACTAGTGTAACGTGTCTCATTTTTCTGATAGAAACGATGGAGGATGTTACTCACCACAGGCGAAGGTGAGGAAGGCGAAGGGCCGTGCATTCCTCCCCATGGCCGGCGCGGCTGCGGGTGTGCGGAGAGGAGCCGAGGTCTCCTGGGCAGGGAAGAGTTTGCCCAGGGCAGGGAGCGCGGGGTCAGGGCTGGGAAAGGGGAGGAGAGACGGGAGAGCGATGCTTCTCGCCCGTGAACGGCTGCAGAAGGAAATAAGTGATGGTTAGGAAAGAAAGTGAAACCAGCAGGGGCTGCTGGGCCGACTGGGGGAGGGCAGGCTCCCACCCCGCACCTCACACCTGGGCTCTGCCAAACGCGTAACCAAGAACCTTCTCCCGCGTGGATAACCTGGCGCAGCCCGCAGCCGGGGAGGTTCCAGCCTGTGAATCAGTACTTTCCCCTGTGTTCTTTAAAAAAGTACTTTCTTTAGGGCCCAAATCTTTCTTTTACATTGAGGCACGGAAGGGAGAGGTGTGATCTGGACCCATCTCCGCAGAGCTAAACGGGAGGCAAAGCCCCGACGGGCTCCGGCCGCGGCTGGGGACGTCCACAGGCTGTGCTGGCTGGGCCAGTCCCGCTGCGGGGGCTGAGCTGGGTGGAGTGGCCGGGCCGGGCTGCTCACCCCGGGTGTTGCGCCCAAACACAGAGCCCAGCACGCTGCAACCACCGCCTCCGCCTGCAAGGTGCCCCACGGACCTGCCGGGCTGGGGCAGGGGGTCCTGGTGCGGGTCCCAGCCTGCAGCCCTGGACGGCAGGGACCCGCACCAGGAGAAGCTTCCTCAGGCGTGCCATGGCACTGGATGGCAGGGACCCGCACCAGGAGAAGCTTCCTCAGGCGTGCCATGGCGCTGGACGGCAGGGACCCGCACCAGGAGAAGCTTCCTCAGGCGTGCCGTGGCGCTGGATGGCAGGGACCTGCACCGGGAGAAGCTTCCTCAGGCGTGCCGTGGCGCTGGATGGCAGGGACCTGCACCGGGAGAAGCTTCCTCAGGCGTGCCGTGGCGCTGGATGGCAGGGACCTGCACCGGGAGAAGCTTCCTCAGGCGTGCCGTGGCGCTGGATGGCAGGGACCTGCACCGGGAGAAGCTTCCTCAGGCGTGCCATGGCGCTGGATGGCAGGGACCCGCACCAGGAGAAGCTTCCTCAGGCGTGCCATGGCGCTGGATGGCAGGGACCCGCACCAGGAGAAGCTTCCTCAGGCGTGCCATGGCGCTGGATGGCAGGGACCCGCACCAGGAGAAGCTTCCTCAGGCGTGCCATGGCGCTTCCCGCCATGGGGGGATGGGGGGGACGAAGCAAGCCGCACACCCGGGGTCCACTGCGGTCCTGGTTCTTCATTTTCTCATACCAATATTGCACTGCATTAAGTGATGAGTCCAACGACTTGAAAACTGAAGCGAGGCGAAGTTTGCCCCCAGAAACCTGGATACCAGCTGAAATTAGCGCCAATTTATTTTGCTCTCTGCATTTGCATTGTGTTTCTCCATTCTCATTTTTACCTCCTTGCCCTTCTACAGGATCCGCAACCCTAATAAACCACTGGCAGCCAAAGGTATGCAGATATCTTGGGGATAACGATAATAAAGTTATCCTGCAACTTCCCTGCCCTGCGGCTGCAGCACCCACAACTCCAAACTCTGTGTGAATCCTTCCATGCTCCTAAGGGTCCCAGGGATCGAGGAGCGTGACTAAGGGAGATGGGTAAAGGAAAAAAAACCACTTTGTGCCTTTTGTGACGTGCGTGTGTTGGACAAACAAAGTTATATTGGGCAGACGTGTGGATTTTTTTCAGCTGTGCTGGTGTGCCTTCACTGTTACTCATTCATTGTGAACGCAAGGAAAGCTCACTGGACTTGTTACTTCATATAGAGACATCAACCACGTGTTTTGTACTAGTTATAATTTTTATAAATTTCAAACAAAGTGGGGTTCTACATAGGTCAAATGGCCTAATTACAGAAAGTTCATTTGCACACTTTTTTCTTGTAATAAATTCATACATTCTGTCTCGACTGGAAAAAAAAAAAGGACAGGTAATTCTGCGCTCTTTCCCTGTCTGATTATCTCTCATCAGTCACAATATACAAACACATCATTATCAACACCATGGAAAATATGCAAGAGAAACAAACTGTACCAATTCTCAGCTGGGGAGAGGAAATCTTAGCAGCTATTTCAGCTCCAGCTGCAAGAAGAAATACACAATTTGGCTCTTTTTGCTTATTATTCTTATATATTTCTAGTCATATGTATGTTGGAAGTCAGGCTTTGAGTATTTTTGGAAAGGAAGCGCATGGCCTTTCTCATACCCAATCTGGTTTGAAATCTCAGACTCTAAGAAAATTGTGGATAATAAAATGGCTTTTCATCACATACACAACCGGAACCTAAGACACACACACAGCTTTGTTGTCACTGGCAAGAAAAGCCAGTGCTCCGACACGGTTTGGCCGCAGCCGTGGATGACCCAGGCAGTGAGCACTGGTCTGTCCCTCCAGCCGGTGGGTCCGAGGCGAGAGGAGCAGGGGGTCAGGCCCGCTTACGTTTCGCCTGGTTTACTAAAAGCGAGACTTACGCATCGTGGCAGCTGCCCGTCCCTGGCTGTCGTTACCCCCAGCGCGGAAGGAGCCTGCGGCCCAGCGAGGGCAGGGTGCCGAGGCTGGGAGGGCTCTGCGAGGCTCACAGGAGCTGGCAGCAGAGCAGAGGGAGGAGATCCAAGTCCCAGCTCCCTGGAAGGCAACTCTCGCGGTGCCCACCCCGGAGGGAACAGCCAGGCAGCCACCGCCGACCGCTCTCAGGCGGCAGGAGCACGATGCTCAGCCACGAGAGCTGCTGCAGCAGAGATTTGCCTTGGGCTTTGTCTCGTCTACAGCTGAAACGGAGCAGCAACCACTCCTTTTAAACGACTTTCTGGTCACTAAATCATCTCCAAACAACACCGAAATGAAATCCGTGTTTGGAAACTATGATTTTTGGGTCCATCTACCTGAAAATGATGGTGTCAAAGATCTACATACAGAATAAATATACCTTAATGTACACATTAGTCTCGCTGGGCATTACCAGATCATATTCTAGACTGTACATGGAGAGTCATTCCCTTAATTATCACCTTGCTTGACAGAAATGCACTAATTACAAGACTATCCTGTCTGCTATTAAAAAAAAAAAGTCACCAAGCCCCATTTTGTCTCCTCAGCAAAGCCAGAAGGTTACTTCTTGCTGGCTGCTCTCAGGCCTGTCCGCAGCCTGGTCTGGCACTGAACTTCGTGCTCCAAGAGCGCGACAGCGGCGCCGCGGCACCAGCTCCTGCCGCCCGCCCTGCGGCAGCACCCAGGGAAAGGGCCCCGTTACCCCGGAGCAGCTGCGATGGTGGTGGGACCCTCTGAGTTCAGCACGTGGAGACAGAAACGGGCAGGTGCCTTTGGCTCACCGGCACTGCAGGATGGGTAAGGACACAATTAACGGCCGTAGGGTCCCTGCTCGGGTTCCGCCGCGCCCGAGGACAGCGGTGAGATGCTCAGCTCCCAGAGACCGCTGAGACCAGGCGCTGCGCCGCTGCGGCACACGGCCACGGGCAGGGGGTCACCTGCACCCTCGGGACATTCATGGTGCAGCAATGACTCAAACTTTGGTCCAACAGTATGAAACATGAGATTTTGGGGGGAAAAAAAGAATTGATTTTGAAAGCAAAGTAGGGAGGAGGATTGTTATAATCCAGCCCATACCTCTGCAGGTGTCCCGACGCGCTGGTGAGCCGGCAGAGAGGACACAGTTCTGCAGCAACCCTCTCCCCTGCTCCAGCTCTCGACTGCCCCGCGGGATGCCACCGACACTCATGGAGGTCGCAGTGGGACGTAAGGGGTCGAATGCTTTGCTCTCCCCTGGAGGGGCCCCAACTTTTGCATACATGCTAAAATTTAGCAACAGAATTCGACACGTGGGAAATCCCACAGCCTCCATTTTAGAGGGAGATGTCGAGGCACCAGGGGATACGGGGCTGGCACGCTGTCACCCTGCACTCAGCAGAGGGAGGAGACGGACTGGCAGTACCTGATTCTCCGTCGTCGGTTCAGAGACTGCCCACTGCCATGTCACCGTTAGAAGGAATTCCTCCAAAGTGCAGGGTTGCACCTTTCCATCTGTCAGCAATGTCACAAATCCTAATTTTGGCAATTCCGTATACCCAGGGTAACCCCCGTCTCTCACACACACACACACACACACACAAAAGTTATCAATGTGCAATCAAAGCTCCCTGCCCCTCTCCTCTCCTCAGGGCGGGGGCCGTGCAAATATTACTGAAAGTAATACAGAAACCAAAATGAACTCATTTTAGGGAGAGGATGAAATAATTGCACCACAAGAAAACATCACTGCATATTTCGTTAGGGGCTGAAAGGAAACAAGTCTTCCCTCAAGCCGCTCGTAACTACAGTGGACGAATGGGATTCGTGTCCCTGAGTGCCCACCTGTCACTTCTAAGGTAAATGACCAGCACAAAGCAGACGCTCTTATCTCCGTAGGACACAATTCGCTTCCAAAAAGGTCCAGAACTCTCAGGTCCTTTAGTCATGAACGGAAAGCAACAGAAATCAAGAGTTTAGATACTGATGGTTAGAAGAACCGTGGGAACTCATCACAACAGTGCAACTCCTAATTAACCAAGAAGCCTTCACAGGCAAACAAAATCCGAATCGGCCTTTACCTGCTCCAAGGCTTTTTCTGGAATGGGACTATCTACCTGCTCCACAGCTATCCTGACTCACACACTACGGTATTTGCAACGCCAGCCTCCGCTGAGACACAAGGAAAAACGTCCGTGTCCCTGCAAAGATGATCACGGAAACGATACAGACTCCTACTATTCCGCTCAGTCACTAAAGAGTGGGTTTTGGTTTTGCTTCATCTCCATTTTTAGTGCTTTCGTCCCCTTTGTTATTTACACAGAGCACCACTAGTCTCGGGGTTAAACAACAAAACCCCTAAATAGCGAAAGCCAAACACTCACTCCTGAGCTTCTGGCGTCATTTCTACCAGGCTGGTCTTTGCCTGTTTGCAGCCCTCGGTCAATACTTATCTTTACTAAAGGATTAGCAGCTTTTGTGGGACCTAAGACCCAATTACCATCAAAATGCCTTCCCGCCTTAACAGCTGCTCTAAATGAGCTAATGGCTTGTATAGGAATTATAACATCTGTAATCGCTTTATATGATACATTACATCCTTATGTGGCAGAGATTTGGTACAGTCCTGTAATCAAATGTCCTGGAAAGAAGTCTTTAACAACAACACTTTATCCACTCGTCGGAGCATCTCGTGCTCACTGCCTATTTGCAATGCTTAAGTATATTCCAAATGAGGGGTGAAACGTATCTACTCCATAGCCCAGCGCACAAAGAAAGCATGCAGTCTACTAACATATGACGTTACACGGCATTCAGTTCAGCTCTCGCCACCAAATGCAAAGGGTTGTGATCCAGCAACTACAGACCGCAGAGGGGGCAGCGGAATGACTTGTATTGTAAAAGGAGTTCAACATGTTCTCTGTCACAGTAGCTGTCACACGTCCATGCCTCCCTGCGAAGCTCTGCACCTCCACCTTGTAGCCAGGAGCTGCGTCTGCACCATCCCGACAACGCTGGCCGCAGCAGGTCGCTCGCTGTGCCACCGCAAGAGGAGTCATGTCGTTGCTGCGCGAAGCCCCTCTTATGGTCCAAGTCAGAAACTTCCTTTCCACAGCCTCCCTAAAATGGGATGTTTTTGGTGTTGACCATCAGCAAAAAGGGCACATTTGTGATGCATCAGCTGGAATTAAGGAGGACGGGCAAGGCACAGCCAGAGGCAAGCAAATGGAAAAACCTCCAGGCGACCCCATGGTAGAGCAAGAACTCGTAACCACACGTGTGTCCCTCTGCGGTAACTCCGTGCTCGAGCAAAGCTGCCCAAAGGTGTGTGCATAGTGGCTCTGCAGCTCTGCTGTCGACCTAATTTAGGCCACATCTTCTGAACCGGTTTGATAATCAATGCGAGAAGCATTTTTCTCCTCTAATACTGAAGGTGGGTTTTGATGCTTTCCGGATGTTTAATGCTCCTTTCAAGTTTGTTTTTCCCAGCTTGCCAGGTGGACAGCACAGTTCTCATCTGTTCATGCTGATAAAGTTCTAGTGAATCACGAACCTCAGAGCTTGTGAGAAAGGCAACTTTGATCCAGCATCCACCCAAAATAGCCAGAGGTGGATGGGGTCCCGAGGAAGGCTGGTCCTGCTGCTCAGCTGCCAGCCCTCTGCTCTGCTGGGAAGCTTTTGGCCACCTCGCTCTCCTTGGTGTCCGACTCTACCGAGGCCGTGCTGCAGGAATCGTTGTACATGTCTGAAAAGGAGGACACGGGCACGGTCACTACAACACGGCTAAAGGATTTCCCATCTAGTCTTGAGGTTCATTGTTAAAAGCCTGAAATAAAACAAAGCACAAGTAATCACAATTCTACCGCTCTCCTAATTCCTTCACTGAAGGCGGGGGAGGCTCTTTTGGCCCGTAACTAACTGTAATAGGTGTGTGGCTTTAGTTGTCTTTTGACGCACCAGACATGCCAAAGCAATGAGGGCCGCAGCGAGGCACTGAGGGTGAAGGCAGGACTGACCCGCTGTGGGGGTGATGGAGCAGCAATTACCAAACTCCCTTCAAACCACAGCAAAGAATCCTGGTTAATGGTCAAAGAGGTTTTTCTCCACTTTAGCAAACTGACAGAAAAAAAAAAAATCAAAATAAACCAGTACCTCAGAGTAAAACGCTGGCAGCTCCCTGTCGCAGCTTCCCAGGGAATGGCTGGGCCAGATTTTGCTTTCTTCCGTTACCAGAAGAAAAGCAGGACACATTTGAGTAAATCACATTTAATGATGGGCAAAAATTAATCTAAAATTGTAAACCTTTGATCTGCAGAGTTGCCGAGATTCAGCTTGTCCAGTGCAACCTGTTTGGGTGTTAGGTCAGAACCAAAGCTGAAGAAAGGCTGACTTTTAGCGCTGATTTGGCTGAAATCTCGCCAGGGCAGCCCTTCCTCCAGCCTTCGGAGCCAGCAGTGAAACATGATGAGAGCCGTCACGGTTCATGAGATGTGAACGTTTTCAAGCCGAGACCAGAACCACGGCCCTGATGCTGATCTAATTCCAAACCCGCGTCAGGGTGAGCACTACCCTCCACTCACACACACCTGCCACGGCACGCACCTGGGCCAGCTGTAAGGTAGCCAGCCTGAGTACTGGGAGCCACAGGAGTTTGGTGGGAGATTCAGGTTCTGCCCGGGAAGGGGGAAAGGGCCGATCCATGCCAGGGGCAGCTGCTGAGCCTGACGAGCTCTGACACCCACGGCACCGTTTTTCAGGCTAGCCCAGCTGCGTCACACAGACTGCAGCACAGACACGCGCCCAGGCCGAGGGCTTTAATACAGAAAGTGCATCCTTTTGTAGTATGAAAAAAAAATTAAATGCCAGTAACTCATTTTCTCTATTACCTGCATTGCTGTTCTTCATTATGTTGTTACTGTCCCCCTCTGCTGGCTGCAATATACTGGAAGGAACCCAGTCGCTCTTCTCAGAGACCAGTTTCTTCACTAACCTGGAATTCAGAGAAAGGCCAGTGAATTGCCCTACGCTCCCTTTCCCTGGGTTGTGATTCTTAGAGGTGCATGTTGGGCAGCTGTTTCCTAAACTAAGGAAGAAGGCAGAGGACCCCGGGAATTCCTCCAGGTAGCCGCTGACTAAGTTTCAGCAGCCTTCGCTGTGAGCCGCTATCCCAGCTGTGACAAGCAGCGGCCTTGAGACCCTGGGCCAAATTCAGAGCTGAAGAAAATGGGTCTCTCACATTGTCCACCCCCCTTGCTGTAAATACCACCTGGGGTGGATGGGTTTATTCCCACCCACTTCTCCCCACAGGACTCGCTCCCGTCTCAGCCCCACGTCAGCTCTGGGCGAAGGGTCTGACTGCGCCGGCCCTTCAGAGATCAGATCTTCTTCCTCCAAATTACCCACGACAGAGAATTCAGATGTCCGGCCAGGTCTGTTCCTAACACTCACGCGTCAGCCAGAGAGAACAAACACACCGAAACGTACGTGGGCTCAAGGCGGGCAGATTGATCCCGCTCTGTCAATCCCTTCTTACATCTCAGCCTTTGGGGCTAAAAATGCTCTCTGGCTCCCTGCTGCGGCTGGCTGGAAGGGATGGGGATTTTACTGATGTATCCTACGGGAAGGTGCTCCCGGGACAGCTGTCCTTCTGGCTAGAAGGCGTCAAAAGCCCAGATACTCCCCTCCGTTTCCTTCATGCAAACTTCTGTCCTCTTAAGCCTCGGGTCACAAGCGTCTGGGATGAAAGCCAGCCAGGGGGAATTAACCAAAGCTGCTTGTACGTTCGTGCCTCCCTCTGCCTCTTTCACACTGTGGTCCACGGGGGGAGTGGATTTGATTGATTTTGAAGAGGCTTTGACATCTTTCTGAATATCATCCATCTTTTCCAGGAGGTTATGGCTGTTCTACCTGTCAAATTCTGTCTCTCTGCGGTACTCACCATTGACCGTTCTCTCCTTCCTGCACAAACTGCACTAAATCTCCATCCTCGAGTGTAAGAGAATCCGGGAAACAGCTGTCAAAACTGCCTTCTACCCGAAAAAGATTGGTCCCCTAAAATGAATGAAACAATGCACCAGAAATACAGTCACTGTGGATGAAAGAACACTGCAAGAGAGAGCCAGGTTAGTTCAATACTGAATTAGGCATTTCAAGCTGGCAGAGCTTTCTTCCGTAGGGAATTGTGTCACTTTCTTATTCCTTTTATCATGCTCAGGTTAAATTTTATTCAAACTTAGGACAGAACTGTGCTGTGCATTCAGGCTTTAGAGTTAACTGGCCAGCCGTTATTCTGATCCAGAAATCGGGTTTGTGACACCGGGTTAAGTCATCTGGAAAAGTCTGAAATTACTTTTTTAAGGGCTCAGAGTTTCCCTCACTTTTGTAAGAGGTTAAGCTACAGCTTACAAGTAAGGGTGACTTTTTATGGTCCTCATCCTGATCAACAAAACAGCCTTGGGATAACCCCCCAACACCCCGCATCAAATTCCCGTCTTCTGTATTCCCACATATCCATGAACGTAAGGCTGGCATGAACCCCGGCCGGGCAGTTCACATCGTGATCCTTGGAGAAGAGGAGGTGGCCCTGGGAAAGGGCAGCGCAATTTGAAAGAGGAATTACGTTGTTGGGGTTGGTCTCTTCCTCCAAGTCAGAGGAGTTGGAGAGTTCATCCGTGCTGGAGGGGATGGCTTCAAAATCTTCAAACGTGTCTAGAGACGGCATTTGCCTGCTGGGCCAGCCTTTTCAAAGGAGAGAGAACAGAAAGAGTTAGCTATCAGTCATTAGCCCCTTTCAGACCCAGTCTTTTAAAACTAGATGTCACGGGTTTGTTTCCCACTATTCCACTTACTGAATTGCTTCTACCTTTTTACAGCTTGTTCCCTGATTTTGCCATAAAAATTACATTTCAGCCATTATTCTATCTCTAAAAACCTGTACCACTTACTGCCACTCGTGGGAGGGCAGATTGTGTGGCCACAGCTGCGTGCCCACCGATACCCTGCGTCTTTAGCGTTGCTAAATCTCTTCGGTTCAGGAGGCACAAAACGCAAGGACCAGGAACGTTTCTGCGGAGCGAGCGCCGTAGCAAATAACAACTTTTGCTGACGTGACTTTCAGAAGGCTGTGCTCGTTCGGTTTCCAGCTTACCTCCACACATTCATCTATAAATTGAAGCCTGAAGCCACCGAATGGTGGTTGGCTTATCTCCCCCTGGCCCCAGGGTGATACTACCACCTGAGCAAGGTACCAGACCATACCCTGGAGCAGCTGGAAGTGCAGCGAAGGGACAGAGCAAACAAGAAGGCACATGGACAACCAGACCTCGGTGGCAAGTAGAGAAGATCTCACTCATATTTCTGCTGTTAGCAGTTTTAGTGTGTGATTTGCACCCAAAACCACCCCAGCCCGGTGGACGACACCTAAGGAGAGATTTCCAGCCCAAGCACAAGTGTCGATCCCTTTGCCCACCGAGGCACGCCCAGAGGATGTGTCCTGAGGGAAATTCAGGCTGAACCTGCCTGCCCGAGGCTCCCGTGATGGAAAGCTGACTCGGCCTCTCCCGCACAGATCCCAGTCGAGCTCTACGCTTCCCTTCGCACTTGATGCCTGTCCCTTTTCTGACAGGGGTGACCACAGCCCGGCCAGCAGGAAACAGACCTGGCATCTACCAAGGGATCCTGCAGCCCGGGAAGATACGGGCTGAATGGAGGCAGTCAACTTGCCCCTGCCTTCCTACTTCGTGTCCTCGCCGTGCACTGGCCGATTCACGGGGACTCGGGGCCGAGCGGATATTAGCCAAGCTCCTTCCAGCCTGCGGGCCGCTGCTGCGGACACGGCAAAGCAGTGCTGACAACAAGGCACGGAGCCAGATGCTCCAACCAACCCAAAACCTGGCCTGAGACAACACAAAACCCAAGCCGGGCAGTTCAGGGACTAAACAGAAAAACGATCTGATCTGGGAGCAACAGGTTTATCTAATCCCTGCCCACGCGCACCCATCCTCGGTGCTTTTCAAGGTGTACACCAGCCCCTGCAGTGCCACTTGTGTGCTGGGGTTGTGAGCGTCCCCGCCACGGTCTGTGCCCAGGTCCGTGCCACGGGAACTGCAGTTTCAGCCCAGGCAGCACGTGGAACCCGACCCCACCGTCTGTCTGTCCCGGCTGAACCACACCAGCCAAATACTGGCAACTGGCTGAAGGTACCAGAATACATCGGTGCTAATCAGCTTCAAACTGCTACAGGAATTTTAGTTCAAATTCACAGGCTGAGCTACGAACACCAAAAAAACCCAAAGATGTCCCCCTCCCACCTTGGACAAAGCGTCGGTGATCTTTTGCCACCGTCATCTGTAGGCAGAAACCTAACCAGCAGGGATTCCCTACAAACACATGCATCAGCCTTCCTCTTCTGTACAAACTGCTATTCTAATTTCAAAGACTAAGAAATAGCCTAAGTTTTATGTACTTAATTCAAGCTATAAAATTACACAGACCAAATTCTGAGCTCTCTGACATCAATTAAAAGAATTGTTTCCAGCTGTGCCCCACCTACAGAAAACCAGAATGTGGGGTGCTGTTTCTATCCCTGCTGGTGACCCGAGCTTGTTCTTTCATTGCTTTCATGGGAAACGACGCTCATAAAAAGAGAAAAATCTCTTTAAGTTAAAGAGAGTAAATATTATCATACATTTATATCACACTCTCAAATTGAGAGGATAAATGTTTTAATTTTGTTTACCTGTCTGTGAAGCAGATCTAGGTACGGGTCTCGTGGTGGAACCGGTATTACATTTAGTCTGGGCCAAAATGGTGTTCTCAAAAGCATCTGTGACAGGAAGCACAATTTGTGTCTTCAAGGTGAAATAGCGACCAGACAGTGCAGGGTGAATTCCCGTATCACCTCTGCCACTGGCAGTCTCTCTAACAAACGGGTGGACGGGGGCTGACGGTTATAAACGAGGAGACAAATGACCAGCACAAATGAGAGAACAGGCAGCAGCATTCCGCAGAAACACTGCAGGTCCGAGGGGAACAGAGAACAGCCACAGGAATCAAACAGAAATACTGATGTTAGTAAAGGACGACGACTGCGGGGTGACCAGTGCAGTGTTCTATTTCACTACAGCTTCCTGACACATTTTTGGCATATTTTCCTTGCAGCATTTCAAGTCGTTCTGCAGGTGATGGTATATGGTTTTGATGCTCCTCTTCCCAGCCAGAAAATGAATACTTTCACTCTTGATGAATGCAATGCAATTTTGCGGGGGAAGTTTTTATCTAAGTGCATCAAATCCTTTGCGTTACTGACTCTGACAGCCCTGGCAGCAGCGGCCGTATCTTCTGGGAAAGGGGTGATAATGTTCGTTGCTTCCTGCTTAAAGGACCTCAGCCTGGTGAGGGGTGGCCTGCAGTAGGACCACGTTTTTAACCAGTGAGGATCAACTCGGCTCTATCCTAGGGACAGAACTGGCACCCCACACCTCTGCAGCCACACGGTATGCTGAGATCGGAAGAACCTGCCATGAGGAAAGTGAGGAATAAACACCACGGTTTGGAAAACTCTGGTGCTGGGTGCCAGGGTGATTCCAAACGTGGTGCCAGGGGTCACTGGCGAAAGGAAATATGCTACAAACAGCAAAACTGCCATTTCCTTTGCTGCCTCTGGATTGCGTCTTCCGACCTCTCTGCTCCACAGGGCAACATGCTCCGGCAAATGCCCGTGTTAAAGGGAACGCTGGCATTGGAAGCTGGGGAGTAACTTCCCGGTTTAACTCTTTGGTATTGTTTATTAAACAGTAATTGGTGAAACCGCTGCAACGAATAGGTGGAAATTCTGCTTGGCTGAAATGAAACACTGCACCTTACACGGATATTAATGCCCAGCCGAGCCCCTTCTGCAGCCCAAAGCACACGGCTCCGGCTCCTCCTGCCAGGCAGAGCCACCGACACGCGGGAGGGATGGAAGCGGCCAGGCTGCAGGTGAGGGTGAATAGTAGCCCCTTGGCTCCCGGCTGCTGCACCCTACGGAGCGAGGCAGGACCCAGGCAGAAATTCCAGATCCAGATCACAGTCTAGAGCGCTACTTCCCAAAACAGGCAGAGAACTGGGGGGTTCATTCAGGGCCATCCCCGGGTGAAAGTTGGTAAATGTAACGTGAGTGCAGGGGACAGGCACGGGGGTGACAAGCTGTGATTATCACAGATAAACTGACACCAACCCCCCAGTGGGCTCCAGTGCCGTCTGCCAGCAGTGATGAGGTGTGGATTCAGGGAATAATACCAAAAGATCGGCAAACAGGTTTTCATGCAGGATGGAAATACTCATACCTTCAAACCCCAGAGGAGTTGGGTCACTCTTTATCTCATGTCTCTTGACTTTAACTGCAGGAACAAGGGGACCTGTGTGAAGTTCGCAGAGTCACAAGGCTGTAAACACTGTTAAAGCAGAAACTTGCTTTCCCATTACCTGCAAACTCTAATGCCTAATACTTTCCGTTTCACCCAGAAAAATGATCAACCCCTAAATTCTAGGTGGCGAAGACAAAGGCTTCTGTGGTGCGGACAGGAAACAGAAACAGACCCCTTTTTGCAAGAGACATTAAAACATAGTAAATGCATCTGCTTCTGCTCAGCTCTCACAGAGGTTTCCCCTCCCTCTTGTCCAGGAGATGGCACTAACGCAGACTGAAAGCTATTGAGAACCTCTTCTGTGCTACACCCAGCATTTCCATGCGGTGGTGATTTAGTGTTACGGTCTAAAGAGGTTGGCAAAGACGCATTTGTAGGTAGCAGTAATATCACATCCTTCCTCTGCCAACAACCCCCACCAGCTCTCGCTTCACAACAGCCCCACGGCACGGTCAAGGACACGGTTCGCATCCTTCACAACTAGTTACGATGCACTCGGTACTGTGCAACCTTCTTCCTGACAAATACATAGCAAAGATTTTTGTACAACTGAACTCAGCCATTTTTCATTCTATTTTGGTTTGTGAATTGCCCCGCAAATCTTGAACTTGCAGATCCGTTCCTGCACGTCATTCCAGGAGCTGCCAGAAGACAGAATATTCACAATTTGACGTACGACCATATGTTCTGTTCTCAAAAGTAGCTCTGACACATAGGCACAGGTGCCTACGGTCCTACTGATTTTCAACACAACCAGCTCGCCCAAATGCAAGGGCTGCTTTTCAGTTTCAATGTAGGCACTACTGCAGTATCTTAATTTTTTTTAAAGTGCCTTCTCTCAAAATAATTGCAGCTCAAAAATAAAACTTCTTTAAGTTCCCACACAAACTGTAGAGTTCAGTGCATGCTGGGCACCCAGCTCCCTTAAACATGTCTGAAAATTTCCTTGCAAACATAATTTCTAATCACAACTGTGATTACGCTAAACATGCTTGAAACTGGTATCTAGTGCTACTCCATTTCTGGCGGGATTTTCAGGTTTTCTTACCATCTGGTATCTGCTACGTAATGAGGAGATTCTCTCCTCCTTGAAAGCAAAAGTCCTAAACAGCTTTAAGGAAACAGAGAAATAATTTCTATCGAATTTCAGTTAACCCAAACCAGGGAGAGGCTGGAAACCAAACCCCACATCAGCCAAAAATTCATCCGGTTTCCGTGGAAACCAGCACCGCTTTTTGAAGCCTATTCTGGAGAATGTGAGAAGAGTCACCATTTACGCTGGCAGCACGCCTTGATACACATCCAGAACGCCTTGGCCTGCCTCCCTGCAGGTGTTACCCTGGTCCTGACTCTTTCCTACCGGAACCTCCTGCGTTTATAAAAATCGAGCCTGACGTACTCACTCTGTGAAGGGCATTAGGCAGCAAACGTGGCAGCCAGCAGGAAGGGAGAAGGGCAGCTAAGCAAGCAGCATGACGGTACCTTTGGTCACAGCAGAAGCGTTAACTGTGGTGCTGATGGAGGAGGCTAGGGAAAAGCGACGGGTAACTTCTCTTTCCTTAGATTCTGGATCTGGGAGAACAGACAGACGTAATGCAGGGCAGGATTAGAGGTTAGTGAGCACTGAGGGTAAAAGGTGTCCAAAGCAAAGCGGCAGCTGGAAAAGGGCAGATAAAAGGTAGGTTGCTCCTCCAAAGCAGCCAGGGAAAAGACCCTCAACAAAGTCAATAACACAGAAAAGAGTTTATATGAACACATTTTTTCAAAGCTATTCCACTTCCACCAGTTTTAATACTTCAGAAGGGAGAATTACGCCACTTAATGTTTTAGCAACCAACTGGTCTAAGCACAGCTACAAAACACAGAGAGATGAGCGTGATGGTGGGAATGGGGAGGGTGTCTACAGATGAGGTCTGGATGATTGCAGACGCTGAACTGCTTGCTCTGCGGTGACTGACCCGAAATACACTGACGACCAAACACGAGCAGTTTGGAGTTCACATCTGTCATTTCTAGAAGTTCACTGGGTGAACGCCTGAAAAGGTTCTCCGAGCCCCCGTCCTCACCGGCGCGAATCCGCTCGGAGGAAGCAAAGGCAACGGAGGGGTTTGTTTCCTCTAATTAGGGTCCTGCCTTTCCTCAAAGTCTGCTCAGGAGCGAAGACACAACTTCCCCAGCTTTCACTGGGAGATGCGAGTCGCGTTTTTGACTTTAAATAGTCTGTTGAAGGCTTTCGGATTTGTCAGAGAATATTTGTGATTTTCATGTTTTGATTTTTAAAAGTATCAAAGAAATATTTATGCGAAAGTTAAACGCTCGTTTCTACTTTCACTAAAAAACACGACACTGGGATAGGTGAAGATTTATGTCGCACAAAGCTCTTTGTAGCACGTGCTTATAAGCTTTGCTGAATCTTAGCCCAGGTGTTCCTACCCGGTGCCAGTGATTTGGAGGGACTTTTCTATTCCAATCGTCTCTTTTCTCTTATCATGTCTATCTTCTTCTCTCTCTATTTTTTTTTTCATGGTTAACTGGCATGCAGCACTGGAGTAAAATAAGTTTCAGGTGATTTTATATTTCAGGTTTAAATGTCCTGTGCAGAACTATACCACTGTGAAGATTTCCCTGCCAGGGATCTTAAAATTCTCTTTCCCATTCCTCATCTTCACATTTTCTTATTTTAATGTTCAGCCACACAACATTTCTCTTTACTTCGTTTTTTCCCATATTTCTGCCTAGTAAACGTCACATTCACTATATGTTTCCAGTGGAGCAGAAATTAGCGTGACTGCTTGAACTGCGATTCCTGTAATGTTTTATTATGCCAAAACATCAGGAAACCATATTCGCTCCTTAAAATCTCACTGCAATTTTAACTGTTGTTTGGCTACTGTAAAAAGACTGGAAATTCTGTATCTGCCAATGCACTTCCTTATCAATTGACTCACAAAAGCACATATATCCAAGTACATCCTTATTCACACTCCTGAAAGGCTGACGAAAAAGGAGAGGTTAAGCTCTGCCCTCAGTGGTAACCGCGATGGAACGACTCCACGTTTCGGCTGCTGTAACTGCCCGCGCTAAAATACAAAGAAAACGTCACTTTATGATTATGGTGTTGGGCTACATTTACACCACACCATGCAGCTCGTAGGGACCCTGTGCCAACTCCAAGGAAGCTGAGCTTGGCCCTGCAGACCAGGCTGGCCCCGGGGGTGGGGGAGATGCAGAGCGGTGGCTTTCACGCGCCTTGGTGCCAGCTCTGGTAAGGCTCCCTGGGGTCTCCGCGCTGGGGGAGCGCAGGCTGGGAGCGTTTCTCCTCCAGACACCAGCATTTCTTTGGCCAAAACACCACGGTGCTCACACACAACGATTTCTACCCCATCACATCCAGCCTGGGCAGCCAGTGCAGCGATGCTTTGAGCATCCCCGCGCCACTGCCAGTTGACGCCTATCAGGCAACCCTGTTTTTCCCCTAGAGAGTCTTGTTATTTTATTGTTTAAACCTTCCCTTTTATGTGTCTGGATATGAACAGACACAGTGGGTCTGAACAAAGCACACTCAGCTCCGGATGCCATCTCCTGCCACGGCCAGTAACAAATCCTTGGACAGAGGGGTCAAGAGCCAGATAAGCTCTTATTGCAGAAACTTCCCTGTCACCTTCTCACAGCTCCCCACCTGCCCTAACGCCAGTCCATATGGTGCTAACATGGCTTTGCGGCGTCGCTGCCTGCAGAAACGACCACACTCTGCATCCAGCCCATTTGCCAACTGGTGTCCTCTAGGCCAGGACCCGACCGGCAACCGAGCGGCACAAGTGGAATGGACCCCGTGTAACGGAGGTGCTCCACAGCAACCTCAAGCAACCAGACCCAGCGCGTCTCCGAGCTGAGAGTGCCTACCGCCGAGCCGGCAGGAACCCTTCTCAACCGCGCTTTGCCGGCCGGAACACGGAGTGACTGAATAAAATGCAAGATATTTCACATGACAAGAAAAATTCAGATAAAAGAGCAAAAGAGGCCCAAACCAAAACTGGAGACCCAAACTCACCCGAATTACTGCCTTTCTGAAATTTATGGTTTTAATTGATTTCCCCAAGTCACAGGATCTGAAAACTACTCCCTTTTTTGTATTCAGAACATTGAGCTGCTTTCTCCGTCTTAGATCTCACTACCCAGCGCAGCCTGAACCTTGCAGCCAGAATGTTACGGCTGCTCTGGCTCTCGGGGTATTCTCCTCTACTTCATAATTTTGTAATTTTTATTCTTTCATCTTGCTTCTTCCTCCCTTGATGCTCACCCTCTCCCTCACTGCACACTAACCCTTTGTCTCGCAGAAGAAATATAATTTATCAGAACAGGAGAAAAGTCATTACAATAAAAATAGTAATTACATTCTTTTTGCAGACTGTAATTGCAAACAGCCATTCTGTTTCATTTCTAGTCACGTTTCTTCCTCTCCTCTGCAGTCTCTTCCCTGCACAGCCACCACAGCAACAGGTGATGCTCTCTGCTCCTGGGTATTAAGTGTCTTCTAAACATTTACGCACAAAGACTCAGAACACACCATTTTACAGTGTCATATCACATAATTAAGTAGAAATGGCAACAGACCCCAGATCTTCTGAATTCCGGTTCCTCAGGTAACCACTAGGCCATGGCTGAGCAACAGTTGAAAAAACAAAGAGGTCCAACCAATGAGCAGTTTAACGCACGAAAATCTCGAGTAGCACAACACACTGATACTCTTCCCTTCGTGCCAGTAAACTGCTGAAAGAAGTTAAGGTTGGTGGATTAACACACGTTCACACTTCGGCCCTTGAGAGACACTGGAAATAAACGTTATTTGCGCTGTGCAGCAGTAAAAGATCCAACCAGTCAGCCCAAAGGTCGCCTCGCCAACACTGCCGTGGGAGCGCTTTTGGTCAGGGCGTCTTTGAGAAGAGGAGCCGTGTGTGTGTGTCGGACAGGAGCACTCTGGTGAGATGCGGCAGCACTGTAGGAAATAGTGATGGATGGCACTATGGGATGGAGGGAACATCGTGGGAGTGCAGGAGACAGATGGGCAGAGACCAAATGCTGCGTGGGGTGATTTTACCTTTGGGTGGAGCTCTGCGGTTGGAAAGACCTTGCAATGTGAATCGCTTTCTAGCAAGCGCTGTGCGCTCAAGGTTAAGGCTGGTGGAAGCATCAACTAGGAGAGAGAGGGAGAGGGAAGAGAAATAAGGAAGGACGGGTCAGCTGTTCAGCTTATGGGAAAGGAAAGGTTAGCACCGGATGACAACTTAAAATAAATAAATAAAATTTTGATTCAGTTCAAGCCTGAGCAAGAGCTAATCAATTAGAAAGGTGACATGAGGTCAGTGATTAAACCAGCTGAGCCAAGCAGAGCCCCTGGGTTGAGTTTGGCTCACTGAGTTTTAATGGAGAACAACAACAAAACAAAACCAAAGCAAAACAGGTGAAGGGATGTAGCTCTCATCAAAGGAAAATACAGTTTAGCAGCGAGCTCATTAAACAGGATCTAGTGCCTTTTACTATGAAAACACACGGCTGTGGTTGGAACAGCAAGGTAGGGAGAAGAGAAGCCTTGCAGCGCAGGACACAGAGACGGCAAGTGTTGTGAGGAGTCCCCCTTCCACTGCCCAGCCCCGGCACTGGGAGGTGCCGTCGTCAGCCCCAAGGCTGGTACACTCTCGGCCTCGCCTGCCGAAGGCTGGCTAACAGCCCCCAAGCCTGGCACGCGGTCACGCGCCTGACCCCAGGACTTGCTGGGACGTGAGGAGTGCCGTGCCAGCAGAGCCACCGCGCCAGGCTCCTGCAGGAAAAAGCCAGCCGTGCCGCCGGACAGTCTGCACAGAGGTACGGCACAGACGGATCTAGGTCCTGAGAGTCTGCGTTTAAAAGCCACTCAGTTACTCAGTTACTTGCACTGCAGGAAAGAGGCGGACTGAGATCAAAGCCCCAGGTCCGTGCATTCCTGCCAAATTCCGCATCTGCCCCTTTCTCTGCGTGGGCAGGACACACACAGACAGTTTACGGCAAAGGAGCGGGAGAAAAGCCATGTGGTGGCTGCCTGGTTCTGAGCCTTGGCGTTCAACCACTAGCTTGCTCCTCCTCTTTATTTCTGCCAAGAAATACATGCTGCCACGTGAAAGTCACCAGAGGCACAAACGAGGACCAGAAGTACAAAGGGAACACGAAGAGACGGTGAATCCACACTTGATGGACAAGCAACAGACAGACAAGCTGTGCTTCCAAAGGAAAGTGCATCCCATCACTTCCTGATTTGCAGCCAAGACAACGCAGGACCCGAGGTGCCTGCGTGCATAGGTGGGTGTAAGACGAACAGATTTAACAATGCAGAAGTGTTACATCAGTGTGGTTCAGCTCCTTCCACCTGGTGGCCTGACGCCAGCTTTGGGCCAGGCAGGTGCATCTGGTGAGGAACTGCTACCGAGCGGTGGCTTCAGCTGTGGGTTGCCCACGCGTGCCCTGGGGAGCGTTTCTGGCTTTCCTGATGCCTGTCTTGGCCTGGGAGCCATTCCCTGCCATGGAATGTGTCTCTAATAACATGTTGTCTCCACCTGAGTTATTCCGAACCTTTTCCTTCATTCTGCAGGTATGCCCAATAATCCTGGAATCCATTTCCAGACCTAAGAAGGACTAGGTCCTGATGGGCAACAGGTTGAACACGAGCCCACAGAGTGCACTTGTGGCGAAGGCAGCCAACGGCACGCTGGGCGGCACGGGGCACAGCCTTACCAGCAGCTCTGGGGGGCGATGCTTCCCCGCACAAGTGAGACACACCTGAGCGCTGTGTCCTGTCCCGCACCCCCCAGTACAAGAGGGACACGGACATCCTGAGTGAATCCAGCAAAAGGCCATGAAGATGCCAAAGGGACTGCAGTAGCTGACATGAGGAGAGAGCGAGAGAGCTGGGACTGTCCAGCCTGCAGAAGAAAAGGCTCAGGGGGATCTTATCGATGCGTATAAATTCCTCACGGGAGCGAGTAAAGAAGATGGAGCCAGACGCTTCTCGTTGGAGCACGGTGACAGGATGAGAGGCAATGGTCACAAATGAAAATATGGGAAATTCCATTTTAAAATAGTAAAATACTCTTTTTTACTGTGAAGGTGGTTAAAGCCTGGGGGACAACGTCCCCAAAGAGATATTCAGAACCCAAGTGGACACGTCCCTGAGCAGCTCGCTGACACTGCCCCTGCCTTGAGCTGGGCGCTCGGGCTGACGGGTCTCCAGAGCTCCCGCGGCGCTCAGCGCCCACGGAGCTTCAGGGCAGCGAAGCCACCAGCCAGGTCCCCCTAGAACACTCCTTCGTGTGTAGGTAACTCCATCACAGGCGCTTACCCGTGAGAATAATGAACCGCAGTAGCCTCCCAGCAGTGCCCTCCCGCTCTGTGCCGCAGAAGGAAACCGTGTTCTGCGATAACCTGTCCGTGCTCCCCACCCAGCCAGGGGAGCGCTGCGTCAGCTGGGGGCACAAGAGGGACAGCTCTGGCAGCGCCCGTGTCCCGCCGAGAATCTGTAACTTTCTCCCCAGAACGAAAACTTATTGCACTGAAAAAATCTTTTGGTGAATAGCCTATTTTTCAAAGAAAAAATATTCCACTTTTTTTTTTTTTTTTTTTTTTTTTTACCATCTCCGTTTCTGAAGGGGCCTGCTGTGACTTTAAGCCTGATTTGGACATCAGTCTCTTTAAGACCTCGCAGTTTTGTGGTTTATATTATTAGAAAAGTCTTTGCTCTAACATTTCAAAATGCTACCTAAAAAAGAAAATGCTGTGGAAAGATGTTTCTGTTCCTGCTACTGCCAGATGAGATCCAGTTTCTTTTTAGTGTCCATTTTAACCTACGTTGTATAGAATATATCCATTGTATTTGAGTCTTCAAAGAATGGAGGGACTTTCTGCGACCACACGTGCATTTATTTACGATACACTAGAGGGGAACCTACACACAGAGGAGGCAAAAAAATCTCTTTGACATAAAGCAGGGAAATTAGTTAGCAAAATCCACAGGCAATCTTAAAATTAAATACGTCTAGAAACAAACTTCGCCAGGATATAGAAGGTTAAAATACACATACTATTGCCCTCCAAATTCTAATTTTAAAAAACGCAAGTTGTACAAAGAGTGCTGAATTCATCAAAACACTTAAAAACTCCTAAACTGGTAATGCTTTTTGGTGTTCAGGAAGTTTCACGGTAGAGCCGCTCAGCTTTGTCGCATTGCTTTTTTGATGTTGGGTTTAAACAACATACATTCAAAGTATCAAACTCCATCAAATTCCAGAAATGAGTGCGCAAAAATAGAAATATTACCCTTTGGAAGCAAAAAGCTTCGTCTCACAACTCCTACCTCTCTTTTGTCTGGCGCTGGGACTGGAATTCCTGTTTTTATTGTTAGATGCTTCCACGTTTGATGTCTCCGACTTGTTCTCGTATACGCTTGATGACTTCCTGCTATACCTTGGGACAAAAGAAACGCAAACCCAGTTACGTTCCCGCTCCATACCCAGCGGAGCACCGACCACAGCGCATTCTATTTTACCCTCAGATATGGAAACCTAAGGAATAAAGGGCAGGTTTTAAAATTCTGTGCGCTGTAAAAGCCTGCATCCGCGCAGGTATGTACGGTGGGAAAAGCCATTCCAGCCCCTGCCCCCTTTCCACGCCCCACAGCACGGGATGCGCTTAGCGAGAGCGGAGAAGGGAAAAACAACAGAAGACGACGGTTGTCTGCACAAACTCTTTTTGCGAGTCCAACAGATTTGGAAGGAAGGAGTGGGAAACCAGGTTAGAAAAGAGGACCCCAGTTTTCCATCCCTTGCAGCATATTTGACTCTAGGAGAGAAATGGGGACCGGATGGTCACACAGAGGTCATACCATGCATAGAGGAACATATGGATTCCACTGGCTCCAGGATCCCCCAACTTCTGTTTCTTCTGCTCTTTGAAAACTTGAATCCAAGTGGAACATCCCTGTCTACAGCTGAGCCAGACGAGGGGATCCCTCTTGCCAGCCTTCTCGGCTGCCACGGGAAGGACCCCCTTGGCCCAGGTTTGTAGGGCATTGGAGCTGCAAGGTTTTCTCAGGGTCCTTATCATCCACGTTTTGCAAATACCTGGTGGTTTGGTTTGGGTGTTTGGCTGTTATCTTTGGCAGACTGCGCCACACATTCCATTGTATCTACACACTTGAAATACTTTTCCCCAAAATGTGCGTTATTGACATGTATCAGCAATTACATTGCTGTTTCCAATTAACGTGTCAACTGTTACACTTACCATTCATAGGGTTTGTCTTGCTGTAAGGGAAGGTCCAAGATACCATTAGAAACTTAAAAACATTTGGAATACTAGAGATCTGTGAATACCTTCTTTTATCACCACAAGGCAGCCTGGGACTCATGGCTTTGTATTTGAACTTCTGACCCCTTTCTGATGGAACCATAACAGACGTCTCTGTTACCTCCCGTGCTAAATCAAAATGTGATTTTGCAGCCTGATTTCAGGTAAAAATGGGACTCAAAATAAATACGGGAACAATCCAAAGCACACTCCCATTTCCTTATTCTTTTTCCTCTGTTCCTTCCCAGCTAGGCTGAGGTAACTGTGAACCATGCAGCTGACAGAGTTAAAGATTTACAGCTGTGACAAAGACTAAGAAAACGCTCGAGCTTCTCCGAAGCAGCATCTGCAGTAAAACTCCAAGTGTTTGTGTGTATCTACGTGCATGGGATATTTTTACGTGGACGTATGACCGCATCAGTCATTTCCAATAAAGCAGATAGATAGATAGTTAAGCAGTTAGAACAATAGTCCATTTAAGTTTCATATGTTTAAACAGATTAGAAACAATACAAAGGGATCATTTCATTACCACTGAAATGCAACAGCCATCCTTTGAGAGAGATACAGCAGCAACAGACACCGCAGGGCATCTCATTTTAGGATTAAACAGTGAAACTTTGGGGAAGAATTTACAGCGAAAATTTGAATAGACTGAATGGGACTTTCAGACAACCAATATCCGCCTGTATTAAGGGCGCTGGCTCTAAGCGTCCCTTTGGCCGATATCTCAGCTCCAATCCCGAGTCAGGCCAGCCCTGCCTTATCACATGGAACTGCCGCGCCCGGTGCTGCGGTGGCACATAAACCAGAAAAGGGATAGTCTTTGGCATGGAACAGATAGGGCTCGGGGAGGGGAGGGGAGAGCGTCCTGCAAACACACTTCCCCAGCGTCACAGTACAGGTTTGACAATGCCCAATGAGCAGCAGAGTCGCTGTAGCACACGGGCAACCCAGGAGAGGGTGTCTACCGGTTAGATGATAAAATCGCAATAATTAACTCGCCTCCAACGACTGGCAGAGCACTGATGATGATGGTTGCTCTTTAGCCAATCCTGTCTGCCACTGGCTCACTTATAGCGCCTCTCACAACTGCGGCTGCTTAGTCATATCAGCCATGAATACAGACTATGGCCATGTGGGCAGCTATCACAAAATCAGCTTCTTCCTTCCTCTCCTTGCCTCCACCCAGCATCCCAGAACAGGCTGCAGCAGGGGCCCCGCAGTCTCGGGCTCACATCAGCTCGTGTGAAGTCACCTCGTGCTGCAGCTCCCCTGTCCTTGCTTCTCTCGGAGACACGTATTACAAGGGATCAACGTGGGCCATCAGGACATGCTGAATTTTGTTCCACTCCCGACAACCCAGAGCGTTGCTCTTTCACGAAGAGTTACCATATTCTTCCTGTGCCTGTAACAACCCACCACGTGGAGCAGAAGCATCCAACTCTCCTTCGCCGCCACAGTTGGCAGCGTGAGGACAAGCAGCAATTCATTTTTCCTTTGGTTTAGCCCACTCCAGGACAATAGCTAATCACACAGCCTTTCATCCTGGAGTTAATTAATTTTTCTCTTGGCATACTTTGCCTATAACTTCTGCTCTGAAAATTCTCCCTTTAAGAGCCTTACAAGAGAGACATAAATCCGGATA
Source organism: Rissa tridactyla (assembly GCF_028500815.1). Taxonomy (NCBI): domain Eukaryota; kingdom Metazoa; phylum Chordata; class Aves; order Charadriiformes; family Laridae; genus Rissa; species Rissa tridactyla. The sequence continues at coordinate 1,452,417 of NC_071471.1, read as the reverse complement.
GATTTGAAACATTTTTGTGATTGCATTTCATATTTCACTGAAATAATTTTCTCCTGTCCCCAATGATGTGGTTTTGATGAAAGATTCTCCCCTTAAACCTTTTCAGCTTAAACCTTAAACAAAGCAAATGCGACCAAGCCTAGAGAAAATACGGTGCAGGACTAACAGCACTGCATCTGTTTAAAATTTCTTGCATCGAGTCGTAGAGCTCTCAAAGGCTGGCTGTGTCACCTGGGGTGTCTTGGTTTGGTTGATCCTGCCGAAATTCTGCAGTGATATTGTGGTGGTGCAGCCCCCTGGGCCACGCTGCGCTGTCGGGACAAGCCACCGTCGTGCGCTTGTCTCGGTTACAAGCGCAGTGAGCTGGGGCAATCTGACACGTTCTCGTTTGGTTAAAAGCACAGCGAGCTGGGAGGGTGAGTCACTCCCTAAATGTAGCCGGCACTCCTGCTGCAGCCCGACCGGGAAGGTACGAGAATTACCTGACAAGAACTGCGGCCAAAGCCAGAAAAATATTGACCAAAAGCAATCACCTCGCAATCCTATAAACAGCGACCCTAAGGGGGACACTTTGAGCTCCCCGGGATCGCAGCAGGCTGTGACCCAGTGCCTCCCCCAGGCTGGGACGCCTCTCGGGTGGATTTCGTGAGGTTTCTAAGATCATCTGCTGACAGGTGCCAACGAAGAAGAAAGGTTCAGAGATCGCCTGCTCACAAATGCCGATGAAGGAGAATGGCAAGTGATTCACTATAACTAGATTTCGCAAGGCTCAAAGATCATTTGGAGAATAATTCACTGCCATCTGCAAAAAGAGAAAATCTTGATCACAGGTTACCATCCGTATCTCTGTGTGTGTGTCTATGTGTGTGTGATTTGATTTAGGAAACTGACGTAAGTCTCTTGCCTTTTTCAAATTTTTAACTAAGTCACTGTTGATTATAACAAATTTTATTAAATCTCTTATATATTAATCTTAAATATTGTTAAAAAATCATACAACCTAATCCTGTGATTTATGGTAATATTGTTAATAAACCTGAAATTGCTGCCACCTCAGAGTTGTATAGGATCCAAACTGACTCATTTTGCGACAAACTGGCAGAGCGGGCAGGATGGCAAGCAGTGCCACCAATTACTTACAAAAGCACCGTATTAATCCAAACCCTGGCTTTTCAGGAGCAAGTGTCTGTGATAACTGGTATGACTGGGAAGGGGGAGAGAAGCAGCTAGATGCTGCCAGGGTTCAACCAAGGATGGAAAAGATAACGGTATAATTTGTAAAATGCTGGGAACCTGTTTAGAAGCAGCATACCAGGGAAGGAGAGAGACCAATAGTAAGATGAAAGATATGCAAAATGAAACAGAGGGACGTAAAGCTACTGAACTGTTGCTATCTTTAAGAACAGAACAACTGCAAAAACAACTTCAGGAAGCTCATTTGAAAACACAGAAGTTAGGAGAACACGCTGAAGTGATGTTAATGTAAGATCCGAAACCTCTCAATGTAGTTCAAATTAGAAAGCTAACAGTATCCCCCAAAGACTGGGATGGTAATATTTGGGGTGATTCAAATAATAACGGCTCAGATGAAGATAACCCCCTCCCACCTGCCCGAGCCTCCCCAATACACCGCTAGACCAATTATAAAAACAGACAAAACTATCGGACCGTGGGGTGGAGCAGGAAACCGCACTAGAAAAATGATCCCATTTGATCCAATTCAAAAGGCCAATTTGCAGGAACGCTACAGCCATAAGCCCAGAGAAACTCAGAGTATTTGTGGTGTCTGTACTTATCCAGAGAGGACAGGATTTTATTAAATGGGAGCAAAACATATGGCTATTGGGGACCAGATATCTTTTTAAATGCTGGCCCCGACCCCCCAGACGACTCCCCTTCAATAACAGGTAGGGCAGCGTGTCGGGCTGGAGCAATAGACGCGCCAGAGGAGGAGAAGTGCCTGGGGAATCTCTAGATGAAGCTTCAGTTGGAGTGACAAAGGCTGCCTGTACACAGGCTATGCATGAACGGGCTCCCCGTGATCTTCCTGTCTCAACAACCGTACGCTTTGCCATACTGAAACCACCAATTAGGGGAGCCCCAGCTGTGCTTAAACCTTACCTCATTGCAAAGCAAGACGAAATTAAAAGGGACACAGAATATAACGCCCTCGCAGCTGTGGAGGCTGACGGCAATGCCGCACCGAGAGCCATAAGGCATCTTCCCGCCCAGGCAGAACTGCTGCAGGACAGCATAAATCACGGGGGAGAGACGGGACGGGATGATGTGTCCAGCGGAACACGAAACACAGGTCGAAGTGTTAGACAGGTTAAGCAACCACCCCAGAGTGGCTCTCGGGAACTGAAACCCATTGATCGACGATCGAGGGTCTGGGATGAAAGGGATGAATTGTGGAGACAAGCCCTGGCAGTGGGTGTTCCCAGAGCTGCTCCTCATAGACAACCGACTGGAGTTATTTTAAGCTTGATGAAAGCTTTTCAAAAGCAAGACATAGCACCGTCACCTGCTACTGCTTCCCCTCAATCGGCCCCCAAGAGACCTCCCAACCTTTCTTTTCCTCCGTGAAAGGAATTAAAGGAATTGCAGGAAGAGAAACTGAACAACAGGCAGACCCCAGACAGTTACTGGGCTTGCCTGTCTGGAAATTCGATGTTTACCAACGGAGAAGCGATGATGGCCCTTGTGTTATACTTCTCGTAGGTCCTCATCAACAACCAAATTAATTCCTAATGGATACAGGAGCACAAGATGCTGAGAAGCTGGGCGTACGACCCAGATGACACAGAGCTGAAGTCAACGGAGTAAACGGAACAAGTGCAATTTGCCAAACTATAAAAGTTAAATTATGGCTCCCGGGCGAGAAGCGCGTGTCGCCTGTTCGCTTTGCAGTTAAAGAACACAATGGAAATATTTTGGGTTTCAATGTTTTGAAGGGCGGAACCTGGCACCTGCCGAATGGCACCGTGTGGTCCTTCGGTTCAAATGTTGACCCCAAGCCTGAGAGAAATGGGGCAGCTGCAGGGCCTGCACTCTGCAAGCCCCAATCCACGGATTACCGATACACCACGGTACCCGATTTCTGCTGCAGCACAAAAGGAGTTTCTGAGGTAACAGCAGATTTGGGAAAAAAGACAAATCACCTCCAGAACCCGCTCCCTATACAACTCACCTGTCTGGCCAGTTTGGACAGCAGCTGGGAGGTGACATTTAGCAATTAATTACTAGCGCCCGAATGCTGATGCAGCCCCGCCAACAGCTGCTGTACCCAACGCTGCAAACCAAACAGCCACTTCGCAAGCAGCTGCACACCCACGGATGGCAACACTAGATGTGAAAGACATGTTCTTTACGGTCCCCTTACAAGAAAAGGATAAAGAGAAATTTGCTTTCACTTGGGAAGGTGTACAATGCACCCTTAGCAGACTCCCATGGGGATATAACATTCACCCACGATTGCTCACGCTGCGCTTGCTGAACTTATAGAGACAGTCTCCCTCCCTGGAGCTGTGACACTATACCAACACACAGATGATACTCTGATAGGAGGAACTTCCCCCGAGACGGTGGGGAGGCGGCGGCAGCAGTGCAGCAAGCACCACTCGGAGCAGAGGCTGAGATCCCACCTGAGAAACGTCAGGGAGCAGGTAAAGAAGTAACATTTTTAGGTACTTGGTGGATTGCAGGTAGCACAACCATTCCACTGGACACCCTAAGTAAAATAGAACAATTGCAGATACCCCAATCTAGAAAAGAATTACAACCACTCGCAGGTACTTTAGGTACTGGAAGAAAAATGCACCTGGATTTTCCATTGCTTTTATGAAAGAGAAAACCACAGAAATGGGACCCAGAACATGAAGAGGCAGTCAAAACCTTAATACAGGAATTGAAACCCTATCGTCACTGGGGTCAATTCACCCCCGCGACTCTATTACAGCAGAATGGGATTTTGCAGGACACGGTATTTATTATAATCTATTCCAACCTGGCCCTGACAGACCAAAGAGACCTTTATTATTCGGCTGTACTGCACTTAAAGAGACAGAAGAGAGATACTCCGAGTAGGAAAAGGGACTTTATCTTCAGTCCGAGCAGTTAAACAAGTTGGTTTAACTTGGTTACTACGGGGTAACCCACCCGCAAAAACCCCAGCAAGACTTGTACTGATTTCCCTTTGCAGGAAGGATACCAGGACTGACACTAACACACCTCTGCTGCAGACGGGGTCAGCCACCGGAGGGTCGCTTGTCCTTCTCGCAGGAGCCATCAGTGTCAGCACAGACCAAATCTGGCTGACACGCCAGCAAGCCCGACGCACGGGGTGGGGACCCTCGCTGCCTTTAACTGTGCTAATCAATACGGTGCCTGTCGTACATTCTGCGCCATACGCGTTTGCGAGTTGTGAGTGCAATCTACTGTAACAGCAATTATAACTTACACTAAACTTGCCCAGCAATTGGGCCATGACAAAAATTTGCTTACAGCTCCATTTAACATCCTGGAAATGTTCCAGTACGTTTTGTCTAAACCTGAGCGAATGCAGAGCATATGATTCTTTTACAAAACCAAATCATCATCTTTGAAATGAATTCCGCATTGCGATTTTAGTTTCCCCATGAGCAAAACCTTTATCTGCGTTTACATGTCTTTGAAGAATCTGAAGACAATTGCGTAAGTTCGTACCCAGGAAGCTAAACACACAAAACTAAGAGTTTATGTACTGCAAAAGCACAAAGGCAAGACAGAGCACGGCCCTGATGTGCCACGATAGCGGCGTTACCTGCTGGCGTTGGAGGACTCCATTGGTGCGTGGTATACGCTCTCGGTGATTCTTTGGTGCAGTTGACTTGCTTCTGTTAAAGAAGTAGTAAAAAGAAATTACTCCAAACTGTGTGAGTTGCTTCCTGGTTTGCACAGAAGGTGGGAGAGAGGGGGAAAGTAGGAGAGGAGAGATTTGGACTGCTGCTGCAAGCGAAATGGAGCACTCGCGCTTGAAGAGAAAGGCACATGGTAATCTTAAAGGCTGAAATTTAGCTCACCCAAGCAGCTCTTCTACCCATATTTTTTCAGTGCAGAAGAGATTTCTTCCCCTACCACCTTCTCTTTCCTCTGTACCTCTTCCTCGCTCGCTGCACAATATGAATCTAGAGAACGGACATACTGACATTTTTCCCAGAAACCAAGTTTTGTGGCTCACAGCTTTGTCCGGATTTAGCAACACATGTACGTCAGTCCTTTGGCCCACGCGGCCATCTAGCAGAATATATCCTCCTCCCTCTAAGGAACGCTTTGGCTCAGCATCCTGGACAAACAGCCATAACAAAATGCTGTTCAGGTGCCACTCGTTCGCTCTTTTTGCATAGCTGCAAGGTAGCAACAGACCCATTTGTACCCGTGTCCAGTAACTGCTGAGTGGAGAAAGATGATAAGAAAGGTGCTGACAACCTGGTTTTCAGGGCCAGGAGAGTCAGACTCTGAGAAGTGTGGGAGCAATGGAGGGAGCTGCTGCCAGGCTCTCAGCTTGCTGAGATCCCAGGGCTATTTCACTCAAGAAGAAGAAGAAGCTCTTGTCGATGAAAGAACAGACGAAGGGACCGGGGCAGCTCTGAAAGACTAAACTTAACAAAGTCTTTTATGGGGAGGAATGCTGGGATAAAGGGGCACTCTGGGCGGGGAGTCGGAAGTAGCTCCATTCCTGGTTTTGGCAACTGATTCACAGCCTCGCAGAAACCCCTTAAGCTGCATCCGTAATCCCTTTGCCTGCAAGAGACAATTATGCTCTTTGGGATCCACAGATCAAGGTGTTACCCAAAGCCTCGTTAGCATTCCATGCTCACTGCTGTACACGATAGGGGGTGTATATACACCACGTGTTTGGGCACTAATGACCCATATGTTAAACTGTTTCTCGCATACCTTTGGCCACCTTCTTTGCCCTTTACTCACTCAATCATCTCAGCTGGTTCCTTCCAACATTCCAACCCCCTGTGCAACTCCTAACAACAGTCATTAAAAACAGCCCAGACAAACAAATGTATCCCTCGTCCTTCTCTCATTACAACGCACAGTTGGAGAAATATCCAGTCTTGGATTAAGCATGAATTAAGGCCTCTTTTTTCATGAGTCATTGGAAATAGAAACAACTGTTTAAAACCACAGGACAAAGCCCGTGTTTCCTGCTGTCAGTACTGTAACAAGGGCTTCATGTCATCATTTGGGAAAAGGCAATGGGAAGAGTTGCAATAGCGTGTAAGATACAATTTCTGCCCTCTGACTGCTGTTCTGCTGGATTCACAATGAAGGCAAGCTGGACTTTGCTCATAAAAGTAGGATGAAAGGCATCGTTGGACGTCCTCAAGACCAGACTGGATAAAGTCTTGAGTAACCTGGTTTGACCAATAACTGACTGTGCTTCGAGCAGGACGTTGGACTATGATGTCCGGAGGTCCCCTGAAACCCAAATATTCTCCTATGATCTTAAGACAAAATAATAATGGATATCAAAAATAAATGTTTTCCAAAACTTTCAGTCTTGATTCCTGCATGGTTTTCTCTGGAAAATGCGTAGTAACCCTAGCACATAGGTCTTCCACGTACAAAGACTTCACAAACGCTCATCTGGGTGACACACAAGCTTCTTCTTCCTTGCCTAGAAACCCACACAGAGGATTAGCGCTCTGGCCTATTAAACACACACATTTTCATCCTAACGTACTCTTCTGTGGTGGCCTTTTATACTTCAGAAGTAAATATTACAAACCATATCAGGGAGTCCCTAGATCAAGTCCTGAAAATGCACTGATAAGAATCCTGAGTTCTTTCCTCAGCAGTTCCTGCCGAACTGGCCATTCAGAATAAAAAGGAGAAAGGATGAAGACAAGACAGTAAGGAAAGACCTGAGCAGTAAGCATTGTAAATAAGCATATTGTTATGGATTGGATTAAATCACTGAGGCTAATGTGCATAGTTGTTTCCCTCCACTTAAGGAGGTTGTAAGAACTCATTGTCTTTGTGAAACAGACAATTAAAATAAAGGTGACCTCTAAAGTTAAAGCAGAGGCACAGGCTTCCACCTAGGCCAAAGTCTGCTTAGGAATCCGAAGGATGTGGGTGGAGAGGCTTTGCTGGCGTTGCTTGAGAGAGAGGTGTGTGTATGAGAGAAGCACAAAATGACAGGCCAAGGTGAGAAGCCACGCCAGAGCCCAGGAACGGTCTGCACTGGACACAGCTATGGGATTTTGTCCTAAGAGAGCCTGAAAAATGGCTTTTAGAGCTCTGTGCCTTCTTGTTTATAAACAAAACAGTATCTCAGAGAGCCTTCATCACTATGCTCTCTTACTGTCTGGAATAACCCAACTGACTTTTGTCTGTTCTTGGTTCAACATCTTACATAAAAAAGTGTCATTATTTTAAGTACTTATGAGGCTTCAGTCACTCATGTCTTGAGCACATCACAAACCACCTTCACCACAGCATCTCTGTGAGAGAGGGAAATGTCATTAATCGTGTTTTACAGGGAGGTCACTAAGATAAAAAGATGGGATAACTGACTGACAGGTGAGCGACTAGATTTAAAGTAAAAACCCTCAAAACCCGACACAGCAAAACAAACAAGAGGACGGAGGGGAACAGTTGCTGTGTCCGGTCATGTATGTCAAAGATCTTTCGTGTCAGGTCTTGCGAGAAGGCACAGAGTGAAGACTGGGACCCCATCTCCCCACACGCTGATGTAAATGGACGATTCCAGGGTTGTGACTTGAGAGGGAGAACAGAGGAAAATCATGTTCCTCCAGCTAACTGCGAATTAAGTAATTATTCATGCCATTTCTAAAGTTCTAAGAAATTTTCTTTGATCAGGACAAGGGTTTAAATCCCAGCAATGCTGCAGCCACCCAACTGATCCTCACACAGAAGATCCGTTCTTGCTGATTTCACTGGTGCTACTGGACGGCCCCGTAACTCATCCCAGCTCCCTGGTGTCATACACAGCGACAGAAGGAAGGCAACATTACCGGATCTCACTCTCTGCGTCCTACCTCTACATGCTTCCAGCTGTCCTGTCAGGACTTTGCGAATCTCTGAAATCCAGGTGTTTTTCAGCTCAACGGAAGATGCCTGAGAACAGAAGAGGCGAGCAGATCTAGTTAAAGCACGCTGCCGTTACCTGCCTGCCCCGACCTACATTTGTTCTCGACTTTCCCAAGGAATGGAACGCTGTGGCCAGCTTTGTGCAAAGCAGAGGAAGCTCTTCAAGATGGAAAAGTTACCACGAATCTAGGTCCCGTCCTTGCTTTTCTGTCCAGCGTTCCAAGTAATTTCCCACTACTTCGTTTCCTCTTTTACCCAAAATCATGACCATTTTCACAATGGTAAATTGGTAATTTGAGTGCCAACGCAACAACGAAGATTCCAATGGTTACTGTTTCTTGAGCGTACAGGACAGTGAAAGTCACGAAACTGAAAACTTTCTTAAAAACAATTCAATCGAAAGGAAGTATAGTCCTTGGAAAAAAAAGGATTGTTGTTACCTGAATGATATAGACCTCCTCTCTGCCATTATACCAGATCTCAAACTTCTTGTTATCCCCTTTTACATTTTCTGTAATGCCCACGGTGCTCATCTGTTTCAAAATAGAAAAGAAGCAGCTGGAATCTGGAAAGCGTCAATAGTCTTTAAACTCCTTCTCCTCTGAGAAGCATTTTTAAAAGGCTGCAGTCACTCCTGCACCTTGGGGAGTCATTAAAAGCAAAATTCAGAACGTGTTATTTCTCAACATGTAATTTATCATTCATCTTTTTGATTGTTATAGAAAAAAAAAGGTGCTCAAAAGTAATGCAAGCTAATGTCCGATCATGAGTTTATCCTCTTTGCTTTTTTTGCGTGAATTGTGTGTCAGTTTTCAACCCTATCCTGGCTTTTGTCCACCTATACAAACTTTCAGTTTGAGGAAGACGGTATTTTCAACTTGGCATCGCTGAGACTGGAGAAGAAGAGGAATGGAACGGGGCTTTGTGAGATTTAACAACGCACCTGTAAATCCCGACAACACAAAAAATCCAATATAGTTTCAGGAAAATTAAAAGAAAGAGGTGAGCAAGGAGCTAAGTGCCTAACTAGGCAAGACAAACAAGAAACTGAAGAAAATAATTCTAGATTTCTTAAATGATAGATTCTTAACCACGATTTTGAAGTCCAGCTGCTACTATACCTCCCAGCTTCCCATCTTCTACCTTTTTTTGTTCTTGCCCTTGTTCTGATTTGCCTCAGGGTTAGATCTGAAGGTTTAAACAGCTATGCCATCATTCCTGCGGTCTCCACAGGAAGAAACTTCAAATGTTTATATGAATTGGTCCACCCCTTGAACCAGGCTCTATTACAATTCCCGTCTGGTTACCCCGTAAGAAGTTTGCAGCATTACACTTCATGACCCATGTCAGTTGTCCGAAGTCACAAGTGTCACACCAATGTGCTAAAAGGGAAAATGTGGTCTACTTGTGAAACTCAGCTTAGCAGATAGTGTCCTGACTCATATCTGGAAATGTCACTCTTGCAAATAAAAGGGCACTTCTACTGCACTGTGATTCATCTGTAGCTATTATTGTCACAGAATATATCTGCTCAACTCACGTTAATAGTAAAACTCACAACAGAACTGAACCTGGAGGATGCTTATAGGCAGAACAACGACAGATGCAGGTCCATCCCCTCTTGCTTCTCTTTATGGGATGCTGGGCAAGAACACAAAAGGTGCCCATTTGTATCAAGCTGCAAAACCAAGCTTCACGTCTGGAGTTACAGGACACATGGCTGGGTCTGTCTCCAGATCAAAATTAAATGGAAGCTTTCATTTACTCAGGGGTGCAAGACAGCTCCAGATACGCGTACCTTCTTCAAGTCTCCACAAGGAAACATTCCCGAGAACATCAGATTTATTTCTCCCCCCTACCATTACCAGATTTATTACCTTTAAAGAATTTTTAAAGCTGTATGAAGCCGTCTTCTCATGGCCATCTGTGTTCTCCTCCCGTTTCTTGCAGAAAAGTAGCATCTTTGCATAGAGGAAGAGGTGTCTCTGCATCGGTTTGAATCTAGCCAAGTCCTTCACTTTGTTGTGCCCCTTCTTGTGGTCAGTCCACACATTGAAGGAACCTTGCATCAACAGCTTGCCAAGCTCACTGACGTCCCCCTAGCAAGCAAGGAAAAGAGAGAGCCTACATCACGTTCAAACTTGGGTAGTCCCAGGCCCAGCTCTTTCCCCAAGTGGCGTTTAAGCTTCCAGGCAGAGGCACGTGCCTAGGCATCCCTCGTGTTGGAGAGTGGACGTGTTACAGCTGGAATCCCATCTGCACGTGTCTCCTTGCCAAACCTGTGTGGTTTCTTCAGATAACCATTAACCCATTGTTTTCCATGTCCGTAATTCCCAGTTTGCCTCCCCATTCATAGTTAGCGTCTAAGGTCTGTCTCAGGACCTCTCTGGACCTGACACATAACTGCCCCTCTGATGACCTCAGAGAAAGCATCTTCAGACAAGAATTGGGTTTCAAGACTCCTGACTCCAGGGCAGTATGAAGGCCCCGTGCAGACCAGATATCCAAGCAAAGGCCCTGGCTCCGAAAGGTCTGCATTCAGTTTCTGCTCTGCTATGAGCTGCTTCTATCCCTGGGCAAAACCATGCAAGATGCTTAGATGTCTGAAGACTGGTGTCTAGAGGTATGTAGGTGTGTAATTCCCTCAAATTGCAAAATAGTCTTTAAAAGCTTTGTCAATAGGTTCTCGGCTCACCATCTGCAAACTATGCAACGCCGCACAGCCTTGGGCAAAGGGAGTAAATGCACCAGGGAGCCACGAAAGCACCTGAGGGAGAGTGAAACTAAGCAGGAACCAGACCTTTCTAAGTTAAAGCCCTTGTCTGAGGACCACTGATGGGTAAATACTTCAACTGATATATATATTTGGCTCAGACGCCACCCGCACAAACATTTATAGCACAGTTCAGTCCTAAAGAGTGTAGTAATGTGTGGACAGAGGACACGGCAACATCTACATGGTAACGGGCTTCAACAAATAACGATAAACATAATTATCCTAGCAGCAGGTTTTTCTAGGAGGGATTTGTATAATAAGTTTAAGGAATAAGCTCAGTGCATTATTAAAGTACTTATTTTCAACAGCTATATGTTCTGCTGATGAGGTGAAGATGCGGGCTCCAAGTGGGAATGTCTGATTTCTCAAACTCCAGCGTGCAGCCTGTTCTCCCTCCCACCCCCCATCCCCTACCCCGGATCCAACTGCAAAACCAGCATTTGATTAGTTACTTTTCCACTCCATTAGACCCTCCAAAGCATTCAAAAAGCCTCAGTAATTTCTGTAGCAGTCTCTCGCGTCTAATATGTGAGTTGGATTTTTTATTTGTGCATAGAGGACTGTGTGTCTTTGTATTTATATGTGCGTGCAGGTGTAACCTGCAAGCCTGTGAAAAGCATGCTGATGAGACGTAAAGCTAAATAAAAAACCCAAGGAAACAAATTTTCTACATAGTTGTGATGATGGTGAGAGGCTCCTGTCACTACAGGCACTTTCAATACGGCACTGAGATCCACACGCTCAGTTCAACTCCCGCGATAGGTCCCTCTCCTCAGCCTTGGCTCTGGGACTGCGGCAAGTGGGAGGCTGCCGCTGCAGGGAGGGGGCATGGAGAGGGATGGCACTCGGCTGCAATCCCACAAAGGACTTCCAATGTTAGCCCACAAGCTCTGGACACTCTCTTCGGTGTGGGCAGCAAACAGAGAGGAGAACACTGTTTCTGGTAACTCGTGCCCGTGGACAGCAGCGTCCTGTCCTAAAGGAAATGTATTTAAAATGGAGGATTTGATCACTATCTCAAATGTAATTACTCTCTGTTAGAACAATACGCTGGATCTCATGTTTATGGAAGACGAGAGACACCTAAGAATGGCTTAAGTGCTGCATAACTCATGGACAAACGACCCAGGCCAGACTGCATACAAACGTTAGGATGACAGTAGGAAACATCTCTAAAACTTCTCTCCAAGCTTTAATCTACTTTTTTTTTTTGTGGCTTTGACTAAAAATAAAAACAAACAAACAAAACCAACCCCAAACTTACATGTTAGCAATTTCTTACACAAGAGTTCAGCTCCTCGAGTCTGCGTGTGCACAGGTCCGAGGAGCAGAATATCCTGTGCAATTAGGAGCGTTCATCAGCTGCCACAAAACCTGCTTTTCTCCTTCTCTGGAAGGCGTTCCAGCCAAGTTTTTCTGTCATGCCTGTGTGGGAAAGACTCCACAAGACGGGGTGTGGTTTCATGAGCTATGGGAGGTTTAATTTGGCATCACAACTGAGGACCTGGGACAGGTGGAACGGGGAGAAGAAATTATTGGGTTCATTCTCTTTCACACTTTCACCCCATTTAATAATCATGTAACAAACCACCTCAGGAATGCTGTCGGCATCGGGCTACACAGCAGCCATGTTCCACTTTGTCACGGCTTTCGGTTCAGCCAACAAAGCACGGGTGGAAAATGTAGTCCTTGGAGCTACTACCTGGCATTTCACAGAAGGCTGGCAATTCAGACGTAGAAGGTGAAAAAGAACAGGAACGCTGTGTTGAATTCCTGAGTACAAAACTGCTCTGAGATCTGAAAGCAAGGCGTAGGGAAAAGGATGACCTCAGCATTTATATGGATGGGAATCTGGATAGATCCCCCATGCTCAGAACAATATGTCACCTTTCTTGGAGAAGCTCTTCTGGCCATCCCTTACAGAACTGTTTAAAAACAATTTTTTGTAAACCTGCTGTAACTACGTACACTTCAGCTGGGAAACACCGGAGGAAAGCTACCTCTCTCTTTGGGGATGAACCAGAAACGGTGGAAACCGGGGAGGTAAAAGATGTGCTGTGTCCATGAGCTTCCCGTGCCCTTGTTTACTGGTCCAAGTCTGCAATAACAATATCCAGGCTTTATCGAGTCTTTCTAAAATGAATCTCTGAGGCACTCAGCCGAAACCTGAACGGTTTCGAGAAGCTTTCACAAACTATCTCTCCTGACGCTTAGAAGGCTGTAAAAAACTCACTACTGAAACCAAACAGACTCGAACCAATAAAACCACACAGGAAGAGTCCTATCCTTCCCACAAATACAAATGAAGACTTGGTTGTTCCAAAAGAGAAACTGTTGAGCAAGGTGACATGTTCAGCAACGTGCAGGCCACAGCCAGCAGGCTGTCACTGCAACCCGTCCTTCAAACGGTCACATCAAGCAAAGCCACCCTGAGCACTGGGAGCAGTGGCACCAGGACAAACACACCTGTCCCTAGGAAGTACATAAAAGAAAGTCTGGAGAAACCTGAGAGCAGCAGAGATGTGTCTCTGTGTTCACTTACACGGCTCCAGGAGAAAGCGCTAGAAGGGGAAGTTTGTCTGCTGTGATGGAAAAGTGAACACAAGCTTTGCCACTGTCTTTAAATAAAACAAAACAGCTTCCCAAGAGTAGGAAAACTAAAAGGAAGACTGACTACTAATCATAGAATACCAGGTTGGAAGGGACCTCGAGGGTAAGAACTGGTATTTTCGTCTCAAATGTAATGCACAATACAGAGGAACATCTCCAACAGTGTACAGCAGTGGATCTATGACATAGAGCCAAGCAAGCAGTTAAATTCATTTATAAAATAATGCTGACAGAGGGCACGTTTTCCTCCGCTACCAGATGCACTTACACAAAAGAGAGAACTACAGAAATTAAAACTCCTGAAGCCACTCCATCCTGCAAAGCACAGACTAACTCTTCCCACCCAGCCACAGTCAGTACAGACCCCTCCACTTTCTCGGGAAGTCACATTCTGCACAAAATACTGTTTTTCTGGTGTCCAGTTCTGTTAACTCTGATCTAATAACTCTTCAAACCCAGTTTCTCAGTACATTTTTTTTCCCTTGACATTTTCACCCTGCAGCTATTTCAAAATGGGCAACCACATCACCCTCAGGCCTGACTTGGCCAGGCGTGTTTCTCCGCATGCGCCAATCAGTTCCAATTCTCACTTAAGGGCTCATTTTATGTAGGCGCCACTAGTTCTCAAAAGTCCTATGACTTCAATGGAGCTTCAGCAGAGAGATATATATACGTTTGCGGCCTTTGATTTGTACTGCGGTGGTTATTTCACACTTCAGATAATGAGCTTGCCAGTCAGTGGGATGGATTCTATGACCCACTTTAAATGGAAGCCAAATTTTCATCCCTAAGTGCAAAAGATTTGGAAACACTTGAGTTGCATAGCCATTATGAAGCTTCGGCAAATTGCTGATGTCTGTCACACTTGCTGCCTCTCACCTACAAGTGAGGTTTGGGGGCGACTACTCAGAAGCCCGGCATTTGTCCCACTTCCTCCCCACACTCGCACCTCCACCCCCGCAGGACCTGTATGTTGACATGTAGTTTTGGTCACCACGACATGCCACAGAGTGGCATCCTTCAGGAACGCGGCCCAGGCTCCTGCAAAGCGTACCAGCCATGGGCACAGCATGGCCAGTGCTGAAAGGAACACTGGATGGGTCAAGACCCGAGTAAGAGCAACCGTAAGCGATACCTCGTATCCTGTGATGGCTATCTGGTGCATGGAGTCATTCACTGATTTGATGATATCAAGCACTGTGGCCAGAGCTTCTTCCAATTCGGCAGTACCCTCTGAATTCTTGCTGCACTTCAGCATTTCCTGATTAAAAAAAAAAAGATACGAAAACCGCTTGAAAACTTCTTATACCAGAAGCCATTATAAGACAATCCTCCCCGAAATTTCCCCTGCATAGACAAAGTAACAGCACTACGGCGGGGGCCGGGAAGAAAAAAAAGAAAAAAAACAAAACGGGACATTCACCAGGATTCTCACTGAGGACATACATTTTGACCGTTTGGACATTTTCAAGTTTTATGGGTTCATTTAAGATGAGACGGGACCGTTCTGACATATTTACAATGAACTTTTTGCACGTCACAGAATTACATCTGGGATTTTTTACTCCACATCTGCTAGAAAAAAAGAAAAAAAGCTCAATCTTAATATAATGATTTCAGGTGTTCGAGAATTCACCATTTCCCTTTGTAATTTGTTCCACAAGGTACTTACTGCCACTGTTAAAAATACAAATTAATTTCCAGTCTGAATTTGGCAGGTTTGACATGCCGCTCATCGAGTCTTAGCAGGCTCTCGTCAGATACACAAATTCTGAATGTCACTTCCCACGTAGAGGCTTGTAGACTTATGATCAAATCACCTCACAAATTTTTCATCCTTAAATTAAATGCTATTTCTTTTATCTGTAGGACAGGTTTTTCATCTGTTAATTTTTTGGGGAAATAGGCCAGATTACTATAAACCTTCCCCACCTCTTCTTCTCTCCTTTTGCACTACAATCTCCAGATCTACATCTGCAAATCTGAAAACCTTTTTTGAGACGCAGTCATTTTGAAGAACCAATGCTGACCTCTAGCAAAACTCCATCAAACGTTATATTCTACTTGAAATAAGGGAAGTTATTCCGTCTTCCAGCCCTTGCACAAGGAACAAGGGACAAGTTAAGAAGCACGTGCCCAAAGCAAAGAAACAAACCAAACCTTTTGAGGGCTCAGTTTCTGTAATCACTTCACATACAGAGATCCTACTGAGAGCTCCAAATATTTAGGGCCAACGATTTCCACAGCCTAGTACAGTTCCCCACTGACTCCCATTTTCCTACACCTGCAAATGCTCCCGCTGCCAGGGAAAGAGTGCACCATCCTCAGAGATCACACAACCCCTGGCAAAGCGAGTGTCCCGCGCTCGTGGTGGTGTTGAACACAGAACTGGTCTGACCAGCTTCAGCCCCGATGGCTGCAGCCTGGTTTCCCTGAGAATTTTACTCCTTGATCTAATCTTGGTTTTATTTACAGTCATATTTCAAATTAAAAGTAGAATCCGGATTACTCTTGCTCTTCCGAAGACCTTGACATTTTCTTCCTTGTCACAGAATAGTTTCAAGAAATAGAGCCAAATTTACTTCTGTATTACATTGATGTAAGGCTACTGGAATTGGCGAAGTTGCGTCCTTGATAATATCCCACTTTAATATTTGGATTCTACAGTTTTGTGTAAAGTCAATAAACAGATCGCAGAAATACTGCGCAAGTGAAGGGCCAGCCAGATCCTCACATGGCTTAAACTGCCACAATTTGACCGGTGCCACGGTAGCTATTAGCAACTAAAATTTCAGCTTAAAACCTTCATTGCAAATTTCACACTAAATTCCATGACAGTACACAACGCTTCATTAAGTCCAGAGCTTGAGAACAGCATGTAATTCACCTTCATGACTTTTCCATAAGGAAAAGAGTATTTTTAAGAACTGAGGACATGAAGACAGAAATTTAAGCCACCATCTTCAAAAAAAAGTCATTGGTTTGAGGGTGTATATTTCCAGTTGCCCAGTTCAGACCAGAATTTCAAGGATGGACCACCCAGAGCTCCAACTAAATCAAGAGGGAAGTTCACCTATTCATCCTGTGGAAACGTTACAGACGATTTGTTCCTTGCCGGGTCTTTAAAATGGAAGCACCAAAAGGGAGTGGCTCCTTCAGAAAGGTTTGAGTCACAACCATGCGAAAATACCAGGTTCAGAGAGCTGGAGGTTTTGTTAAACGGGGGCAGATGTCAGAAACAGGGTTTAAAGCATCAGCTCCCATTTTCAAACTGTAAGCCCATATACTGATCAATAAAGCCAAATTCAATTTATTTTTAAAGATAAATAAAATAAGAAAGACAATAAAATACTTACTACATAAAATATCTTACTTTATTTATATATATAGCAGTATATATATAATTATTTACTGCTGTTCCTTAGCATGTAAGTGCTGCTAAGTAACAGCAGTACTTATTCTGAAATAGAAGTCCTTTCCCTGAATGCTTGTTACTGTAAGAAAGGCAGGTATTGCTTCTGCAGAGGAGAAAAGCCGTTTCCACCAGAGGTGACATGACAAGGGAATGACTAAGAC
The DNA here is from genome assembly GCF_028500815.1 of Rissa tridactyla. NCBI lineage: Eukaryota > Metazoa > Chordata > Aves > Charadriiformes > Laridae > Rissa > Rissa tridactyla. The sequence goes on along the minus strand of NC_071471.1, from coordinate 1,435,346 downwards.
AGAGGGGCTCCACCAAAGGCTTGTAGAACATCTCTTATCCCACAGACAAAAGGACAAACTGATTCCTACTGGATTAGTATCTAGAAGGGGAGTCAAATGTTTAACCAGGGCTAATGACAGTGAGCAATTTTTTAACCAGAAAGGAAAGAAATAAAGCAGTCAGACAATCCCTTTAGGTGTAGCATAAAGAGAAGTAAACAGAGGCAAGACATCCAGGCAGAATTTTAGGTGCCCCAGACAGACTGTGGACCCTGGAGTACCCAACCAATGGGAAACAGGGGAGGGAAAAATTCGGCCGGGATTAGGGAATAAAAAGGTGTGTTTCAAGAACTGAAGGTGTGCCTACTCGCCAGGTCACCCGCTCCTGCAAGAACGTGAATGGAAGTGTGCTTCACAGAGCATTCTGCCTGAGCCTATTTCATTCCGACCGGAACTTGTTTCTCACATTACCATTTTACCACCTAGCATTACAAAGTATTTGTTGAGGAAGTGGGAGAGGATTTATTTCCAGGTAGTCCTTCAGACAACAACGCTGGTACGCAATTCTGTAAGTGAAACAAGCTATGCACTGGAGTTCTCAGGGCTGTCATGGAGAACCTACCTTCAACAGCAACTGGTACTTGGTGATCCTCTGGACTGGCTTTAAGAGATAAGCATCTAACGAGAGTTTATGATCCAATTTACGCTGGCATTCCTGCAAAACACAATAGGGAACAAAAATACAAGTGTTTCTTGAAGCGCGGGCGAGACGCCAAGATCCTTATCATTGGGTACTCTGCAGGTTAACGTTAGGAGACATCTGCAGAGGAGCGCCCAGCGCACACAGCGCCACACTGAAAACACGTCTAAACGAGAGCCGATGTTTCGGTTCAGCTCAGTGTCCAACCCCGGCAGGCCCTGCCCGCCCGCTGCAGCGCCCCGGGCCGTGCGGGGAAGCCGGTCCCGCTCCGGCCCCGCAGCGCCGAGCGCGGCCCCCGCCCGCGGGACGGGCCCGCTCCTCCGCCGGCCGGCTGCTGCGGAGCGCCGGCGGCAGGCACCAACCCCGCGTGTTTGTCTCGGTTTACGAAAGAAGGAAGAGATGCGGGAAGAAAACAAGCTTGGATGGTCTGGCGCTGCTAGCCTGCGATGAAATTCCACCTGAAAAAAGATGCTGTCTCCGCACTGCCTCCAGAGAGCTTCAGACCTCGGCTTGTTCTGGCAGTATTTTTCGTATATCTGGAGGTCCTCTTTCTGCAAGAAACGGAGAGTTTAAGTAAGGTAAGAAAAAAGAATCCACAGAGCATCTGCCTTGAGTCACACTTTGCTCACCTTCCATCCTAACCCATGAAGTAATTAATTCATTATGATAACTCTGTATGTAAAAAATACACGGAAGCTTCCAAACTTGCCTTTTTCCCCTGCGAAGTTAAATACACCTGATAGTGAGATTTTTTTCTCTCACTTTTTGCACAAAGCAACACCTCAGACCGGGAGACCCATAATCTAATTGCAAAACCGTTATCTTCCAGAGCGGGGAACAGATGGTTTGAAAACAAAAAGAGCATTAGAAATGTAAATTTTGTTAACGGCACCGCCACAGACGTAATCGCTGACAATACTCACGACTTAGCCAAGGTTTACGTGTTCAAAACGCGTCGAAAGTAGCGTCGGCTCCCGATAGCACCAGGATGAATTAGGAAGGAGCGTGCTGCTGCCCCGGGCCGGGCAGGGGAAGCGCTCGCACCCTGCGCCCGCCGCACTGGAGGTGGGTGGATTCTCTTGGCTCCGCTCCCGCTGCTCTCACGGAGGCCCAGGGCAAAAAGCCTCCCTGACTTCATAAAGTCAAAGGCAAGCTCTGTAAAAGCCCGGAGCTTTTTTTTCCGAGCTGCCCGGACGGGGCGGGGGGGCAGAGCAGGGGCCAGGCTCCCCGGCGGGGCACCCCAGCCGCGGGAGCGCCGGGAACCCGCCGCAGGGCCGAAACCAAACCCTGGCTCTCGCCTCTGCGCTCTCAGCCCCCCAGACGGTGCCTGCGCACCCCTGGCGCGGGGGAGGCGTTTTCTTTTGGGCAGGGCCGCTAGAAGAAACCGAACCGCCGCTGGGTTCCGCCGCTGGGTTCCGCCGCCGGCTCCCCCGGCGTCCCCCCGGCTGCGGAGGCCGCGCTAGGCCGGGGAACCCCTCGCTGCGTTAGGGACGGTGCAATACAAAAAGCTCCGTTTCGACTCAATAGAGTATTAATGGTGCCGTTTCAAAATAAGCGCGGTGTTTTCAGGCAAATAGAATTGTTTGGACGCGTTGCCTTGGAGGGAAGGTAGCAGGGGGCAAACCCCGCAGAACTGCAAGTAATAGCAGCCTCTAATCAAGCGTTACGATCTGCTCCTGGCCCACGGAAACCTAATTGGACTGGGCAAGAAGAACAGAGCGACGGCCAAGAGCACTGTTAGGGGCAAGAGAAAAGTACCGATTTAAAGAAAAGGTAAAATAATCAAAAGCTTCCCAGTAGTTTTTCATAGTGGAACCACCCCATGCCAGCGCAATCTGCTGCTGCCTAAACCACCGACACCTGCTCAGGCAGATACTTACATCTTTAAATACAGCTTTAAGTTGTAATAGTGTAAGGGATAGGAAATTCCTGCTGAAATTACTGGGATCAGACTCTAAAATGCCAAGAAATAATTAACTGCCTAGGACTAAAACCCCACTCTTAAATGTTCCACACATCTCTGTTTTCATATCCAGAGGTTCTGACTCCTTGCTGGTACGCTACACCACGCTCATGTCTCCTGTCATGCTTTTCCTTTCCACAGCGATTTGCATCCTGAGATGTTTGTAAGCTTTCCCACACATGGCACGTATGCACAGTCCCGGTTATCTTTGTTGACAGCTGATTAACAAATACATTTTGCTTCAGATTAGAATTTAGCCCTTTGAATCCAACCCACGGGTTTCTGGTCAGCTGCTCCAGTCCTTTCACAGGTAGCTTCCTTTTCTAAATGCTTCTTTCTCCCTGAATGACCAAACGCCCTAACTGCTGGCTCCTATTAAATTATGCTCTTTTTCCAAGGTTAGCAATATGAATAAGTAAACAGTGGTAATCCACGGTGAGTCACTCCTGCCAGTCTCCTCACCTGGCACGCGTTGGTAGGCAGTCTGACACACCTTTTCTTTCCTCCGGGGCGTTCTTGCCGTGGTTTGGTAAACTCTGCTCCTTCCCAGACCTGTGTTCAGCACATCAGAGTGTCCGTGTCCCTCTGGTTGCTGCTGAAGCACTGGAAGACCCATCCTGGCAGGCATTCAGCACATATCCCCTCCTCGAGCACCGCGGCAGCCCTTGCCACACGGAGCTTTAAGCAAGGTCAAGCACCTGGGTGATGGTGTAAAAGCTGCCGTGTGGGCAGACTTGAGCTGGCTCCCTTGTGACTTAGTTCATATGAAGATCATGCCCTGACAAGGTCAGGCAAAGCGGGAGGGAGGACGAGAGGGGTGTTTCTGGCTCATCTTCCACCTGATTCTGCTACCGTGTTCCAGGAGAGAAGCCAGAGAGGAGAAATGGGCTGGGACTCCACAGACCGTGTCTGCCATCACCAGAGAAGAAGGGCCCACGTCCATGGTGACAGCTGACCAGCTGTCACTGGTGGAGGTGGGAGAGTGTGTGGGGACACGGTGACAGAGGAATGGCTGGCAGATGATGGAGGGGCTCAGGTACCAGGGGGGCCCACTGCAGCTCTCGGAACGCTTCAAGCAGCTCTGGGTGCAGGGCTGAAAAGCCCCAGTGTGATCAGACAGGGAAATATTCTTCAAGTATGACTCTAAAAATCAGCCTGCTGCTAACCACAGGCCACCAGGATGTTGTGGCAGGGCGGTTACAGCCGGACACAGAGGCAGAAATGGGCAAGGGAATCTGCGGCAACGGGAGTTTCCCCCCAGAACTCGGCATCACCTGAAACAGCAGCCGTCCCAGTGTCCCCCAAGCCAACGCAAGCGGGGTCGTAGCTCCCGGGGCGAGCCAGAAGCCTCTGCTCAGCAGGAAGGTGTAAAAAGCTGCCAAATCATGGGGAACACAAACACACAACCGGGCTTTTGTTTGTGCCTCCTAAAGGCAGTCCAACAGAAACAACAATTTCTGCACTTTATGTGGCTTCTTCTGAAAACAGAACACAAGGGCAAGTTCTTGAATCAAAGATGCTACTGTGTGAGCAGAGACATCTCAGGAGAGAGGCTTTTGCTTTCTTAGCGCGAAATTTGAAATAGGGGGAAAGCAAATGCGTGATTTAACCTCTTATTCAATAGATTTAGTGTTGTTTGATTAGGCCATAGGGACTGGAAAGCAAAGGTGAGAGAGGGGCTGATTTTCTTTCACTTCACACTTGAACCGGAGCTGCTGATTTAGTGCTGCTGATCCCACATGGTAGAATAGAGAGGAGAACTGCACCCAACAGCTGTTTTTACAAAGAGAGACATAAGCTACAATATTTAAACACGGAATTTGAACTCTGCAGAATTACAGGATAATTCTGTATCAAGGATTTCTCTTTATCTCCAAACCCAGGGATATTTGCAACATATAGACTATTTTATGCTTCTTGGATTTCAAAGGTCTGCATTCTTCCAAGACTGTTTATCCTATTTTGCATAATGATTTCACCACAATATTTTCCTGCTCAGCATCTGAATTTTAGGGTAACAACATATTCCTTAGTGGTGTCATTTACTCAAGCTCTAAATGCTGGCTGTTAAACAGAAAATAATTCAGTGGACTTATAATCACATTTACACTCGTACGATGCTTTTCAGCCCAACCTGTTTGTAAGTTGGGGGCTCACCCCTTGGAAGTATCACGTGTTCATAATTCCCATTGAAATCCTGGGGATGTGGCGGTGCCCAACACCTCTCACTACTGGGCTGTGTAGGGTTCCTCCAAATCTGTATTTCATACAGCACCTTGCTGAAAAAAGAAGGTTCAGCACGTACCCTGGAAAGGCAGCAAATGCTGGATGGAGCATTCAGTGGAAGCAGGAGGTACCTTTGACCACAGAGAAGAGGACAGACGTTCCCTTCTCACGCCTCTTCCATTCCCCATGCGAAACACAGGGTCTCATTCAAGCAGTTTTGTCAGACTATGAAAACGGTAGCAACCCACCAAACCAGTTTTTTTCTTATTAGTAGAGGCTCTGTACGAGTGCTATATAAACAAGCACCTTTTGTTAGGTTGCAGGAAACAGAGCTAACAGTCACGCTGAGCGGGGGGCGGGGGGGGCAGGACATGACTGGAGTTCTCGGGGTTGCGGAACGTAGCCGCTGACAGCCACGGGAGGCGAAGAGACATCCATCTGGCCAAAGTCAGCCCTGCCCGTCGGCTTTGGGCTTTCTCATTAACTGAGCTCAGCCTGCTTTCAAACAGCTAACCCTCCCCGCTTCGTCCCGCTGGGGACAACCCCACATGGCCGTGAACTATGAACGAGCAAAGGAATCCACCTCACGGCGTCTTATGGAGCTGGTGGGGTTTCACCAGGTGAGGAAGGCGGTGGTCTGAAGGGAGTAAGCCTGCTGCAGGGTGCAGAGAAAAGCGAGATAAGGCAGGAACAGGATGTACTGTCTGCGCTCCGAACCGTCTGCCGGGACACCGGGCTCTCCTTGTTTACAGTGGGGGGTGGCTGGGATACATCACGCTGCTGCTACAGATTTGTCTGATATGGAAAGCATGTTAAACATTTGGATTGCTGACTTTTTTTTTAACCAGGGTTTAAAATACATTGGTAAAACACTGGCAACAGATCTCTTCCTGTCAGTAAAGCAGGTAAAGGTCCAGATTTGAGAATACACACTTGTTAGCTGTGGCTTAATTAGGGAATATCTGCTTACCTGAGTTTCCCTCATTCACAAAAGCAATCAGAGGGAAAGGATAGGAGTAAATCTGTACATCCTGCAGGATGAGACCATAGATATTCATACAAACATGCAAAAGGATTTACTTACTCTTTTCAAAAAGCATCGGGCAAGAAGCTCAGGGTTTTCAATGCAATTTTCTATCTCCTTAAGGAAAATCCTGAGAGGGAGAAAGGAAAGCAAACAGTGAGGTGACATCCCCCTCGCGCTGTGTGCTAGCTCCTCTGTAAACCCAGCTAAAGCCTATGGGTTTGTAGTAAGAGGATTCGGTGGGGAAAGTAACGGCTCTGACACACAAAGACATATATTATAATATGTAGAAAAATGGGATGTGGTTCACAGCCGATTTCCAGACTCACCAATAGGATCATGTTTTCATCTGCTCACAAGCATTTGATACATCTGGTTCCTCTGGCTGTTGGGATCGGTTTCCAAACACCTGCTTCCCATTTGGTTATGAGGATTTTTCAGAACAGCCAGAAAAGACAGAAAAGCTCTGTCAGATGCAGTTGCTTAACTGGCAAGCGGTGAAAACACGGGATGTAGCCCAAAGGCTTCTGCAGTGCCAGTCAACGCGCTGAGCCGCTAGGGACAGAACGCCCAGGCTTGCAAAGGGAGGGGAATGTCATTCTCCCAATGGAAGACACACATTCTTTCCAAATAATACATAAACTGGAAAAGAATTTTTCTACTATGTATTAACTACTCTGGCACAATATTTAAACTTGCAAAAGAGGGATTTTTTAATTTATTTTGTTCAACTGATTGTTACATCTTACGGGCAATTATTATCCAAAAGAATTCCTGAATTCTCACTTTGGTGACAGCCAGTTTTACTTAGTCAAGGCTAGGAAAAGCAGGAAATTTACAGAAGTAGCCCTGAGCCTTGTGAGGATCGAAAAGAGGTTCGTCGTGTTCATAATTGGTATTCTGTAGTTAGGGGCATTAGATTACTGTGTCCACAGTCTGGAAAGCTTTATGATCACGTGAAGGATAAAATTCCCAAGAAAACTGCTATCAATTATATCATGTCTTCTGATGTGATAACAGAAATATAGGACACACAAGCTGAACACTAAGAAAACTTCCTCACAGAGGAGTTTTGCCAGAGAAGGAGCATCAGGACTTAGTCCCGTGACGTCTACCAGTGCACCAAGGGAGGTGGTAAAATACTCGCCACGAGGGACATTCAGGCTGGGTAATGCCAGGGGAAATCACTAGTAAATGCACAAAAGGGTATAATCTTTCAGAAAAAAAAAAAAAAAAGATGAAACGGATGATCTCGGAGGTGTTCTCCACACATGGGTTTTGCAGGACACTCAGAGGCACAGCGGGGACGCCTTTTCCTGCCTGTTTGTGTGCGTGACAAAGCGCCCCACAAAAGGCAGCGGGAATGACAGCAGCACCCGAGGGCGCAGGACAACCGCGGCTCCCACGTGCCTGTTGTGGAATTCGTAGATTTCTGGGAGGTTCCCAAAAAGAATTTCCTTCTTGTTCTGGAGTGACGATGGAATCAGATGTACTAAACTGGGATTGTCCATTTCTGAAGCATACCCCTGCAGAGGAGAGCGGAAAATAAAGCCAGGCTGTATTTACCAGGGCAGAAGAACTGTGTCGGAGACACTGAAAAGCCCCAAAGCCATGTCCCTTTTGTTCTCAACAGAGCCGCTCCACGCCAGCTTCTTTGTTGCTCCCACGAATTTCTCATGCTTCTAATTTTCCCCAGAGCATTTACCCCCAATAGCTGTGCAAACACATTTTTAACCACAAATGGACAGATTACTGGATTAACAAACAAGATGAATTGATGTCCCTAGGATTCAAAAGCCATTTTGGTTGTATAGGGATGGAAACTGCTACGTTTGATAGACACATATCTTCCTGCTACACTGCGAAAGGGTTAGTTTGGATTTCTTTGTTGAACTGTGGTATTTGGCTTGATTATTTGGTTGTTTCTTGTAGAAACTGGATTGTGTTTCTCCAATAAAAACTTTGAGAGAAGAACATTGTGAGCACGGATTTTAAACTCGAGAGTAATATATCACCTATCGGAGCTGTCAGCTCCCACAGATCAAATCCAAAAGAAGCGACCACATGGCTGTAAAAAGAAACTACCCAAATACAAGCATGGTTGAACCCCACGGGCCGGAGACCCCGGACTCCACACACACGGGCTATGCTGGTATCCTTTGACTTTCAAAAGCTCAAGAGTTATATTTGCAGTCTAAGCTGCTCTTTTCTGTGTTCAGACACTGCACGGGACAACAAACAAGAGGGGGAAGATGGCCTTCTCTTTCCTCAATCATTTTCCAAACCCACATTCACAGAAATTTCGTGTCTGGCCCCGTGGAAATCAAGGGTGCTGTTTCTGAAGCCTATTGATGGTATTTTGAAAAGGCACTTAGTAACTATTCCTCTGTCCGCAACTCTGAGAACCACGCAACTTCTATCATTCTGTGGGCTGGGGTCAGAAAAGGTGCCTCTTCCTTTAAGTCCTGAGGAAAGATGTTCAAAAGGCCCTCCTCAGGCCCATCCCCAGGCTGAGCCATCTCCGTGCTCTGAGGAGGTGGGAGGTGGGAGCCCTGCGGGGCTCCACTCGCCCAGAAGGACCCGCGCCCGCAGCGTGACTTAGAGGGGAAGCGCCAGAAGTCATTACAGAAGAATTTCTTACCTCTATTATACTTTGAAGTTCTTCTACGTAAACCCGTTCTGTTTCTATCAGCTCGTTGATTATGTGGCTAAAAAAGAAGAAAGGTGGAAAGTTATGGTGTTTACCAACAGTTTAAATAAGCGCACATGAAAGAAAAACTGGTTTTCCTTGTCTGTTCCTCTTTATGCCTCTGACTATGCAAAAAAAATCCCTCCTGTGACATCTCTGAAGGTCATTTCTCCCTTCTTCAACATTGTGCCTTGTTGACAAGCTTAAAAGTCCTAAACATCCCTTGGACTATTATTTTTTCAACTCATTTTAAATGTCATCTTGGTGGCTTCTGTTATTTTTATACCTACAAATCTGAATGAAAAGATTAAAAATGCCCCAGAAGGCAAACAAAAAAGGTTTCCTCTTCTAATAATAACTAACAATAAAAGGGGATTATATTTCACAAGGCTATGTTACATTTCTGTTTTGCTTTCTTTTATAAAATAAACAGAATCAGTGATTAGGGTTCCTTTCTTTAACACATTGTGAAAACAGGCAACAGGATGATGTCAGAAGTCCAAAAACACGGAAGTAAATTCGAGTAAAATATTTATACTGTATTTTGGGGGTTTCGTTTCTAATACTAGTTCAACGTTTCTAGGTAACTTGGAGACATATATCTTGAAGATGCCTGATTTATTCCACAGAAATATAAATGTAACCAATTAATTTTTGGACAAATAACTAACTAGATTTTAAAATAAAATTGCATGAAATCCCTCAACTTTTTTATGCATCTGTCGTCTCATATTCTCAAGGAAATGTTCTCTTTAATATTCTTATGAACAAAGTTTTCAGGATGGCTCTTCCAGAGGTTTGAGCAGCTTGTCCGAGTAGAAGGGACTAATGCCTGGTGTTCCTCTGCTGGTCCGTGCTCCGCAAGAGCCCGTCAGCACGCGGCCACGCCAGGCAAACGCCAGCAGCAGGACACCAGGGAGCGGTGTCCAGAGGAGATGGAGCACGGCAGCCGTGAGCAGCACAACCCGAGGCTAGCGAACTTGGGCAGCTGTTGGCATCGCTACCAGCACGTGCAGTTCCCCAGTCCTCCCTGTCGACAGGTTAGGGTAAGGATGAAATCAGTGGTGGTTGGAAAGAAGAAAAATACCTTGCACTTGGAGACCCTTCTACCTCAGGAGCTACCTGCCGCTTTACACGTACAATCAGTACCATTAACCCCAGGTTTTCCCCTGGAAATGTACTCGCCCAGCACGCCGCTGGCCAGCCAAAGACATCGTGGTGTGTCTGGAGGGTAACCTCCAGAGTAAATGCTACAGGAACTGTGGTTTTTTGGCAAAAATACAGATTTCCGGTATTTCGGTAAAAAGCTCTCCAAGAGACTGGAGGAGACAGACAGAAGTCTGCTCCTCTGCTGCCTCATGCCAGAAGCTCGAGGCATCTCCAGGCTGCTTTCTAGAGGAAAATATAACGACAGGAAAGTGAAATCTATCACTCCTGCTGGGAAGCTTGCTCTGACTATGTCTGGTTACCTGGTTTTTATATATCACATGACAGTCATCTGTCAGCCATCAGCCCTTTACATCAAGAACCACACTTACACCGTTGCGTTCCCTGTAAGGGGATTTTGTCATCCTCGCCATTTGTCATCCTCAGCACTCCTGATAAAGCCTTTAAATGGTGTGGCCAGGCATTTGAAAGTAAAATACTCACATTTCAGGCTGTTTGCAATGCAAAAGCACCGACTGAAACCTTACTAGGTTACTAAAATAGATTCATTGGTTTGCTTCAGACTTACCCAGTCTTTTTCAAGGCAATCTGGTTTTGCAGGCCAGGTGGGGACCACTTACTCTGCTCTCGTAGGCTATTGCTTTATGGGCCACCACTTGAGAAACATTACAAATAATGAGAAAACTAGACCTTGCCTTTAACCGACCCATAACGTTTCAAAATTTGTTATAAAATAACTAGGATTTCATCTTGCCTTAATGCCTGAAGTAAAGACAAAAGCGCAGAGTGTCTGCCACAAGGCAGGGAAGTGGGTCAGGGCTGTACCTGGCACACTCCGGGGTACTGACTCCAATTAGTCAACCTCCGCATTGATCTCAAATCCAGATAGTTACGCACAGGAGAGCCGCATCTAGCAATAGGGGAAAATGACATCACCCTTCATGACTAAGTGATACTATTGAACAAACACAGGTGCAAAGGGAACCTGCGGTACTGCGCGTGCTCCCAGAAAGCCAAGCCGTGTTGGACTCTAACCCACGCGAGAGCTCTGTCCAAGTTTTCCTGAATTTGTACGCCTTTGAGCTGGATTACTGCTCATGAGACAGACAGATATATGCCACTTTAATGCACCTTCATGAGAATTGCACAGTCAATGGCCTAAGTGGCCATTTGTCAAAAAAAGTCTTTTACAAACATTAGCACTTGCTTTTACAGCTGACTGAAACAAATAAGCTTGTATGGTTAACTGTGCCTTTCCTTTTAACAGCTATTGAAGTTACTGCACAGACCAGAAGCAAAGGGGGCCAAGAGATTGCTGCTGTTCCAGCATCGCTGCCACTTGCAGCGCTGAAAAGATCATGAGGACAACACACAACTTGTTCCTGGAGTCAAAAACTTCATCTGGCTACAAAACTGAACTAACGCACCTCATCACGCTCAAGCCACTAATGGTTATTAAGCTACAACACCAACTCCAGTGGCAGAAACTTGTTGAATCAGACAGATGTTTGGTGGTCACCATCTGCTTCAAACTAAGTAGTTCAAATTACATTTGTCACTCTGGCTATCGGCTTCAGCGGAAAAAATTGGAGCCTGGGTTGTCCGGGTAGGCAGCTAATAGTAGAGACAATAAAACAGATATGTGCAAGTATAATTTCCTCTGCAAACTTCATATTTGCATTGGGACGAGAGTGTGCCCATAGAAACGGTGCCTACATCCTACCTGTGCACACAGTGGGGTCTTTGCAATGATACACAGAAATACTGTGACTCTTAGCACTCTTCAGAGCCAACGGGCGGTTAAATTGTCGGTTCCCTTGGTAGAGCTAAGAATGACTGCTCCACGCTTATTTCATGGAGAACAGGTTTGACACTGAAAAGGTTGTTCTATCAGTTTTAAGTTTTGAAATATCATCTTTAACTTCAGCTCTCACCTAAATTTATTTTAAGAAAACCTCAAATTCTGGGTTTTATTTCTGTTCTCCAGATCCAGAAGACCTAAAATTTCATGTTGCAGCAACTGGCACTTCATGAGGTTTATTTAATGCTCACAATTCACTTTTCCAAAGAGCTGCTGAACTGTTTAAAAAAACTGTAACAGAGCAGGTGTGACAAAATCATCAGAGAAATGTAATGTTTTTAAGTTTTGAATTAATCTTTAATTTTAAGTTCATCTTACTGTTGAAAGATGCTTATTTACCTGCAAACGAGACACAGACCTTCCAGATGTTATTTAGTCTGTTACTTAACAGATTACATCAGGACTGGCTCTGAAGCAAACCCAGCACTTAGCTGACAATTATACCTGAAAAGCAAATTATTAGTCCATGGGTTTCCTAGTAACTGCCATAAACAAACACCAGCATGGTGCCCATCAAAAGCACAACTCAAAGTAATCCCATAGGTAGGACAGAGGCCCTTAGGATGTTATTTAGCTTAGTTCTGTATGTGTAGCTATACTAAGGTTTTTAGTTCCTAACTAACCCCTTCCCTCCTTGTACAGGTGGTGTGAGCCATTTCTCATCTCGGTTTCAATGACAAGGAAACAGACAAGACCATGACGGTATTCCTCCAGCTCCGGGCTGGGGCTCAAGAGCTTCATAGCTCTAACCCATGCGTCTGTACGTAAAGGGTAGTCATTTCCCGATACCTCTCCACGGTGAGATAGCAGGATTTGCTGCCTAAATAAGACTTTCACTCCTCAGGTTTTTTGGTGGGTTGGTTGTTGTTGTTATTGTTTGTTTTTAACCATAGTCTTCTTCCAACCACAAATTGTGTCCACATGAAAAAAGAGGAGTTTGCCCAAACATCCAGCGTTCTGTCAGATCAGCACGCGTGCTGTCGAGCTGTTTGTACACTTGCCTCTTGGTACCCAAGGCCACCCCATCTCTGGGATTGCCCCTGTGGAAGGCAGAGCTGTGTGCCCAAGCCTCCCACTGTCCCCACGGCACGATGCCCCTCAGGCTCCTGCAAAGAGCTGGTGGGTGCAAATTCTACCCCCGAGGCTGCCGCTGCCTGAAAGTGCTGCATGATATAACCCATCCGTCTCTCTCTGTGCCCATCCCACAGTCTCCAGGTGTTATCTTACAGGATTACAGCACTATTCTTCCAAAAGCGTTATTCTGCATTTCTGTCTCGAACAGGGCTGGTGCTACAGCAGCCTCCGGGAGTGCTCGGCGCAAAGCCCCGGGTGAAGAGCCTGCCTTAGCTCCAGCGCTCCCCCAGGAACGCCTCCGACTTGCTCTCCAGGTAATACCCGCAGCAGCAGAATCTCAAACATTGAAGGCTGTTGCACATGAATCACTCTCTTGTCAAACTGTTAACAATATAAAGGTCAATTCCACAGACCTTAGAACTGCCCTGACGAAGATGCAATTTAAGCGCAGTAAATAAAGAGCGACATACGTGTGTCTTGCTGCTGCAGGGAAGAGCAGTGAGAGGGAACGGAGGAGACACTTCTACGCACGCTGTGTGAGCATGCTAGGCTGGTGAGTGGCGAAGTGGAGAGCTCGGTATATGGCACAAGGGATTTATTGACATTGGAGGTAGTCTAACGGCCTAGAAAGCCGGCAGTGACATCATCTGATTTACACCAAGCCAGGCGGGTGAAATGCGCAATGTTCTCTCTCCCAGGCCGTCGGGGGCAGCGAGGGTAACGGCACGCGCCTGCTGCCAGCGCCGTGTTGAAGGAAAATATGATGAAGCCGCGGACAGGACGATCGTCAGAGGCAGTTCTCCCAGCGCTCTCTTCCCTTGCATGCTCTCGACAAGCACGACTAGGTTATAACTCATTTCTGGTGACCAGCTCCATCGTAAGCCCCTTCGTCCAACATTTGAATAAAGCTAATATTGCAAATGCAAACATACATTGTTTCTAAAGAGAAAGGGCATTGGACTGTAGATAAGAAATTAAGACAAATGCCGCTAATCCGTTGTCTTTCTAACTGCTAAGGAGAACGTACCAGGGCTCACCCTCATGTTTCTGTCAATACTATCAGAAATTAAAAGGTGAAACAAGGAAGGAATGAAAAAGCGTATCAAAAAAATGAAGAACATAAGATAATCAATGGCAGACCAGAGATACAGGCCCTTACTATGTTTAGTTTTATACTTAACTCACAGCCCCTTCAGTCTCTCTTTCTGTCTGCGTCCATGTCCAGAGTACACAGCAACATTTCATACCAATTTCTACCCACTCCCAAGTGCTTTTCTGCAGCTCCAGCGCTGCCCCACACCCTGCCCCACACCAGCCTCAGTCACCGCGGCTCCCTTGGAGAGTCAGCGCGGACGGATCTGCCACCCCCTGCTTTTGTGCTTGCTGGCCCCTCACAGAGAAACGTGAAAACAGGAGATGGAGCCGGGAGGGACACTCCGAATCTTGCCCGTGGTGCCAAGGGCCTGTTCGTGGTTTGGCCGGACAGCGTAAGAACCTGCATCCTATAAACGGGCGTGTTGCAGTCGGCTGTGTCCGAGAGGGACAGCCGCAAAGGTGCCCGAGGACAACAAAACTGCGAGTTGGTGGAAGTTTATGGGCAGCTCTCACAAGGATAGTTCCTCGCCAGGATCCTTCCCAAGTAAGCAGGAAGCTCAGCACAGACGGGGAAGGTTTTGGCATCTGACCCAAAGGTCTCAGGTTGCCATGGAGTCTGCGAAATCCGTAAGACCCTATCCGTAGGCATCCTTGTTGCCAGGAAACCTTCACTCCACTAGAGTGTACTTGCTCCTTCCCCAAAGAAACAAAAAGACTCACCAAATTAGAAGAGTTCCAGAGGTGGCATATTCTGGTCCCTATCATACCTGACCCACTAGCTCTCCTGGTGTGGAAATCGTGCCGTGAAACGCTGCTCAGGAGGGCAGGGGCAGCTTTCCCTCTGCAGAGGGATTTCCCGTGTGTCCTAGCAGAGGGCTCGGCCACCACTGACCCGGCAAAGCCCTGGATGGCAGGGCTGTCGCTGCTACCGCACCTTGGCAGAAGCAGGATGTGGCTGCGGCAGGGAGAGGTCACACACAGCCCCATGGATGGGATGTTGTCAGATGTTCCTCCAGCAAAGGAAACTTCTTCTTACGGGAAACAGTTAAAATGCCTGAACTAGCTCACATTTCTCTGAATTATTGATCTGGGTTTCTAACGAAACATCGTGGCCTTGGTTACGCTAAGACCACAGGTGGGATTTCACATCGGTGTCTTTTGGGAAGATTATTCTCGCTTTGGCAGCCGTGACATCCTGTGTCCCTGCAGCACTGCTGAGATCTCCCCCCGGAGCCGCTCTCCACCACTCCCGCCTTTGAGAGGCACTGCAGCGCCCAGCGCCCGCACCGTACGGAGAAAGGAGAAGTGACAGGAAAACTATT
Organism: Rissa tridactyla; assembly: GCF_028500815.1. NCBI lineage: Eukaryota > Metazoa > Chordata > Aves > Charadriiformes > Laridae > Rissa > Rissa tridactyla. Next base: position 1,420,246 of record NC_071471.1, on the reverse strand, counting down.
TCTGTTTGTTAATTGGAATTGGAGCCATAAAATAGAATTAAACCAGTGAGGTTTTGCAAAACCAAACCCAGCCCATAAGTCATAACTGGGGCTCCAAAATTATTAGGCTGCAGAAGCCCTGTCTGCGTGACTGATGTGCAGCCGGCAGAGGCGGCTCTCGGGCAAGGGTGCTCACGCCATATCTGTCTTGCAGAAACGCACGGAGCCTGGAAGATGAAAATTTAATATTTGCAACAGCTGAAACAGCACAACACCAGTGTGCCAGAGCAAAATACTCAGTGGAATTTATTAAATTAGTAACAATAAAATAAACATCACTTTTATAAATGCATCTAATTTAGATGGAGATCTACTTAAGTTGAAAATACTGGGGTTTTAAATACCTGAGACTTCAAAAACAAGAGAAAGGACTGAACGGAACTGTGTGCAGTGCAACGGATACATATACTTGGAATAAACATCAACATCGGATAAAGTGGGGCGTAAGAAAAGTGAGAGTGAAAAATGTCCTGGCTGGCAAAAATGAGCACAGCGGTAAAGACCTTCTCGGCCCAGCACTCTGGCCAGCCTTCAGCCTCATCAGATTTCTATTTCTGAATGTAATAAAGTATTACAAAATTGTATTTTTTGCAATGATGTCTCCTTTATAGGTAGAAAATGGTGAAAATCTCGCTGTCCCAGTGGAAACAGAATCAGCAATGAACAGAACATCCAGTTCGGAATTAGAAATTGCTACAAGAAATTCTGAGTGGTCTAATCTTAAAATCTCAAAGTGATCTCCGTGCTACAGAATCAAAAGAACTGACCGCACACCAGCTGCTGCGTAGAGGAAACTTCCATTCCACCTACATAATTACTTTTAAGAGGAATTTTGTTTCATTTCTCAGAGTGCTAAAAGCACCTTTCCCCCTTGAAAAGTATTCTCAGCTGAGATTGTGCAACAGCTCAAGTGAAATCTAAGTAATGAGTCAGTTGCTGTGCTTTACCTCTAAAGTGGAATTAAAGATCATTCTGTACGTAAGAACATTTGTTTGAATGGAACTTTATATTTGTTAGTTGATACAGAAAACATTTCTGATTTCTCTGACACATATTTCTTCCCCCCCCCCCCCCCCAAATGAAAGAGAGCAATGCCTTGAACGAACAATGATCGCTCTTAAAGTACATTTCACGGCTGCAAATGAACCCCGACTGACTACCTTTGAGAAGCACAAGGCATTTAGACAGTACGCTCCATCTCATCTGAAAATTAGTGCCCCTTAGTGAAGATACTGTAATTGCCTGCCCGGGTGATCCTGTTCTGCTGCAATGTCAAATGGATTTGCTCAAGTTATTATGGCAGTTCTTCTGCGCAGAAGCACTGTATCTTTGTTAGAAATATATTTCACTACGGAGCCATCATTTCTAATATTTTGCTGCTTCTGAAATGATCTGGTCTCTTCACATATAAGGAATTGTCCCACATTCATTGTTCTCAAATTACCTTGGGGAAATATTTTTATATATCTTAATTAGTTGACCCACATTATAGGAATAGTTGTTAACGGAGAGGCAAATTAATTAAATCACCTACAGAGAGGAATAATATAAATAGAGGACTTGACTTTTCGTCAAGCAAGAGTTGTTTCTCCTCTCCGCTGTGCGTCTGCACCCAGTTGATGCGGGTCTGCGCACAGACCAGAGCTGGCTGGAGATAACGTGGACACTGCAGCCGGGTCCCTACTGTAGGAGAAGATACCAGGCCAAGGAGCTGAGTAAATATTGGTGAGCTCCCCACCAGGCCCACCTTGTGATTTTGGTCTTTTAACCTTCCAGCTGCACCATTTCTCTTTGCTGATAAAGATATCATCACGGTGGATGAAAAGCTGAACATGAGCCAACAATGCGCGCTTGCAGCCCAGAAGGCCAATGGCACCCTGGGCTGCAAGAAAAGAAGCGTGGCCAGCAGATCCAGAGAGGTGACTCTGCCCCTCTGCTCTGCTCTGGCGAGACCCCGCCTGGAGTGCTGCGTCCAGCTCTGGAGCCCTCAGCACAAGAAGGATGTGGACCTGTTGGAGCGGGGCCAGAGGAGGGCCACGAAGATGCTGGAGCCCCTCTGCTGGGAGGACAGGCTGAGAGAGCTGGGGGGGTTCAGCCTGGAGAAGAGAAGGCTCCGGGGAGACCTTGGAGCCCCTTCCAGTCCCTAAAGGGGCTCCAGGAAAGCTGGGGAGGGGCTGTTTGCAAGGGCACGTAGCGACAGGACGAGGGGCAATGGTTTAAACTAGAGCAGGGCAGGTTTAGGTTAGCCATGAGGAAGAAGTTCTTTACGCTGAGGGTGGTGAGACACTGGCCCAGGTTGCCCAGAGCGGGGGTGGAGGCCCCATCCCTGGAAACATTCAAGGCCGGGCTGGATGAGGCTCTGAGCAACCTGATCGAGTTGAAGATGTCCCTGCTGACTGCAGGGGGTTGGACTAGATGACCTTTAGAGGTTCCTTCCCACCCAACACATTTTATGAGTCTATGATATATTTCGCTCTGTCATATCTCAGCATTGAGTAATCAATTAGCTAAAAGTGGGTGAATAATTTACAGACCAAATTTGCTTCTAATGTAACTGCTAAGTGGCATTAGTATTAGGCCATATTTTAGTGGATTGTATTATGTTGCTAGTAGATTGTTATCCGTGCAAGCTGCCTGACACACACATGCTTGTAAAACACCTGTGTGGGAGCGGGACGGTGCCGCTGGCAGGTGCTCACGTACCGGGGGACTCCTGGGGAACTTCTTGGCATTGTTTGCTTGCTCGGGATTATGAGTGTTTACATCTAGGCCACAGAATTAACTTAATGACTCAAATGTCAGTATTCTGCCTTAGAAATATTGTCTAATCAAAAGCAAACCTTCTGATTTCTTAGGCAGACAGAGCTAGTACAGCTGGATCTTTCATCTTTCACCCTGTTATCTTTGCTGTACAAAGTATATCGCATAAAGGACTTAACAGTGAGGACAGGGGAGAAAGAAATAATTCTTCACTACGCTTGCCTAAGAGTGGATTTGATCTGCTGAACTGGGCAGATCAAATTATGGGCACGCGGGTTTACCAGCCAACAAAGGAAGCTCACTGCTTTTTAACATATAAACATACAAAATGTATACATGTATGCATAAAAATTAAATGAGCATTATTAATATGCTCATGCTGAGATCTACCCTCTTGTTTCCAGCTAGTAAGGACGAGATCACACAGTCACAGATTATAGTGAAAAGCAAAGACCTCTAAAATAAAGCACCCCAGGTTTTGCATGTCCTGTCACCATGTGAAATCCACTGGTCCCTGGCGCCCGGAGGCCGTTGCCCTCCTGGATGCTTTTTTCTTAAAAGTTGGAAATAGAGCGGGTCAGAGATCTCGAGATGCGTAATAGTTTCTGACATTTGCAAAAACTATTTAACAGCTTTTTTCTGTGCTCAACCTGACTTTTAAGACACAAACTACTTTCAGTTTACATGCAGTGTATCTTTTCCATTCCTTTGTAGACACGATATAATGATAGCCAAATACCAGTTGACCACATTGAGCAAGAAATCTGTTAAAGGCTGACGGTGCTGTGGATTTTCCCACACAGGGTGGTAAAGCGTGATATTTGAAAAAGGGCTTTTTTAATAAAAGCAAAAGTTACAGTGGTAAAACCCCAAAACTTTCAAACAAGATCAAAAAAATAAAACCCAAAAGTAGGTTAATGGAAGCTTGATGAGAACTATTTATTCTGAGAATTCACGTCGACTACTAGAGCTCAGGCTCCAAGTGAAGCTAAAACATGCTACAGCCTCTCTGCAGGATTCCGTGTACTCTCGGGTGGGTGTCCGCGCTGAGCGGGGGGACAGGGACGGATTGAGGCACGTGTGCCTCTGCTCCCTACAGATTCCCGCCCCAGTCTCTTACTCAGAGCACCTCCGTTAGGTGCTGTGACCGTCATCTCTCACGCCTGCGGCACTCACTCGTCCCCAGCCGGCCCCTGCAAGGAGCTTTTGTGCCGCGCAGAGCCGTTGTGGGTTGGGGCACAGAAGCTGAACACAAAACTGTTGTTCACGTCACACAAATGGCAACACAAACACTATCCCCAAGGGCCCACTGCTGGAGAAGGGAGGAGCTCCAGTGGTTTTTGATTCCTGTGGCAGATCTGCTCTTGACAGCTTTGCTCTGCAAGACTTTGGGTAGAATGAGGCGTTAGGTTTCTTATTAAAATGAAGAGTAATTGATTTTACAGACAGCCGTGGGTTTATGTCGGAGAGGGCAGACCAGAGAAGCGCCTGTTGCCCTGGGAAGGGAGGGGATGGATTTGATGAAGATGCCCAGTTCCCCCGTGGGTCCGTATTTCAGTCTCAGAGTCGACCCTAAGGAAACTCCATCCTGCAAAATCTGCTTCTCCCTGTAATAGGGCGCAGCATTGTGCCAGGCTTAAAATCTATGGTCCTCCTGCCCCAGCTTTGGTAGATCACTTGGACATGCCCTGCTTTTAAATATCTTCAAGAATCAGTATTCTGTGGGGCTTGGGGGAAATAGCCAGGTGTTAGTTACGTGACAGTAGGGATGGAACAGGGAAAGAAAATCCTGGCAAGCTACAACGGAGTCTATGGGAGCAGCTGGAACACATTCTGCTTTTGTTAATCTCTTCCTGGCACGTTGACATCAGTCAGTTGTGAACCGAGGACCAAGCACATCCTTTTTTCGCGTATGTGTGTGTCATGTTTCTCCGCAGGGGTAACCTGTGGCGGAGCGGCGGGCAAGGACGCACCATCCGCAGCTCCCACACTCCACCCGGCAGCGACTGGGAATCACAGCTCTTAGCAACACCCACCCCATTTACTGAGCTATGCTTTGGACACCCCTCTCTACCACACCCCTGGGACACAACTTGTAGAATTTAATGATAAACTTAGAGAAGGAGGGAGACACACTGTCTGTTGGAAGATATTCCAAACTTAGAAAGCAGCTTTAGAGAATTGTAGGATAGATTCCAGCTGGAGAATGTGGTCAAAGGGCCACTTTACAGAAAACTCGCAGTTGCCGATCGCAAAAAAACAGGCGGATATTACCCAGTATTTGGGTAACAGTATTACCCCTGGTTCTTGCTTTTTTCTCTAAGCAGCTGCTAATGGCCAATGTCCAAGATAACGCAAGGGGACAGAGAGATTCCTGGACTCATCCAGGACTGCCATGCCCTGGAAGACTAGGAAGCTTGGTTTATCAACCTCAGTGGCTGTTACAGGTCTCACCCGAGCCTTGCCTACGTGGGAAATCCTAGTTTGCCACTTCAGCGTTGGTGGTTAGAACTGGGGCTGGGGGCAGCTGCAGCGGTGACTGGAAGAGGTAAGAGCACGTCGCACCAGGCTGAGATGTTACAGAGCCTGGAGCTCGTGGTGTCCTCTACCCACGCAGACAGTCTGGCCGGAGAGTCCTAGTGGGGAGCCAGGACAGCCAAACAGAACCTCTGCAGTTTATAGCATGCTCACTGCCACGGTATTCAGCTCTAATTCAGGCCAGGCGCCATAAGGGCAAGATTGTCCAGACTAGTTTGTCCAACGTGGCTATTAACCAGGGAGCAGCATGTGAAGACAGGTTTGCAATAACTAGAAATGCAAATAAAGCATCAGTGCCTTCAAACTAGGGGCTACAGAGAAAGATCAGCAAGAGCGTCTGGAAGAATGTGGATATGCACGGGACCTTTGCAGAGTCTGCAGAGGATCTGCTTGACAGAGAAGCGATGCTGCATAGCACAGCATTCCTGTTCAGGCCCATATGAGGAAAGAAGGTTCCTGCTGGATGAAAAAATGTAAGTGAATTCTCATAAGTAAATATAGCATTCTAAACATGAATATGTCACAAATCTTCCAAACCCGGTTATTATATTCCAGTTAACGAGCACTGCGTTGAATGCAGGAAGTGAAGGCAGCGGTGATTTACTGAAGAGGGCAATGGTACCTGGCTGCTCCATTGCGTCACCAGCTCCACCGGCCGAGTGATCTCCCCCACTGTGCCCTGTCTGCCGCTGTCCTGCAAACCCTGCGACTACTGACATCAGCCCGCTGTGGGTGCAAGTCACCGACATCCTGATTAGGCAACACGACCTGCTCTTTGTGCCGCTGTAAATGACAGCGTGAAGTGCTGGGCACTCCTTCAGGAGCTAACTGACACACGGGAGCTGCATGTTTTTAACTTCACATCAGTTTGAAAACATATTTCACTGGCACTGGTGTGAAGGTGCATGGGAAGACAGGCGTGCTTTGGCAGAGCTCTCTGGAGAGCTTTCCACCCTGGGAGACGTGATTGCTCCTGGTTTGTTTCAGTGGTTTCCGACAGCCCGTCACTGTCCTGCCCTGCCCTTGAAAGAGAAAGCAGCACCAGCTGAACTGAGGGGGTATAAAATCATACCAGTGCCCCTCCGCTCTCCCCATCCAGCGATAACAGGGCTGAGTAACACCCTCTGCTCCCTGGCTTGAGCCTGGGCTACCTGGGATTTCTATGTGTCCCACACAAATACGGACAGACCGTCAGCGCTGGTGTCAGAGCAAAGCCAGGTTTGCGTGGAGAGGTGAAACAGCTACAGCTGGGGGAGAAACAAACATAGAAGCCTTTGGGCCCACACGTGCTGCTTCTGACGCGAAGCGCCCAGCGCTAGGCCAGCACAAAGCACCCTTTATTTGCACGTCTCCATAAACCCTGGGATGGGCCAGGGGCTGGGAAGAGCAGACCGTTGGTGAAGCGCTGGATCCAGCAGAGGCACCTTGCTCCCCACGGACTGTGCTTGCTGAAGTTCCCAGCGCTGTTCGAGTGGAGCACACGCATTCCTGTGACACGGGGCAAGGCAGAAGATATGGCTGACCCTAATCTCCCCGTGTGCCGAAAACAAACCAGCCCTCCAGTCTGTGGCTGTGGCCAGCTGCACTCCAGCAGCCTGCCCAGAGCCAGCGGAACAACTGCGCAGAAAACAACTTGAGGAATTCCTGGAATTTCTGAGGAGTATTAAAATAACCTGAGTATCCAACAGCAGGCAGGTATGAGAGATAATAGCAGAAGTGGCTGCTTATCCCTCTTTGATACTTGATTAAGTGCAAATTTTGTAATAAAGCATGTGAATATTGAGAGTGTTTATTTCAGCTTTCCTCCGCCTCCCAGATTCTTTGGGAGCAAGGACGCAAGGACTTCAGGAAGCCTCCAGAACGCTCGGTAAACCACTGTATGCTAACAATAAGATTTTTTTTTTCTCCTGTTCATAGTAATTTTCCCAGTTCCCAGAACTATTTGGATCTACAGTAGGAATACATCTCCTCTTGCTATTCTACACACATTTCTATCAGCAGCAAGATCTCCCTACATGGCAGCAGACATTTCACTTCAAAGTTCTTGCCAACCCTTTAGGCTGTAATTAGACTCGAAAGTGCTGGAGCCAATCTGCCCAACAGGGAAACTTCTCTGAAAACAAAGGTTTTGTAAATGTTGAAAGAGATGATGGCAAACAAGAAACAGCTAGTGGCTTCTTGCAATTTCTCCTGCTGACTGCTCTTTCATTAAGTCTGGTGGAAGAAAACAGTTCTCGGAGCCTAACCATAGAGTTAAGAACACAGCTTCTCTTTTAAACTGCAGGCTCCAGGGTCTTCCCCTCTACCAACTGCAGGTTTTCATGAGTCTGGAAATTAGACAGGAGAGACACGCTGTTGGGGTTCTACTGTAACACTTCTCTCTCAACCACTCACCAAAATCACCTTATCTCAATTGTAACAGAAGTCTAATATTATATTATATTATATTATATTATATTATATTATATTATATTATATTATATTACATTATATTGTATTATGACATTTGTTACATCTTGCATTTACACTCTCTAGGAAAACCTTTACACTGGATCTTATTTACATCATATAAAAGGGGAAACTGATTCCCCTTTTTTGGGGTTATTCAGTCCAGAAAAGAGTCGGCTCCGGGGAGACCTTAATACGGCCTCTCAAACTACAAAGAGTACTTATAAGAAACAGACGTTTACCAAGGCCTGTAGTGACAGGACAAGGGGCAATGGTTTTAAACTGAAAGAGGGGAGATTTAGATTGGACGTAAGGAAGACATTTTTTACGCTGAGGGTGGTGAGACACTGGAACGGGTCGCCCAGAGTTGCTGCGGGTGCCCCGTCGTTAGAAGTGTTCAAAGTCAGGTTAGACAGAGCTTTGAGCAACCTGGTCTAGTGAAAGATGTCCCTGCCCATGGCGGGGGGGTTGGACTAGATCATCTTTGGGTCCATTCCACCCCAAACCATTCCATGATTTATCTCTGCCTCCTGTGGAAGCTCTGCGTCTTTGGCCAACAGCTAATCAAATCGGGGATTTTTGCTCCTCTCTCCTGCCGCATGCAGCTCTGATGATTACAACAGGCACTTGGACACCAAAGCTTTTAGCAGCACTCCCTGAGCTACTAGTATTTTTGACATCAGTCCACACCTAAATTTAGCAATTCCCAGACCTAATGTCAGTGCAACTTTGCTATTGCTGATTTAGAATAGGGCTCTGGCACAATATTCTTATTCTGAAAATAGCTTCTAATTCTTTACCCAGGGCAGAAGTGCTGTCCTGTTCTACCCACACAACCCCGTGATTCAGTGATATACTTAGTTCTGCTCATGTTCAGTGATGCACAGAAGCTCCCCAGTCCTTGTTAGATTGATAACACTGAGGTTAGGCCTGACCCAGATATTAAGATACATTGAATTTAAAGGACTCTCATATTTAAATCATATCCAAATCTGCAGTTGGAACCTGTCATTTAAGGGTACAAACACCAAACACCTTCAGGCATAGACCCGCAGGTTGCACACTCCAGGATGTGAGTTTGCAAAGCGACGGCTGGCTGCCGGCGTGCAGAAGTGATGCCTGGATGCTGGTGAGCAGAAGAAGCTGCTCCACAGATCTCCTTAGCACGTAAAGCAACCTTCATGCGCATGTTCAGAGGATGAGCAATGAATTTGGACGGTGTACATGCTTGGAGACTCTTTTGCATGTATACAGAAGTGCTCTGTGCATACGTGATAGCTTGGGCCATCCCATATTCTTAAACTTGGCTCTCTTTCTTTTAAGTCCAATAAACGGTACCTCAGACTGCAAACCCTAGAGCTGGTCATTCATGAAGTGAAGTCTACCTGGCTATAAGCTCTAGGAGAGCTTGCAGGCTCATGAGAATTTAATTCAGAAAGCAGGGATTATGCTGCTTAAATGACGTGCCACATCTGAGTACAAAGCCATTAATGCCTTGCAATTTTCCAGCTTATTATTCAGTAGTAACAGACGTGGATGAAAATAATTAGACACAAGTAACACTACTGTAACTCCTGCCACTGCCACTGCACACCTATCGCTTCAATATACATCATGCTGTGCTTATAAGTGACCACTGTCAGGGCCCCACTGACAACCTGCTGATAACATCAACCCCACGTGTAAGATCTGGGGGGGTCATCTCATGCAAAGAGTTAAGCCGTGGTCAGAAAGTCCAGGAACAGAAGTCATACTGTTGTGTTTTCAAAGGGAAGCGCTAACATCGACTAACGTGGTCTCCCAGCCCTTGTTGCAAGGTGGATTAGAGAAACTATGGGTGAATCAGTCCGAAGCCAATCGACCAGAAAATATTCCAAATTCCCAGGAAATTCAGTTTCATATCTGATGGGGATCAATATCAACTCTTTGGATGAAGTTTCTTGATCAGTTTATCCGCTCCTTAACTACGAAGGGGTAAATATGCACCTTTGCGTGCTCCCAGTCACGCCACTCTGCCCCCTCCCTTGCATTTGGCGGTGATTGTACACCAGCATGGACACTCAGATAAACTGGTGATCAAGATGAGTTCACCCAACTCAAAACCAACCTCATGAAAAGACAAAAAGTCACCATAGCTGCACAGTTGCTAGCCTGATACGAGGGCTACAAAGGGACTATGTGGGGTGGGTGTGGGGAGAAAAGAGGAAGAGAGGACAGCTGCACCAGCCCTAAAGGAACTTAGACCGATTGGGAAACCGTCATCAGAACAGACCTATGAATCAGATTTGCCTTCATAAAATGATACCACAGAACATCTGACCAAATCAGCTCCCCGTAATAACGTTTGAACATCAATTGCAACATACCACAGTAATGTAATTAATGTACATAAGATACTACGTGGCACAGCAGTTAGGGCTCCACGAACTTTGGCCAGTTTGCTACAATAACATCTATACAGGCTGCCTACAGCCATTTGTGTAAATGAACTAGAAAGTGTTGCCTTCCTGATTTTATCAAAAATGCCCAACTATTTCGTACGCACAGTCTAGGCTCAGAGCCATGTGGTTATGAAAGACCATCAGATTTCTCATACAAGAAACATCTCATGGATACACAGAAAGATCTGAAAATGCAAACTAAAAGGCTCTCAGTTACAATACGATATAACAAGAGATCTACGAAGGCCACCTGAAAGTAAAGGCAATGAGAGTCCAGAATTACAGTTTTTGAATGGAGGGCGCTCGTTTGGCTCATCAAACAGAACTGCGCTTCTGGACTTAAAAACCATCTTTCTCTTATTAACTACCTCCTCTCATGAATGCTGGGCCCAGAGCCTGTATCCTGGGCTGCACCGGGCGACACAAGAGTGAGGGCACATGGATGGTGTTTGATCATGCAGGTGCACCCCGTTGGAGGGGGTCTGCGTGGTGAAGAAGCCAGCGGTTGGGCCAGAGGCACCTACCACAGCCCCTCTGAGAGCACTCGGCCATTTCCTTGTGGCTCCACGTAGGCTCAAAGGCTCAGAAGCATTAAACGACAGATCTCTGATCCCAACCTCCTTGTGAAAATACTTCATTGGTAAGCAGGCTTCTGTGTTACTTTGTCTTTCTAGAAACAAATGGCTTCAGGGAAATTCCCTCCCGCCTTCCTCTCCCGCTGGGCAAGAACAGCTCCAAGTACGTTGCTTGTACCAAGAGTAGGAAAAATAACAGCAGAGCAGTTTAACATAATCTGCAGGAATTGCAATTCATCCTCCAAAATTGTAACATGTAGGTATCTCTCCATGATCTATTGAATCTTATCGACTCATTATTTATGCTGAAATCTCCAGCCAGAGCAGAGGCCGGCTGTAGCAGATGGCTGGATGCATACAAGGGTTCCGCCTGTCCAAAACCCCGCTCCTGTGAGTGTAGGGCTGCTGTGCCAGCCCCCGGCAGCCGTCAGTCCTGCCCCCTGAACACCTCCGCAGCCCTGGCCCTGTGTGCGCGGCAGCAGCGCGGGACAGAGTGGGATTAACACACAGGGTAGGTGTTTCCTGGAGGAAAACCCATGCGAGGTGCTTTGGAGAACCGCAGGCTTGAGAGCGCCGTCCCCTTTCCTGCCGGTTTAGCTGTGCAGCCCGCCGTGCAGCCCTGAGGCCAGCGGGGACAAGATATGGCTGGGATGGGACGTTAAATGTTTAATTTATATCCAAATAAGGGTGATGTTCTAAGAAAACCCTCCCTAACAACATTACTGGGTAAAACAAAAAGGTGGAGCTTTATTCTAAATAAGTTTATATCTTAACAGAGGATCTGACCCTAACAGGATTCGGGTTAAAAAAAAAAAGAAAAAAGAAAGGAAAGGAAAGAGAGAGACAGTAAGTCCATTCCTTTTATTACTGGAAAATAAAATCCCCAAAGTGACAGGGATAGAAAGTCTCCTACTGTCATTCCAGATCAGAAGCAGAAAGAAGTCTGCTTACTCCACTGACAGAAACGCCTCTTTTAAACTGGGGAAAATTCAGATCAGCCACGAAGGGAAATCAGTGAGCACAACGGAAAGGTGGCCGATCCTTTGAGCAGATGTCACTTTTCAGGAGAAAAGTGGACACGACTGGAAGACAAACTCAGTCACAGCAAACCAAGTCTATCTGTAGCGCTAATTAGAAGCAGTCGCTTTTGTCCAGTAATTTAAATACCTCTGACTTTGCTTTCTGTGGACCTAGTTCTTAGAATCTTGTAATTATGTCTGAATCATGTTTCCCCAAACGCACACCTTAAATTTTAAAGGTATCTCCTGATTTTGAAAATGTGTCTCCTTGAAGCTGTATTTTCTGGAAACTGCGTTATCAGGACACAGATAACACAGATATATTTTGGTTTTAATTTTTAAATGTCTTTGGAACATTTGACTTTGGAAGGCTCTGAGTTGAGATTTTTCCTGCTTGTGTTTGGCAAGCTGGCCTCCTACGCATTAAAATATTAAGTCAAAATTGCATGCTTATCGTCATGTTCAGTTGAAGCAGAAGTGAATCATGGCTGGGGTTTTTTTACAGTTGTGGAAGGAAGAATCCAGCTGCTTTTTTTTCTTTTTTTCTCTCTGGTTTACCAATTTCAACTGAAAACGAAAACAGGAAAAACTGGTATCACCAGCCAAGAAATCAGTGCTCTAGTTTTTTATGTATCTATCACTGAGAATTTCTCATTCTGAAAGGGACTGATTTATCACTGATAAAGTGCTCTAATAGGATGGCACCTAAAAGGAAGAATGAAGAATAAACTTATGAAAACCCCCCACTTTTGTGAACTAGGGATGGAATCGGCAATTATCATTTTGGTAAGAAAAATGAACGATGCTTTGTTTAGGAGGTTATTTCTACTGTTCTTTAAACACTGCTTAGATAAGATGCTAAATTTACACAATTGTCTACAAACGTTTCCTGCGAGGGTGAACTGCCAATTGTAAAGAATTCTATTTTGTATTACTGCAGAATCAAACAGACGAGAGAAATCTGGGAGGGCTGCTATAAGGTGTTCAGTCATATTAAGACACGGAAGAGGAGAAAGGAGAGATCAAGTGAAAAACTCCTCAGGCCTCGCAGCTTCCCCAAAGAGAACCTGTACTCCAAAGCACCTCATCCTTCCCTGGGGCTGTCAGCTCCTCAGCTTTTACCCTTGCTCCACTTCTGCTGGGTGCCCTTGACAAGAGTATTCCTGTCGCTGAGTCTCTCTTGTGTGTAAAAAGAAAACAATTCCTCACCTCACGGAGCTGTTAGGGTTGTAAAGTGCCTGTTAAACAGACACTAATTGTCATGCTATGCAATAGTTAGAGTTCTGTGAAGTCACTGATGAGGTCAGGAATGATTCAGATCGATCAGAGTCATGTGAAAGAATGGAAGCTACGCTATGGGCTTGTGTTTGATATTTACATTCAGTGAGAAATCTCAGATTTCCACTAAACCATACAAGGCACAGCGTTATAGTGGCTTTCCGACTTAATTTGAATGAGCTTTTTTTTTTAACCTAGTTTTCCTCTTTACAGAAGTTTTGCAGAAGTGTATTTAAAGAAGGCACGTTCATAGTGCTTGTTTGTTTTTTAAATACGTCCATCTCAATCTACTGACCACAGAGATTGACTTATTATTGATGTACTTCAATAATCTGACATTGCCCTCAAGATGATGCAAACAAGTCACCAAGGTTTGTGGGGAAGGTAGAAAAAACCCTAAACCTCACTTTTCCTTCCTCCTGTGAAGATTTCAAACAGATGGTGAAATAAACAAATTGAGCTGTGACCTACAAACTACCTACTGACTTAACAAGATTTTATTTAGCACCTCAGAGGCTTAGAGCAGCAATAAACTAAACTTTTATCATAGAATCATGCAATCGTTTAGGTTGGTAAAGACCATTAAGATCATCAAGTCCAATCATTAACCCAGCACTACCAAGTCCACCACTAAACCATGTCCCTCGGGGCCACATCGGCTGCACCTCGAGGGCTGTGCCCAGTTCTGGGCCCCTCACTGCAGGAGGGACACCCAGGGGCTGGAGCGTGTCCAGAGACGGGCAACGGAGCTGGTGAGGGGTCTGGAGCACAAGTGCTGTGAGGAGCGGCTGAGGGAGCTGGGGGTGTTCAGCCTGGAGAAAAGGGGGCTGAGGGGAGACCTTCTCGCTCTCTGCAGCTCCCTGAAAGGAGGGGGCAGCCAGGGGGGGTCGGGCTCTGCTCCCAAGGAATAGGCGATGGGACAAGAGGAAACGGCCTCAAGGATGGATACTGGGGAAAATTTCTTCACCGAAAGGGTTGTCAAGCATTGGAAGAGGTTGCCCAGGGAAGGGGCTGAGTCACCATCCCTGGAGGGATTTAAAAGTCCTCTAAGATATTTTTAAGGTACATTCTTAGACTATAACTTTGAACTTCTAAGAAACATCGCTTTTAGCCCTTCGAGTGCCATTGCGAGACCCTGCCGCACCCGCAGGGTGCACCCTCACCCCCGCCGCCTCCTCGGGAGAGAGGAAGAGGAAAAACCCACTCACCCAGGCAGGCGGCAGCACGGCGGGGCAGCGGGAGCGGGGACCCCCGGCGGCGGGCGGGACAGCGCGGGGAGCGGAGCGGGGCCGGCCCGGCGGGGGCGGGGCCAGCGGCGCCGGGCCGAGGGATCCCATATGCCGGAGCCGGCGGGGCCAGCCCGGCCCGCTTCCCCGGGGAAGGAGGCGGAGGAGAAGGCAGGAAGCGGAGGAGAAGGCGGCCGCTGCCCCGTCTCCCCGGTGAGGTACGCGAGTCCCTGCGGGCCGCCGGCCCGGCCCGTTCCCCTCTCCCTTCCCCGCGTTCCACCCTCGCTCTCTCGCAGCTGGGTCGTTCGGTTCTCGTTTATGTGTAAAGCGAGTCGACGGGTGATTAAAACTGGCGAAGGTGTTCTATTTTCCTAAAGGGTTTTTTCCCCTCCCCGCCTGGCTCGGGGGGCTGCGAGAGCCCCGCGCGGGGAGGCGGGGGTCGGCCTTCGCCCTGGAATTGCCGTTCCATGCGTTGGGCAAACGAGTTTTCCAGCTGCTTTGTTTCTGCTACAGACCGCATCCATTAGCGCCCTACGCGGCTCCTTGCTCGTGCTTTAATGAAGGGGTTCGTCGGAGTTCGGGATTTCAAATTTCTGTAACAAACGAGCCCCAAACTTCAGTACAAGTTTAACGTCTGTTTTGTGGAGCCTTTTAGCAGATTCCCCTCCCCCCGGGCTCAAATAATTGTCTGGCAGTCGATTATATATATATATTTTTTTTTTTTTTTAAAAAAGGCAGAAAAACCTCAGGAACGTTCTGTGGCCCTTTGGGGGTCTCTCTCGCCCCCGGGGCCGTGGAGGGAGAACTCGCAGCCGCTCCAGCGTTGCGGTGAAAACCCCATTCAAAGCAGTGCTGGTCCCTCCGCCCTCCCGGGTTCCTATTTCTCCAATTATTTTTTTTTTCTTTTTTCTCTACAGGAAAAGTGCTGTGGGTTTGGGCTTTGTTTTTTCCCCTCAACTGTTCCCACCCCAGAAACTGGCAAATCCGGCTGGGAGTCTCCGCTCAGCCCTGTGTGGCAACACGGGGACGCGCCCCTGAAGGCGCCGGGGCAGCGCTGCCGCCCGGCCTCGTTAGCGCCCTAATTAGCGCCGGGAGCGGCTCCTCTCCCGAGCCGCTTGTGGGGGCTCCGCGGGAAACACCGCCTTCAGAGAACGCGCTGGGCCAGAGGGGGGATCCCGAACGCCTTCAGAAAGCGCCTTTGCGCTAAGCAGAGCTGATTAAAAGGCCTCTTTCTGTGGGTCCGCGATGCGGGCCGTGCCGCGGATCCCGTGCTGTGCCGGCGGGAGGTGTGGGGGGGCCGGCCCGGCCCCCGCCTTTGTTCCCCGCGGCCGCATGGCTGAACGCCGCGCTCTGCCCCTGCCCCTTCCCCTTCCCGGGCCGCTGCCGGAGACGGGGAGGGGGAGGCGGGGGGCCAAGGACCCATCGGCGCCGGTTTCGGGACCGGCGGGGGGCCGGACTCGCTGGGCGAGGCGCGGCGGCAGCAACAATCGGCGGAAAGAGCGCGGGGGCGGCGGGGGAACCTCCGTCCTCCGGGCGCTCGAAGGGTTTGGGGAGCGCTGGGGATGCTCCGGGCGCCGGGTCACCCTCGCCGCAGGGAGCGCGGGGAACAGCCCAGTTCGGTGGGAGAAGCGGCTCTGTTAGCTGCTTCTGGGCAAGGTCTTGGAGTATCTAGAGGCTGGCGGTACTCCAGCGTAAGCAACTCAACTAAGCGCAAGGCAAAGATAAAAAGGGCCCTTAATTCTATTCTGGCTATGCAAAGCAGAGAAGAACTCGGTACGTGCTGCAGCATCCTCATCTAGTGCCTGCCCAGGCCGATGCCTGAGGACCTCTTGGCAGTAGTGGTGAAACTACTAGTGCGACTGCTGAAATCTATTGTGTGTGATGCTGTCTTGCTCTTACTTCTGCTCCCCAGTTCCTGCATTTGGAAAGCAGTTGGAAAGGGAAAAGGATGTGGTTAGCAAAGGCACAGATTATTTTAAAAAAGGGAAAAAGAGTTGTATTCTGAGAGACGATAAATGCCAGCTTTTTTTTTTTTTTCCCCCCTTGTTGAGCAGGGCAGGAGACACTAAATCACTGTTTATAACAACAGCCATGGAATATTCTAGCGGTATTCCAGAAGGTTGGACCGTCACATTGAGCTGGGTGTTGCTCTGGTACTATGGGAGTTACTGGCTGTTCTGCACAGAACTAGTTTCATAGAAGCTTACCATCTGTTATCTACAGAAATACAATATCGTGATCAAAATGTGGGCTTTTTCAGTGGTAAGGTTTTGGGGTTTCTTTTTCTGCTCAGAAATGTAATAGCAGTGTCTGTTAACTCTTCCACTGAGTGAATCAAAACTGTATCACTTCCTGCTTTCTCTAAGAGCCTAAATTATTGAGAACAAAGTGGTTGCTCACGCTGCCCAAAACAGTGATTGGGACATTCTGACATCTGGCCAAACTGGAGTAGTGAGTACTGAAGCTAGGAATGGAAATTCACCTACAGGTGAGGGAGAAGCATGTGGAAAACCCTGCAAGTCATCGCTTATCACCTGAAATGCCAGTGGCTTATGTGTTTGGTGTTCTTCTGCACCTACAGTGTTTCGGCATCTAGGATGTACCAAGCAGTGCCTCATCTCCCACGGTTATCAGTCGATGCCTGGAGAATTGTCAAGGTAATCCTTTAACTTGAAGATGTCGATTACTAAAAGTACAGAAGTACTGAGAGGTTTTTGTTGTTGGGAAAACTTACTGTGGTTTTGCTGTTACTGCAGTAGGTCTGCTGGGCCTTGGAACTGGTAGAAAGTGGTGGAAGGAACCAGGAAGTGATGGATTAGCATTGCAGTACTAGCTCTTCCTTCCATATGGCTTGCCGAGTTTAGTAAAGTACCTTCCTCAGCTTCCTAGGATGTGCACATCTCGAGTGAGGCTATCGGAATATTCAGCAGGCCTCAGTAATAACTAATCTTTAAATTCCTGTGGAAAGCAGCAAATAAATGGTCCACCTCTGTCAGGTTGGCCGGAAGTGACAGCAGGATTTTCCACTGATACAGGAGACATTGCGTATTTGGAATCTTCGCAACATTTGGGAAACTGTGGTCTAGACCCTGAACTGAGATCTGTGCATTCCTGAGTCTTCAAAGACTGAAATATGGGTCACGGACACTTGAGCCATGGTTTCCCCTCTCTTACAAGTTTTGCAAATAGGACACTTGCCCTTGGCAGCAAGGGGCAGGGCGAATGCTATGGCAGGATCTTTGGAAGATGACCCTTGGCTTGCGTTCTACAGTCAATGGGGAAACCACTGCAACCTATGGAGACAGGGTGATGAAACAACCTCTTCATTTTGGAATTGCAACTTTGTAGAATGAACCCGTACCAGTTGTGAAGTTGACCTGTTGCTTGGGTGGCTGCATAGTCTCATCTTCAACTCAGATGGAATTGTGGCTTGGAGATGCTGCTGCCACATAACTCAGAAAATCTAACAGATCCCAAGACTGCTTAAGCAACCAAGCTGTGGACAGATGACCTTGAAAGAAGGGAATGTTGTTGTAAGCGAAAGCAACTTGGTTGGAAAGACTGTTGAAGAGGGACGTATGTCTACGTATTGCTAAGACCACAGGAGTTCCTGCCTCGTAGCGTACAAACAGTTTCATGAGGTCAAGCTGTCTGGTACCATCTCCAGATTGCTGGATGTAGTCTTAAACTTGAATAAAAAGTGTCTGGTCCCTCAAAACTCATGGGAATGCTGCCGTGCTCTGAAGGTACACTGTTGCCTTTCAGGTGCAGCAACTCAACCTCACCAACTCAGGTGCAGCACCTTTGAAATAAAGAACTCCTTTCTCATTGTGTTGTTGGAGGGGCTTTGGGACATATCGGCAAAGGGAGGGATTGTAGCTAGTCCTCTGCATTTAGAGCTGAGGCCACTTGCTTCAAATTGAACTTGCTGTTGGCCCAGTAAGTCCCTTTCTGCTAACACTTCTGCCGCATCCTGCAGCTTTTGTTTCTTCCAGTTTCATTTCCGCTGTGACCTGACGAGGCTTGTGCTGATTGACTTAAACTGGCCTCTTGACTTAGGGCAGGAAACGTACAGCTTCTCTTGTTCAACTGCTCCTCATCATACGCCACCACAGCCCCCCCTCCCCTGTTGGCTGTGGCTCTCCATGGAGTATGAAACAGACCGAGGATGGATGGATTTTCTTCTGCTTGACTCAGTTAACTAAAAGATTAGTCTTTCACTTTGCACTGTATGCTGGGGTGTGTAATCCACGTGTTTCATTGTTAAGACCAGCCAAAGTGCTTCTGCAACTCTTCCTTGTAACTTTCCTGACTTCCCAACAAAATATTTATTCACTGTGTTTTTAGTAGGAAACCCTTATAGCGGGCAATAGGGGTGGCAAAGGTACCACACTTACGACTAATTCTTTTCTGAGGTTCTGGCTGCTTTGTCTGCAAGACCTTGTGGTAATTACAAGTACTGCTTTTCCATTGCATTGTGCTCAAAGCTCAACTTTCTAGAATGATCAGGCTTCTTTAATGGATGTCTTTGTTTTTCCTTCTGCCTTGAGTCATCCCTGTCTCGTCAGCTTCTGTTCCCCTCTTTGTAGCTTCCTTCTAGAGGCCCCAGACTGGTGTGTTGTGGTCTCTCCCAGTGAATTCCATTTACAGTTTCTACTTAACTCTGTGTCACTAAACTGCCCTCACAGCAGTTTTTAATCTGGTGCTGTGTGTACGTAGTTCAGTTATGTTCTTGGCCTTACATCAGCCTTGCATCGCCGTGTGTGTGTATACACACGCATATACAACAGACATGTATTTTTATATATAGCAAAATGTTGTTTTTACTGGGCTTGACGCTATTAACTAGAGCGACCTACTATCTGTTTTTTCTAAGCAGAGACAAGTACTTCTGGTTAAATGCAAATGTACAAGTTCCTTCATTTAATTTACGAAGACTGGAGTCTGACAGAAATCTCACTGCTTATTAAACACGTTGGGAGTGTTTTGCAGCTCCTTTGTTTGACTTTTCTTATCGGATTTGAATCTGGAGGCTAGGCCTGAGGAATTCTTTGCTTAGTCTTCTTTTCTGTGGCTTGTTACGGCCAGTGACTGGTCGGCAGCTCTCAGCGGGGGTGCTTCAGCTGTGGGAAGCTGGGACCCGCGGGATGCTGTATTTCAGTCGCCACAGCTTTCTGTGTGGTCACCTCTCGCAGAAGCGTGGGGGGGTGTTGGTTCTTTTCACTTCTCTGCCGTGCCGTGCTGCAGCGTGTGCGGTTCCCACTCCCCGCACTTCAGAACAACAAGAAGCAGATGAGTGTCTCCTGTTCGATTCCTGGCCTCGGTGCGTTGCAGAAAAGGCTGTATAAAAGGCTACAAATCCCTGTGGTTCCCAGAGAAGTAGGAGAGGATTAATGGAATTCATCCCACCCAGTCTGCAGGCAGGCTTAAACAAAGCCTGGAACCGCTATTATTCCAGCCAATCTGCAGCTCCTTTGTACCCGCTGAGGTGGTTCTCCATCCACTTTATAATAAAATCCAAGATGTTTGTGCCCTTCTGGCTTGAAAAAACATGGACACCCCCGGTATGCATGGAGGGAGCCTTCTGTATTGAATCTGTCTTCAAATTTACAAAGAAGCAACAGCTTTTGATGTGAAATATTTGACTGTCTTGAAAGCTATTTAAAATGTGAAAACTACATTAAAGCCTTGAAACTTACGTAGTCATATAAAATAACTGAAACAGATCTTAGCTCAACATTCCTGAACTAAGGGAAGAGGTTAGCTAGCCACACGAATCCAGATCTTGTGCAAGTGCTAGAACAGTGGTGACTTCTCTCAGCAGTCAGTGTTGCAAATGCAGAAAACCTTCTCCTCTTTAGCCCTTTTTGGTGGCCAGCATTTCCCGTACGCTCAGCCCTAGCAACACTTTCTTTGCTGTTTTCTTTAACCCTCTCCCCAAACTGGCAGTCACTCCCCAAGAAGTGGCATCTTTTGATACAGACAGAGATGGGAGAGCATGAGCCTAACGGATCTGGATGGTATCGGTTTGTTTGACAGGAGTTTCACTTCACTTCACCCAAACTACATGTACCTCTTCACATAATGCTTCTAGCATTTCAACTTTAAAACTATTTGGGGGTTTCTCATTATGCCAGTGAAGACTGTGTGAATGCTTTCAGAAGTGCAGTCTGGAAGCTGGGACTTAGGCAAAATGGACACTCTCGTCCCTTCGCTATTTCTAGATAATGACTCACCTAAAGTTAGGGTGACTCTTTAATTGAATTCAAGGTGCTGTTTATGTAACTTTAAATTAATTAAAAATGTAGATCACTTCTGTTGGTGTATCTTGAATGACTAGTACTTCATGCTATGATAGAAAATATGTATAGTCTGTGTGTATATATATACACTTCACTTCTACGCTGCGTTTGCATGTGTTGAAGAAGTTTTAGGAAATTAGTGCTGAACTACCCCAAATGGGAATTAACTCTGAAGAAAATAACTGAAGTACAAATGCTAAACAAGAAGAGACTATGCGGTCAGATAGATGGCTTCCTTGATTCAAGCAGATTAATTTCCTACTAGTAATAGAACGATGAGATTATCCCAGAAGCAGACAGGGTCGTTGATAACTCTCCTCTTCCCGCAGCCTGGCGTAGAACACCACCTCTGTCTCCCGGCGTGTCGCGGGCGGCTGGGCGCAGCAGCGGGCAGGAGGGTGAGAATGAACAAGGCATGACTGTTGAGGGCCAGGGGACCAGTGCGCAATGACCGTCTGCTCTTAAGGGCTTGTACAGCTGTGGCTGTAAGGAAAGCTGAAGTGGCTTAGGCAATATTTGCTCTTGGTGATCTCAAGAGGAGGGCTTTGAAGTGTCGTGGCAATGGCAGCTCTGCTGCGTTTGTAGGGGCGATGAGCCATTGTGGGGTCATCTTTAAGAGGTTCTCTTCCTTACTATTTTTCACTCAGCAGAAAGCTCCCCTTTTAAATTTTATTATATATGCAGATGCTTTCTTAGAGATGCCAGAAGTACTGATTTTCTCCATAGAGCTGCTTCTGCTCTAGACTGATCCTATAGTTACTTTAAGAGGACTGTCTTAAATTACTAGGAGGCCTTTGTGTACAGGTGTGTGCTTTGCTTGAGTTACACCTCTGTGCATGGTGGATGCAGTCCAGTGCTGGTTGTGTTACGTGTGGCGGGGAAAGCACGGCCTTGACACTGAAGACCTGGATACTTCCCCTGGCCACAGAGAGAATGAGGCTGTACTATCTAGTATTCCTGTACGTAGGATTGGGACCTGATTTGCTCCTTGGTTTCTATAGCATGTCTGCAGAACTGGGAAGCAGGCTGTGTTCCTGACTGCACGACTTGGGTCATCTAACTGGAAGCGTTTTTAACAAAAGTGATGTTGGTTCTTACTGACCAGGTACCATTAGGACGGGAACCAGCACCAGCGTTCTACGGCCCAGCTTCCTTAACTCTCGTGTAGGTGGTTTGCAGGTAGACAAACAAACCTGCAGACTTGTCTCCTAGGGCTCTGTGGGTCAGTTTGGGAGCATAACCACCAGAGGAAAAGATTTGATGAAGGGGTGATCCAGGGCTGCTTCGTGCTCAGTTGTGTATGGAATGTAAATGGTGTCTGGATGTTAAGTCAGCATTACATTTGGTTCAAGTCTAGATGGGATGATGCTCTGCTATGTGGGCTCAGGAGTTCACGTTTCTCTGATCTGTGCTAACTTAAATCTGGAAGGGAGAGAGCTAGTCTAATAGAATACTAAAATACCCCACCAGTTCCCGTACCCTGGAAGTTAACCAGTATTTGAATTGACTTTTAAAATTCCACATGTTTTGTCATCATTGGTCTAACTGAAAGGGGAAAAAAAACCAAAACAAACCACCAAAAAACCCCAATGGCTTGTCTGGCACAACCCCCCCTGCATTCGAATCTACAAATTGAACTTCTCATGTGTCTGTCTTCCTGCCCTAGTGCCCACATGTCAGCGACACATGTAGCATCCAAACTTTGACCATAAAGTCTTGCTGCAGCAAGGGAGACCCATCTGGAGTTTGATGGTGAATTGGGATCACAGGGATCAGGAGTACTGCCTGAGGGAGAGGGAATATTTAGTCTGGGATGAAAAACTTAAAACGTGGAACTAGGATAGTAACGTCTGGCACTGTTTGGAAACCGCCATGGTACAACAGTGTTAGCCTTCTGTTTAAGTCAGTCCTTCATACACTTTCTAACTCTCTGTATGTTTTGAAAGTATTCTTACTAGGCAAAAAAAAAAGTGTCAAAGTGAGGCCCCATAGAAAGGCAGCTTAAACTAGTCTTCTTGCAATTAGTTGTGTCGCTCTTAAATTTGACTTCCTCTTAGTTTGGCAACTAGCATGGAAAAAGCCTCCTTCAGATAGTTGTTCAGCCTGATCTTCAGGGAGGGCCTGTAGATAGACTGGAACAGAATTCGCCTTAGGTTTGTGGGGAAAATAGGCAGGAAATAACATCTCGATCTAGCTGCACCTGAGTATTTTTGAATGGTCTTACTGAAAACAGGCAGCAGAAAGAATTAGTGATGAGGCGGGGCTGTGATCGTGTGGCTCTTCAGCTTTAACATTCTATAAAACAGGGATTCAGCGTTAATGTTTAACTAGATAATTTGCATTCTGGTGTCATCCAGTGTTGAGCTTTGGACTGGATCCTTAACTGACTGATATTTCGCCGTTGCTTTCTCTGTCTTGTATGGGGAATCTTCAGCCTTTGGTTTCAGTCAGCCTTCGGCTCAAAGCTTGCCACGTGTAATGGGATGTCCTTCTTGCAAGGTTGTCTGAAATACACTTTTGTAGAGTGGTGACCATGATAGAAAGCAGTGGCAAGCTAGTCCTTGTAATGCCTTTTGTGGTCCTCGCCCGCTTTTGCAGGCAAGGTGTATTTATAATATTCTGAGATTAACTGATATACAGTGACTAGAAAATTCTTTACAGCACTGGTACAGAAGCTTCCAGATAAGGTTGCAAATACGAACAGAAACGGAATACTAGAAAACTGGGGGGAGGGGGCTTCTAGAAGCTATAAAAGGTGCTGACTGCAGCATCACTCTGAAGCAGAAAGACTGGTGCTGTGTGAATGGTTTTGATACTTAAGCTCTACCATCCGTGCCCGAGGGGGTAACACTAACAGCTGCAGTTGATGTGCTCTGCCCCTTTGCTGCGTATTTTTGCCTTAGCACACAGGAGCTGAAAGGAATGTGTCCTAATCTGGCATGTCTTTAAATACCAGCACTGTAAAAGTGAGCGTACACAAATACAGACTGCAGTTCAGTCCAGCATTGGAGCTCATCACTGTCATCGGCCAGAACAGAGGTGATGGGTTGTACAATAGGTACCAGTACGGCCTCGGTAGCTGTGTCTTAGAGCTCGGACTTGCCTGCATGGAAGTTAAATGCTTCACTTAGTCACTCCTCAGAAAATGAGGCCAGGTGTCCTCAATGATGTCACTGCCAGACTCCAAAACTTCAGAATACTATCCTTATTGTCAGTACAAAGAACTGGCTCTTTTCACTCAATCTGCTGCACACAAAGCAAAGGATTTCATGTTGGTGCTTGTGCATTTCGTGCAAAATCCCTTGAACTAAATGACTCGTACTTCGGAGGCTTTCATTCTGGAAAACACAGCCCTCCCTTCTAGCTTGAACGGGAAAGAGTCTGCAGTGGACACAGCAGGTTAAAGCAACTGAAAACTGCAGTCGAAATATAGACTGGTGCTTGAAAGATGTGGTCCTGCTCCTCTCCCGCTGTCAGCGCGGTACCTGTTTCAGGGAACTGATCCTGATGAAAGCACCTGAAGAAGGCAAGTCTGTCCGTTCTGGCAGACTTCTCCAGTTGTATTTGCTTGGAGCAGCTGGGAAGCTCCCTGCTCATTTTAGGGGAAACTGAAGAAATCACTCTCTTCCTTTACACCCAATAGTTACAGCAAGCGCAAGACCTCTGTAGAAACTAAATCTCTGCTGGCAGTTAGCTGTTTCCTGGCAGCGTTAAGCATTTACAACTTGTTTCTGCTTCCAGCCCTGAAGGAGTTGAAATGCTTTACTCAGTTGCCATCTAATGCTTTACCATGCTTTGAATTTCTCTGCCAACCAACACTTGAGAGATTGCCCCAGTACTTTAGTGTTACACATCAATGAGAAGCAGCGAGTGGTCGCAGCTTTCAATGTCTCGTTTTTCTACATGCTGCTGTAGTTATTTCTGATACAAAGCTCCTCTGGAGGAAGTGCTGTACTTCAATGCCCTTTGTTATTTTTTTAAAGGGAATTGCTTTTGACTGGGCAACTTCAGAATCATTTAAAGAGTTCATGTTTTGGAAGCTGTTGGTTGTGCACCTTCTGAAAATCAGGTGTCTGTTCAATCTGAGAAGTCTTCAACACATGCGCAAAAAGCATCTAAGAATGCTGATTCTGCTGGCCCAGGAAACTGCACCTTGACTGCAAGCTGCAGGCAAACTAAAGCACTTGCAGACAAAGCCTGGTTATGAGACTGCAGAAGACGGATTAAAATGCTCTTGAAACAAAATTTTCAAAGCTACTGTCAGTCATCCCTGCATTAATGTTCTTATTGACGCAACATCCATGACCTGACTTTAAACTTCTCATAGACCTTTATAGCACTAGACTGTTCTTTCCGTTGAGCCTGTTGCCATTGTGACTGTATTTTCCTATGGGATAACTGTCCAAATGGACTTCCATCTCTCACCCGTTCTGTACAGAACAAGGCACAACAGTGGAAGTTTTGACACTGAAATTATTTTCTTTGTAGGCTGTGTGCTTGTCCTTTCTTTCCCTCTTGGTGGGGAAAGAACTATACAGGAAGGCAGGCTTGTGAACTATACAGGAAGGCAGGCTTAGCTAAGTACCTTACTGCGTCTTTTTTCCTTAAAGTGGCCTTCGGTCACCGGCAGGAAATCCTAGAAGAGTCAGAGCTGTAACTTGCTCAGTGTTTCTGTTCAGTTTTCTTTTGTCATAAAGCTCATACGTAAGAGGAACTTGAAGATTAGTTTCAAAGCAACTTCCCCGCATACTGGGGAGTGAAGGATTAGGACACAGGCCTGGGTAGAGATGAGAGCCAGCGTGGCTTGTGAAGACACGCCAACAATGGGGAAATGCGAAGAGGAACCTGGGTTAGATAATCCTGTAGCTGATGCTGTAAGCAGCAATGTCCGTTCAGGCTGTGCTCCCATTAACTTGGGCACATACTTTCTTACCCTTTAATTAGTCAATTGGAAGGGAAAACCTTGGTAAACATGTAATTTTGTGTTTTGATGACTTATTTGATGTGCTAACGTGACTAGATTTCCTTTGGTCTTTGGGGGTAAGCAGTACATAAATCAGTACTGCTGGAGATGGAAGAGCTCGATTTCATAGGAATCAGAACTGTTTAAATTGCTCAGAAACCAAATGTTGCAAAAAAGTTTTAAGTTTCACTTAAACAGAACTCTCAAACATGCCAAAACATGTGTTCTTTGAACCCCATAGCTCCTTTCTAAACAGACTTTGAAAGCTTCAAGAAAACCTAACATGCTGTATTCAGGATTGTCTCGTCATTATGCCAGGCTTGACAAATCTGTCTGAATTTAAATCCAGGCAGTGCTAATCTTAGTCCCTGCAGCTTTAACTGCAGCGTGTCTGCTTCTGTCACCTCTGTGGCTGGGCACGTCCCTTTAGTGCTGTGGAAGTGGTGTTGCAGCTTAGGTCCACGTGCCATCTGAAGTCTTCCAGCAGGATGGAGCGTCTCTGCAATGTGCCATCTAACCTGGACATCTCACTTCACTATTGAACAAGTGGATCTGGAGTAGCTCCTGTGACGGGAGTATCCTGACTTTAGCCCAAAACTCTGTCCTCAGGCTTCAAGTTTTCTGTAGTAACACAGAGCCCAGCAGTAGCCTTAGAATTGAAAAGACTGAAAGCTTTAGAAAGAATGTATGTCACATCGAGCTCTACAAGAGCAACCCTTGAGTCCTGTTGTGAACTTGGGTTCGGCTCTGGCTACAGCTATTTATTACAGCTGGTTACAGCTATCTATTGCTACATTCAAATGACAGTTATGCTTGTAGTAATACTGAAAGGTTAAGTAACAAACCCCTTTAGGAGAGGCAGGGTTGCTGCAGGATGAAAAAAGCTTGCAGTACTTGCAGCTGGGGGAAGACCACACGCAGTTGTGAATCTTAAATCTGACGGAAAGGAAGGCAGCTACAGGAACTGTGAACGGGTGACTGGTTCTCCCAGCCGCTCTCCAATCTCAGAGTGGATCTACGAGCTTCCAAGCCACAAGTAAGAAAACACACACCAAGAGGCAAAACACCTTAATTACGGTCAGAAAAATGACTGTCAAGCATGGTTTTATCTCTGTTCCATGATGTTTCCTCTTGCTAAGGAGAACACGTTGGTGTGTTGTGGGGTTGGTTTTTTTGTTTTCCTTCTCAGAATTATGAGAATCGGTTGGCAATGAATAGCTCCTGTGGTGACTCAACCTGTTCTGCTGTTAAGGGAAGGAGAGCATGACTAAGCCCAAATGATGGGTGTTGCAAACAGGCTATAAAAAGTTCTGACAATGAAAGATTCTATTTGTACACTGGCACCTTCAATGCAGGTCTCCAGGGTTTTTTGGAGGGAGATGGGAGGTAGGTATAGGCCTCCTTACATTTCATCAGTATTGCCTATCTATAATCGCATTTTAAAGTTTTACCCGAGAGGTATGTTTCTGAGGAGGATTCAGAACATCTTCTGTCTACTAAAGGCTTATCTCATTCCCCTGAACTAGATCAAGGAAGTAACAGACCAGACTGTTCCAGCCTTTAGTCAGTTGATTTTTAAGGCTTGGTTTTTCTTCAAGAAGCTCAAGTTGTCTTTCCAGCATCTCTGACTTCCAAGAGGGGGGTGCTAGGGAGCAGAAAATGTAGTCTATGTGCATCTCCTCTCCCCTGCTGTCTGCTTGGTACTTAAAGCCGTTTCCATGGTGACCTCTGTGTTTTGTGGTGGTGTGGTTTTGTGTTTTTTCTTTTTTTTTTTTCTGGGGGTTCTTATTCTTCCTTAGTGGCAATAACTGTCATGTAGGTTCGTTTCACTGCTAGTCCTCAGTGACCTCTGTCGCTTTCTATTTGTGGTGTTGACGTTGCCTCCTTTTACCAGATGACATGGGCAATTGCGGACTGTTGCCAAAACATGTTACCCAAGTGTAATCTAAAAAAGTTGTATTTGGTGACTAGGATTCCTGTGTTTACCAAGGTAAACTTTGCTTCAAGTGGTTATAAAGATTGCCTCGTGCACCCTTTACTTTCAGAAAAGACAGTCAGCTGCTTTTAAGCTACTATGATGGGCAACCTGACCATCTAGGCTGAGTCTCTGGGGTTTTTTTGTGGTGGTTTTTTTTTTTTTTTAGACTTAGTAAACTTAAATGGGGGAGATGATGCTGCAGCATTTGTGCTAACTGGCCAACAGAGTACAGATTTTTGGAATAGAGCACAAATGAGTACCTAGGTCAGAAGGGAAAAGCAGAATTTATGCTCACTCTCAGGAAGTAGTGCGTATCTTCAGACCCACCTCTCCAAAAGGAGCTATCAAGTGTCTGGGTTTCTGTAACCCTCCAGCTTGTTTGCATCTCTGTGCTTCATCTGGAACAAGAGTAAGCTTTGCAAGAGCGTACTATTGTAAAGTTGCTGAGTTTATAACTCTGAGGTGCATTGTTTAACTTCATGTTTCTAAAATAAAAAGGGTTTAAACTGATACTATAAAAAGCGCTGACTGACTTTTATGCACCAAACTGCCCATACAGCTTTTCTGTTATGTACTACAATCTGCAAGCCTCAACTGCACCAATGCACGGTTTCCATTTTGAGCAGCCAGTCCCCCCCTGCAGTAGATAACTACACCACAAAATTGCTCCACGTTTTATCTGTGTAGTCTGTTGTGTTCTCATCTCTCTATCTAGTCACACAAGATTTGAGATCTCATCACGCAAGATCTCAAACGGGCAAAACAATCTCAAAACATGTGTTGTACATAAGTTCTAACGTAATAGTGACAGTTTGTGTTCTTTTGCTTCAGGGGTTGTGTTTCTGTGCAAGAAGTGCTTAGCTTGTGGGGTGCCATTCCTTATGGTGTTAGTCCCACATGTCTTGCTTGACACAGAACTCGCCTATTCTTGGGTTTTTACGGGATGAACAAGTAGCTGCTACTTCAGGCTGTTCTTGTTTGTTAGACAGGAGAGAGAACCTTGGCTGCAAGGACTGAATTTTACAAACTGCAGGGCAAGAAGAATGGACTTGGGTAGCTTTTTGTGCTTTTCACTAAGATGCTAGTCGATAGCAGAGACTTGAGTTGGTAGCGCTGCAGTGTCTGTCTAGTCCTGGTGGGTGTACCTGTGACAGAGGGCTGCCTAACTGAAGAGTCTGGTCCTGCCTGCTATAGCTTGTGTATAACCTGCCTCTTAGCCGTAGCTTGGGCTACAATCTCTCTGCACCATGGGCTAAACAGTAGAGGTCCTAAGCTGATATGACAGGAGGGACACTTTGTAATGGTGCCACTGGAGCACGGTTGTACTAGAGGCACTTTCCAGCCAGCCCCAGGCTGACTGTGGAAGTCGAAGGCGGCTCCCCTTGGGCAGGCTGGCCCGTGGGGCCTGGGTGGGCGAGCAGCGTTGGGCTGGGTGATGAAGCCGTGGCGGCGCTGCCAGGGCTGGGGGAGGCAGGAGCAACAGGGGCAGGGGGATGGCTCGGGGCTGGCGCCTTCCTTCCCTCGGGTGGCCCCGTGAGGAGCCGGGACACTGCACTGAGGTGAGCGCAGCCCTGCCTCGCCGGCGGCCCTGCAGCCCTCAGCCGGGCAGGAGCGAGGGCAGCCCTGCTCACCTCCTTCCCGCCGGCGCCAGGCCCTCCTCGCAGAGCCGGGGCGGCCGTGACCGTGAGGGGAAGGCGGCAGTGCGGGGGAGCCGCAGTGGCTGTGAGGGAAGCCGGGCCTGTCGGGGGGCTCTGGCGCTGGCGTGGTCCGGCGCTCCCGCATCTGGGGCAGCGGCAGGGCTCTGCCTGGGTCTGGCTCTTTGCTAGGCCGCCCGGAGACGGCTCATAAACTCGGTCATTTGTAGGGTGCAGCTTCCCTCCTAGCTTAAAGAGTTTAAACAAAATGTTGTCATCTGTTGGTTGAGGGCCGTGGGGCTTTCTAAGAAAGAGCTTCTTGTGTCAGAACTGAAGCCTCTGTGTCCGGTTCCCCTTCTCCTTCACTAGCCTCCCTCAAGCTTGCTCTGGGCCGCTGACAACCTCTAGCTGCCGCCGGGGGGGGTTGGGGGGTTGTGGTGTAGGTGGGTGGTGGTGGGGAGTGTCCAAGGAGTCACCTAATTTCCACGACCAAGCCTAAAACCAGACGTGTTAATAACAGCTCACTAAAACTTTTCTCCTCTCCCGCCACTTCACATTGGCAGGTATTCGTCTTCATGAAGGAAAGAAACATCTGAGAAGATCCGAGTTAGAACTGTAGCCTTCGCTTCAAGATGCCCCAAAGGGAAAATACTCATCTGCAAGTCTCATCTTTCAAAACCGTCTGCATTCTTTCAATCAAAGAAAAACGTTTTTTGAGAAAGATGACTTGTGAAATCTGTGAACAAAGCTGAATGAAAGGATACTGAATGAAAGGCGGCATGCTGTACAATGGACACTCATCTTGAAGGGGTGACACTGCTCTTAAACTAAAACGGGCACTGTAAAAACACTGATCCTGAACAAGAATAAGGATTATAGAAACTGCATCAGAATGTTTGTTAGTCCCAGAAGAGTCAGAAAATGCCATTTTTTGCAGATATTTGCCACTTGCTTTATACTGTATCTTATGATTTTTTGGGAACCATTTGATAATCACATTGTGAGCCATATGAAGTCCTATTCATACAGATACCTCGTAAATAGCTACCATTTTGTGAATGACAGCCTGTCTATCAACAGGGATAACCTGGACAGAGTAGCAAGCTACCAGTACTTGATCAACCACAGAGAGAAATGTCAGCAGCAGGATGTCCTCCTCCTGTTGTTCGTGAAGACTTCTCCTGAAAACCGTCATCGGAGGGATGCAATTAGACAAACTTGGGGTAATGAGAACTACGTTCATTCTCAACTTAATGCCAACATTAAAACTCTTTTTGCTTTAGGACGACCAACAGATCATCTGCAGCACACACGGCTGCAAAGAGAACTTCAGCTGGAAGACCGTAAATACAATGATTTGATTCAGCAAGACTTCTTGGATACTTTCCACAATCTTACTCTTAAATTGCTTTTGCAGTTTAGCTGGATGAATGCCTACTGTCCCCATGCCAGGTTCCTTATGTCTGCAGATGATGATATATTTATCCATATGCCAAATCTTGTTGCTTATCTCCAAAGTCTAGCACAAATGGGTGTTCAAGATCTCTGGATTGGTCGTGTCCATCGTGGATCCCCTCCCATAAGAGACAAGAGTAGCAAATACTATGTTCCATATGAAATGTATCAGTGGCCATCTTATCCTGACTACACAGCAGGAGCTGCGTATGTCATATCAAATGATGTAGCAGCTAAAGTATATGAGGCTTCATTGACTCTCAATACAAGTCTTTATATAGATGATGTTTTCATGGGTCTCTGTGCCAATAAAATGGGAATTGTACCACAATATCATGTATTTTTTTCTGGGGAAGGAAAGGCTCCGTATCATCCCTGCATTTACAACAAAATGATGACATCTCATGGACACGTAGATGATCTTCACCAGCTCTGGAAGCAGGCTACAGATCCCAAAGTCAAAAAGTTTTCTTCGGGGATTTGGGGTAGAATATACTGCAGACTAGTCAATATTGTGCTTCTCTGTAAACTATACTACGAGGACACATACCCTTGTTCAGCTGCATTTTCCTAATACTTGAATATCTGCATTGAAGATCCACTGAGCCAAAACAGAGCAACAACTTTTTAGCTGTTTATTCAAAATATATGTAAACATGGAAAGAGGTAAAACTTAAACGTGAATAGTTGGGGGGGGTGGGAAAGATGGTCCCAAATTCTGTTCAGAAACTCTTACTGGAATAGGTCTCCTATTGTACTGCAACTTTTTACATTGTAGCCTGGTTGGTGGGTTTTTTGTTTTGTTGTTTTTTTGTTTTTTTGTTTTTTTTTTTTTTTTTTTACACTCTTCAAGGGATGCAAGTCTGGATTAAATGAACTATAATGGACTTGACTTCTAGAC
Organism: Rissa tridactyla; assembly: GCF_028500815.1. Lineage (NCBI taxonomy): Eukaryota > Metazoa > Chordata > Aves > Charadriiformes > Laridae > Rissa > Rissa tridactyla. The sequence goes on along the minus strand of NC_071471.1, from coordinate 1,388,689 downwards.
TTTGAAATGTTTGGTGAATATGTGTGTTACTTTGAACTTGTCAGTAAGTCTTAATTTTTTTTTTTGTTTAAAAAAAACTATGTGAACTAAGGCACGTGATGATAAGAAAATAATCTGCTATATCAAAATGGAGTAGACCTTTCAAAACACAAGGAGAACAGAACTTCTGACTTCGTGAATGAGACTATTGCAGTAGTTTAAGGCAAAGTAAATTGGTTGCAATATTCACCATTTCTCAGTGCTTCACAGAAAGTAAGTCTGGACCTGCACAACTGACGAACAGTGAGTGCTAGAAGTGAAGACCTGCTACAATCTTTTTCTCAAAGCTCCCTAAATCTTTGAAATAGGGAAACAGTGTTTGAGTGCCCTCCGACTTGGTTGTTCTAAGTAACAAAGGAGCTCACGTTAGATCAGGACTGAACATGAAAGGATAAAAATCAAATATTACTCATGTAACTGGTTTTGCTAACCTTTCTCTGCCTTCTGAAAACTGAAGCAGTATATCTAAAACAGTCCAGTCTTTAATAAGCCAATAAGCTAAATGAGTTTTCTTTTTAACAATGTTTCTGCTTTCCAGTACTCATGGTTCTAAAGGTGAAAAGCAAGGAAACGCCCCTGAGAATGTCACTTATAGCTAATTTGAAGCTGTTAAAGACTTTAAAAAGCAAAATGTCATGCTTGCTCTAACAAAGAGAGAGGGCATTTTCTGCACAACGTTTGACTTCACAGTGAAGGGATAGGGAGATGTTGGTCCACAGAAACTCAGTACACAAATCAAAATCACTAAAATATTTCTCCTGAAGTCTTTAGCACAAGATTATCTTGAAAATATCAGGGTAGTCTGTATCCACAGACCCCTGTATCTTGAATCTATTTCAATGTTAGTATCACCTGCAGGAGGAACTAAACACCCAGCGCGTTGTAAATCAGAATAGAACTAAGTGATGCTCAAACTCCAGCCGTTACGAGTTGTACTGTGGTGCCGTAAAAATATCGTAGAGAACCAGAGTTCTAGGATGTCTGCAGTCTTTTCTTGTATAGCTCACTAATGGTGTTTTCACAGACTCTCAGGACAGATATTTTAGTTGCTAATTGCCAAACTTGTGGTAGCTCTTCCTGGAGTGGGGACACAGTCCACAGAAGGTACGGTCAGATGTTGCTTGTGAACTGATTTGTTGCTGGAACAAGTTCTAGTGTGGATAGTGTCAGAAAACTACTTCTGAAAGCTTGGATGAGTTAAGTTTATCAGTAGAGCGATAATGCAAAAGCTCACAAATTATCAAGCATCTGTTGGAAATGTGCTAATTACAGGAGCAATAGTACTTGCTTTCTGTCTAAGCCTAGCCCTTTCCTTCTGCCTGCAGTTTCTCGCTGTGTGGAGCAGCGAGGTACTTCATCTGTTTCTGCTGACTTTGCTGTAGAAGAGCTATACAGGACTTGGCAGTTTTTAACTACAAGTAGTAAACTCTTGTTTGAATAATTGCTACTGCTTGGAGCTGTGCTGCAGGTTTTAATTGTTTGAATGGCTAATGGTACATGTTAGCAGAGGCAGAATCCCGGAGTGAGCTTGCAGCCTGTTCTCTAAACTGCCACTTCAGACGGATGGTAGGTAGCTACTGGCATTAAGTGAAAGATGTAACTCTCTCTAATTGGTTTTCCTGAAGGAAAAGAAGAAGAATCCTAACCCGACCCAAATATTGGGTATATAAAGAGCCCACAAATAAATCATTTATCGGTGTCAGAATGATTGAAGAATATAACAGCTATGCTTTAGAAAGAATAAATCCAGTTCCTGTTTTTGCCTAAACAGCTTGATTACAGTACTGAGGATGTGTGTTTTTAAAAGAAAACACCAAAACACAAGACAAGCCTAGATCTGTATATAACCTGTTGGCTTACAGAGAAAGAAACGCGCACATAGAGGAAGTAGTATTCTGTGGGAAGGAAAGCTGCTTCATCAGATCTCTGCCCTGTTGTGAGCCATTTAAATCAACAAGCTGCACTACCCGAGCAAGCCACCCTGTTCACTAGAGGGAAAGAGGGGCTTCGTATGCAGTATGCAACTGAAGTAGATTACTAAGACTACAGTCTTTCCAGCATAACTGTGCTGGGATTTGTTGTTTTCACTCCTACAAGCAAAGGTAAAATAAGTTTTAAGTAGCTTATACTTCTATAGGGTAATGACCTAGCTAACATCTAAAACACTGCTTAAATGTAGTTTGCCGTTATCTTTTGACCATTGAAATACTTTGTTTTACAGCTGGTTTGAGTTTTGTTTGGATTGTTTCTTAAAAGGGCCTTAATGTTTGTAGTATGCGTTTTCTTTTGCTGCAGTGAAAAGAAGTTGCTTGTTGAATAAAAAGGAAAACATGAAGGCGCTCCTTTCAAAAAGTGGAGAAGCTAGAAAATTTCTTATTTTCTGGTTCTAAACACAGACTTAAGATTTGTACACCTTTATCTGGAACCTTTTTTAACAATAGTCTCGGTGCTCCAATGCAGGGCTGTCAGCTTTTTCTACAGATAAAACTGTCTCAGCCTGAATGGTCACTCCTCATTAAGAGTTTGACATTGTTGCACAGCATATTTAATGCTAAAATTGTTTTTACCTTTTTGTTCAGTTTGCATCCGTTTCCCTTTGATATTACTAATTTTTATACAAAGTACTCAATATTTATTCTTAAACTTTGCTCTGTACCACAAAATGACAATTGTTTTGTAAAATTTGTTTTGAATAAACAGACTTATTTCTTTTAAAAAAACCCACAAAACAACACAACAAAGGTGGTAAATATCTCTTGTTGCTTTCTTTGTAACTGACAGGCTCAGCTCTGATGCTTTTAAACGCTGTTCTGAGTCCCCTCTTCGGAGAGGACTTCAGACTGTCTCCCCCCACCCCCTTGCCCCGCTTCCCTTCTGTTCTACCTTCAGCCAAACCTCTTGTGGAACAAAAGGCAAAATTGGTGTTCCCAAGAAAGGGGACAGTTCAGAAATTTGTTTACCAAGCTTTTAGGTCTGAAGTTGTGTCAAATCGCCAAATATTAGAAGCTTAACCCGTTGCTAATATTAACTTCCAAATGCGTATGTTCTCTTTAGGCAGTCATTCCCAGGAGATGTGTATCTATCTAAATACGTTCTATTTCAGATGGCGCTTTGCACCTTTTGAAAACTAGCTGACAGTTTGGAGACCAGTGATAATAGTTTCATAGGGTATAATTAAAATCAGATAGTAGTAAGTCGCATTTTCCTATGTGTCTCCAATTTGTCTAGCATAACGTATCAAGCTCGTGTTTTTAGAAATATACTCTTTAGCATCAAGTAACTTCAGTGCATACCTGTGTGACAGGCATAACGTAAGTATAAATTCTCTAAATCATACTGAAGAAGAGAACAAAGGAAATGAAGTCAGTGACGATTGTGAGGTTTGGTTTGTGGGCTTATTGCAGGGTGGTGTGGTTTTTTGTAGTCTTTTTTTTTTTTTCCATTGCTCCCTTTGGCCTAGAAACAGAGCAGTTCAACTAAATTAAACTGGGTTTGCTTGTTACTTTCTGTTAAACTTAAATGACTTAAGTATTTGGTGGTTTAGCATATGTCATTAATAATCTCTTTCTCAGACTTTGCAGAAAGGGAGAAAAGATTATCGCTTGCATTTGAAAAACCAGAAGCTTCTTGTAGGCATATAGTCAAATATTAATTTCCTGAACACGGTGAGATGATCTTTAATACTGCTTTTTCGTAAATACATGCGAGACTTTCTCACGTCAGGTAACTAATGCTTCTAAGAAAAAAAAAAAATTGCAAAAGAACCCGAACCAAAAGCTAAACCTTGCTTGCTTTTCCAGCTGACAGACCGCGTGTAAACACGTGGCTATAAGCATTTCAGTGACTTAACTGTATCTAATTTATTAATCTTAACGAACTTCAAAGAAGTTGTAGATAATGTACTATAAATGCAGGTATCTGCATTCTAAGGACAGAAAAACGACCCTGGCTCATGTGTGCAGCCTTACCTTCTCCTTGTCGACAAGTTCTCATCGCTTTCACTCATCACCAGCACTCTGCTAGATCCTCCTTGACTGGCTTCGTGCATCACTTCAATCTGAATTAAAAGGACACATTAAAAGTGAAAATACTTAATTGCTGATGCTTTTATTTGGAGAACCTTAACTCTTTAAAAGAATAAAACCCAGATCCTACCTAGTCTAGCAAGTCACCAGCCAAGTTAAAATAACAGCGTTCTAGATGTGTAGGCTGTAACTCAAGAACACCTCTGCTCTCTATTTTCCTGCTTCCTTGGTCAGTATTGGCATGGGAGGCGTTCTTGGTTCCAGGCAAAGTCTTTATGTTCTTCCACCACAGAAGGTGAATTATCTCCTTATGGACTCTGAAATATGACTTTTTTTTGTTTCTGGCCTGAAGCCAACCCAAAGACTTCACATTTTCAAAGCTGTTTGTACAATGCCATATGGAGATGTCCAGGGAATCGTGTTGTGCCTCTGAGGAGTGTCCTTCTCCTAGCGGGAGTGCTATGTAAGGCAGCACATACCCTCAAAGCCTGAGCACAGTACACAGGAACAAGGGCTGGCCACAGGTTGACATGGACTCGGGCTTTGTACAGAATATTTTGATAAACATTAACCTCCATGCCCAGTCTTGCAGAGTTGGATCTTTTCAGGTGTGCTCCAGGCGAGTTTTAAGCAGGCTTTTCCTCTCGCCTGCAGCTTTAAAAGTCATGTGCTACTTGGGCTTACTCAAAGGCGCCCTTCGAACTCAGTGGAACAACTCACCTGCTGAGTTTGCAGCTAATCCAAGCCACTATCTGAACTCCAGTAGAGTCTGAGCACTTACCTTTTTAAGGGCTGATTCTGGGGAAAAAAGGCAGTGGCCTGTCTTGTTTTCTATACAGCTAAATTATTTAGCTGGCTGGTGATGATGATGGAATTTGTTACTAAACTATCCTCACCTGAACTATTATCAGAACAAATAAAATGCAAGATTTTATAGGAACAATGGGAGGGAAGGAGAGGGTGCATAATTTGCATGGTAGTCTTGGAAAGTAGACTTAAAAATGACTGAATGGGGGGTGTTTTTGTAAAGCCTGTACCATGCTGTTGCATCTACCGGTGTGGGAGGAATGCAAGAGATTACCCGCATTACCGATGAGAATACCTCTCCCCATCGGACCTGACTTCTCTTGCTGTTCTTTTTTGAATATTACTTGTATTATTTCCCTCAACACAGTCTGGGCCTTTTTCTGTCTCAAAACATACCTTAAAGTGCATTTTTTACCATTCTAATGATATGCTGCCCTAAAGAGCTAATAATATAAATCTTAATGCAAGGAAGATGCAAGAAAATGATGGCAAAGGGATGTTATTATTTAAAAGGTTGTGAGTGAATGGCACTGCTTATGTTTTGATTTTTGTCTTAGTTTTGGTAAACGTTTAACTACAGGGGATGTCAGCAAAGTTACAAAACATTGGTGCGCAGACCAGTAGGAATGCAACTTCAGCGGTACTCCTGTCTCTTTCACAGGTACATTTACATGGTCTAAACCCAAAGATTTTAAATAAGACAAATGAGGCATTACTTGAATTTGACAGGAAAAAAAGAAGTCTGGTCTCTGAAAACGGCTATTTTGGCTAGCTTGGGCAAATGAGAAGTTTCAGCATGCAGCTGCACTTCATCTTAGTGACAAGAATTGCAGATGAATGAAGTTTCTGGTTCCTTCTGTTTCCAGTCTTAAAATACCGCAGGCGGGCCCAGGGGCTGCCCTGCTCTGCCAGCTTCGTGTCCCAGCCACTCCGCGGCTCCAACAAGAGACTGCTGTAAGGGCTGGGCTCCAAAACACCTCAGCTTGGGAACAGGGAGGGAAGGAGAAGGGTGCCCGGAGTCCTAAACAGAATCGTGCTGCAGAAACGCTAATGCAACAAATCTCATCACAGAGACACAAAAGCAAAACGCATTTCCCTGAACGTTCTTTGCCCATGCAGCAACAGGTAACAATGGAATTTTGTTTAGGTTTTTGTTGGTTGGTTATTGGGTTGGTTTTTAATATTAAATGTCTAGTCTTTCCTCCTTTGTGTAGAGACTACCCTTAGAAAATATTTAAATGAGGAAAAAAATATAACTTTGTAAAACCCTGAACATAACACATCTTAAGTTCAGAGGAGCTGGAATAAGATTCCAGTTTTAGAAAGAAAACATTCATACGCCCTAAGGAAGGACGGGCACTTAGGATGCACTTTAATGTATTATTGTTGGACATTCCCTCCACTTTTCCCCTTTCATTATTTCAAAGTGATTTCTACTTTAGTGTAACTTGGTTTTCCATGTACATGAGCATAAATCTTTTAACACTGTCATCTGAGTAACTTTCAAACTGCAACACGAAGTGTAAAAAAAAAAAAGCTTAGCAGAGAATGAAATTGTAAACATTTGATTTTTTAATTCCAAGTATAAATATATAAACCTATATTTATATTGTTTTGAGTTCTCTCACAATATGGGGTGTCCCCAAAACACAGACACTCCTACCTTAATTCCACCTTTAGTCTTCTTAATGTTTTTCTTTTTTGATAATTCAACTTCAGAAATGGACTTTGGGGGACAGGAAATTTCTGTGGACCTCCTGTTGGCAGCTGAAGGAGTCAAAAAGAAAGTCACATTAGAAAATGTGTGCTAGAAGTTGAAATACTACTTCCTAATGCAGGCAACGAGCAAAGTTCCCGTCACATCCCTGGTAACTGGGACCAGCCTTGGAGAACTGAATTGTGGCTGGTGAAGGACCAGCTGGCACAAGGGATGGGCCATGTTCGGTGCCCCACTGTGTCTCCAATGGGCTCTTACAGCTCCACGCCGTAACGTCAGCTTTGCTGTGGCGTCCTCCCTGGCAACCACCTTCAGGGTAACCCAGCAAATGTCAGCCGGCTCTACCAACACTTGCGTAGTTTTTCAGCTCAGGTGTTGTGACTTGTATGGGTTCCCAAAGAAGGGAGATTTTGGTTCTGGTAATGGTTTGTTTGTGTCAGATGATAAAGGATTGTTCCCTATAAGGTTTCATCACATGAAGAAGTCTCAAGAGTAATCACACAGGTGTTCAACAAGTCACTGTGGCCATGTATGTAATGACAGGGAATCTGAGGAAGTGATTTCAGAATCAACCACAGCTGACCATGAGCTGTCTAACGCTACTAGAAAATCCTCCTTAGCAACGTAGCCACTTACCCCGTGCTGTCCAAAGCAAAGGCTTAGAGTGAGCTATGAGACGGGGAGGCGCACGTTTGGCTTGAGTAGAAAATCATCTCTGTTACATTTTGGATCTGTTTTAAATTGATGAGTTCACAGTTACAGAAGCACAAGGCAAACAGTGCTCTCCTTGTGCTTAGTTGCTGAATTGATACAGGCAACCACGTGTGTCATGGTAAAACCAAGTATGAATACCTGATGAAATTATGAAAGACTCTGGGTCGGGCACCAAGGAATGAAATTGTTGCAATTCTGAGATTAGGTCCTTTTCAGGTCTATTCTGGGGAAACTTTCTAAATGAACTGTTCCAAAAGTAAAAGCTGGTGTTTTCAAATGCGTACAGTAACGTTCTGTTCAAAATGGTTTCACCAAGTTTAATGTCTTGCGGAGTTGAGACTCTTGGCTGTCACTAATATCTTTTTCTTCTCTGGGAGAAGCTGAGGGATGTAATAAAAAAAGATGCAGACATCTTTGAACAGGGAGGATGTTAACAAATTTTTCAAATGCCCTTGTCATTAAATTCTTTTAATGTAATTAAAAAAAAAAAGAAAAAAAGGCATAGAAACACCCCAAATTATATGCAGTTAAAAAGACAACATATCATTTTCACAGACAATAATATATCCTGTGTCTTTTCAGCTGCCTTATCACGCGGCTGGGAAGAGCATTAATTAAAGCAGCTTCTCTCCTACTCTTTCCTAAATCTTCCTGTTTTACCCCATGCCGAATGACACGAGGACTTGGCAATGTCCATCGCACGCCTATCACTGCCTCACAATGGCTCCGTATTAGAAACCTGCTCAATGGAACAGCAAAGTCTGGCCGGCACCAGCAGCTGGAATCAACGAGCAGAAGGTTCTTCTGGTTCCCAGGACTGAGCCGAAATGCAAACGTCGACTCTATTTGGTTCTTCCATCACTCACTCTCAGAACATACGGCAGGGGGGTGGTTTGATTTTGAGCACTACTTTCAGCAGATGCCTTTTTCCCATCCCCAAGAGAGCCTTCCATGAAGTAGTAATTGTTCTCTCAAAGGTATTGTTATTTCACCCAAAAAAGTGGTGTACTGACATCTTGAAACGAAGGTGGAGAAAAAAGCAAGATGAAGCAAATATAAGCTATTTGTCCTTATTGTCAAAGTTCTTCATACCTTTCTAATCTGCTGGGAGGATGATTTCTACCTTTGGCAAAACCAGAATACCAACCTTCATCAACTATTTGATAAATTTTCAGACAGGCTCTTTTATGTTTTTCCCCATGAATCCCTGAGTAAAGTGGTTATAAACATCAGCAAATTCACTCTCTTCCATATTAATGCATCCTGAAATTCTATTGAGCCTTAAGTTCTCATCTACCACAACCTTGACAAGACGCAGGCTGTGATCATACTTATCACAATAACAATATTCTGTCCTGGAGCTTCTCCCAGCTCTCTCTCATTCATACCTTGAAAAATCAGCATTTAAAAAAACCCAAAACAATCTAAGACTTGATCAGAAAAATCCCAACTCAATTAAAAAACCCCGAGACATTGTTTCGTTCTCTTCCCCGCACGCTTGCCAGGCCAATCCTGACCCCCCCAGATAGGCTGCCAGTGTTCAGTTACCCCATCTAAATCTGAGTTCAGTCCGTTGGATTGCTCTACAAAGCTAAATCCCAAGTTGTATATGACTGGATGTGTTATTAAAAGCAATGGAAGCAAAGGAAATCACTTCAGGAAACACAAGAACTTTTGCTTAGAACAGCGTGGTCAGCAATACCAAGTTGTTTGACCTGTTCGTTAACCAGAAAACTCTCTGACTTGAAGGGACGGTTGATGCTGGTGGACAATCCTGGCCGAAAGCAGTCAGCAGAAAGGATGGAAATCCCTTATGACTCCGATGTCTGGATCACACCCTGCAAACGCGGAGAGCTCCAGGTGACCCAGGAATGACAGCACTGGCAGGTTTAAGTGAAAGATGACGCATTCACAGAAAGCCCAAGTGCAGATGCTCTTTGACCCAGCATGTTACCCCAGTCAGTTTATTACCTTACTCGGCTTCATCAATATGCCACGTGTCAGAAAGAAGGTGGCAGATACAAGATAAGGAAACAGTCAAATCCAACTGCTCGTATTTCAGGGGTGAATTTGATTCAGATCAACACAGCAAACTTTCCCCTTCCAATTTGACCCAGAAATGAATTGAAAACCGGAAGGAATCTGGTTTTGGTTATGCTCCAGAGTATTTTTGAGTTACTGGATGGCCCGTGTTCAGAGACTGCTGCATGTCACTCCAGTTAAGTAGTTTCTGCAGTCATTTAGAAAGAAGCAGCTAAGTACTCTGGAACTGTAAATATTTTATAAGGGAAACTCCCTCACAAAATTCAGTACGGTTGGCCATTTCGAGGTCATTACTGTACTGCTGAGGAAGCCGAAGGTGATGGTGTTCAACTGCCTACTGGAAGAACAAAGGCCCGGGAACAAAGGCAAACTAGACCTACAAACAATCTCCAATCTGCATGGTTTCAAGATTGTTTTCATCCTGTTGTTTCACAGTACTCCCCTGGATAATGAGTAATGAAGAATTCATTTTGAATTCATTAGTATTTTACATTGCTTGATGCTTTTAAAGCAAATATAGTTAAAGGGCATTGTATGCGGAGGTAAACTTTTTATTGAAAGGATGTTTACAGTAAAGCAGGGTTTGGGTCTATCACTCGCATTCACCTGGAGCACCACTGTGCTTCTCCCGGGGGGCTTTAGGACAGCTCACTAGTTTTTTATGAACATGTTGGATGATAAATATGGAATTAGAGTTTTATTACCTAGCCTGCCGCAAGGGGTAAGGTGGGCTGTACTGTCCCTAAAGCTGCTAGGAAAGGGCATGCGCTCAATGTTGCTTCACAGACTCTCCAGCACTGGAATAAATTCAGTGAGGACAACTTGCTGTGCTGCCCGTGGGGCAAGGCTGTGGTTTCATGCAAGGTCCAGGCACCATCTCTCAGGAGCTCGTGTCTCGCAGCGGGTTACATCGTACAGGGAGGCACAACCAGAACTGTGCGCAGCTCCCGGCACTCGGAGAGAGCTGGGTTAGTCCATCCAGGTACCTGGGCTCCCCTTTGCTCCTGCCAGAGCGAATGTAACTCAGTGGCTAGCACTAGACAGGCTCTGTAGCCAAGGTCTATGACGCAGACCCAGCACTTGAAGGTATTCACAGCGCCCCTCAGGTAAGAGCCATGCTTTACATTCAGGTCCTGGGTGAACTTCCCAATCCCAACGTGCGTCCCCATCTGGTTTCTGTGGGAGAGTTTGTCCATTCTCACTAATCACCTACAGCAGAATCGAAGTCAGGCATGGAAACAACTAGTCTGCTAAAGTGTTTATTTTGGGCTCGCAGCTCGTGCTTTGCCCCAGGAACGTGAGTTTGAAGAGAATTAATTATTTAATAGCGGTTTTGAATGCTGATGATGACAAAACAGCATGCTTAGTCAGCTAAAGAAACACCGGAGCATCTAAGGTTTATCATTTAGTGACTTAATACAGAAAGTCTTTTCCATTCTTAGGGAATATAATCTATACTTCTTTGCTCTAGCAAAATTGCGGTCAAGCCCCTTGAAAATCCGCCCATATAAGCAGCACAGAGTAAGGCCCTGTATGTGGAATATTATTCTGCAAGGAGACATGCTACTTGGTTTCCTTGGACTTGCCCAAGCACGCTAGCAGCCCTACAGCCACAAAATTGAAAGCATCTTTTCCTTTTCTCTACTTCGTTTATAGAAATATCTCGAACTATAGAAACGGGTGGTTTCCCAAAACCATTAATGAAAATCACATGCACCATCTTTTCTGAGTCAGCTGATGTCCATGCAGCCTCCCTTCTCCCGCACACAGCCCCTGACTCTTGCAAGACATTCTTCTTTTATCCTCTATCCAGCTGTTATTAGTTAGTGCGTGTTATGTGTTAGCGACTGTGAGGAATGCTGGAATGGACCCAACGAGCAGTCCTATACATTTATCTGAGATGGAACCAGTTTAATTTTTATTATTTAAAGAATTGAAAAGGCTCCAGCTGTGTTCCTCCATACAAATTTCATGTTCCCAGTTGGCTAAGATGCCTGTAGGGTGAGTCATGGATTTTGTATGTACAATGTGCTGTTAAACATGTTATTTGCTTAATGAGCTCCAGAAATTTTGACATCGCTGCTCCTGTATTTCACATTTATGTTGCACACAAAGAAATCCCTAGGTGAATACTTTATAGCATTTAGAAGATGAGAGATGCCAGAAGCAAAGCTACATGTGCAACCCTAATTTTGCCCCTTCCCTGCTACGACATCTTGGTCTACCCTCCTCTAAGAATCCTTTCCTCATTCAGTACATGGAATCAAAACCACTTAATTCATGAGCAGCTATTCACTATTTTGATGTATCTGTATTTCTCAGTGGGGACCCAGAGCCTTACTATCCATATGCTACTTAAATCCCTGCTCTGAAAACGATTGTCCATTTTTTTTCCTAATGGTCCTTTACAATTCAAGTGCTTCATAAATACTTATTGAGCTGTTCTCACAACATTTCTCAGAGGTAACAGGCTGTTATCAACCACCCTGAGAGCTCCGAGTTCCACAGATAAAGATCAAAAGAGAATAGCTACTTTGGGAGACCAACTTGACATTTTGAGAACTGAATTTTCAGATTACCAAGTATTAAATGCCACTTCACATGTTCAAGAGCACATGCCTTGCCCAGTCTTTCACTGTTCTTTCAATGTAGATTTCTTTATGTAGTTGCATAAGTTATTAAAAACAACCCCCCCTCCCCAAATTGCACTAAATTGAATCACATAAACTGGGTTTTTAACAGGGTCAAAAACTCTTCGCCTACTGCACCAGCTTCTCCTTCCCATGTCAGCAGGAGTGAAAGCAGCAGTAAGCAGCCACAGCTCCAGGGCTGACACCAGAATAGCTGAAACCCATCTGAACTGGGGCTGGTGCCGCTCTCCCCTTCCTCCTCCGAACTGGGCCTGGTGCCGCTCTCCCCTTCCTCCTCCGAACTGGGGCTGGTGCCGCTCTCCCCTTCCTCCTCCGAACTGGGCCTGGTGCCGCTCTCCCCTTCCTCCTCCGAACTGGGCCTGGTGCCGCTCTCCCCTTCCTCCCAGCCTTTGCCCACACACTTCTGTCTCCTTTCTTGTCAGCACTGCTCTTCACTGAACTGGATGATAAGGAGCTGAACTAGCCAAAACAAACCAAATCACCCCCCAGGGTGGCCATTTTCAGTTCCCTGCTTTGTTCCCACTGGTTATGTGAGCGCCGAGGGAAAGCGGGGTCACACGCTGCTGTGCGGGGCAAAGAGAGCGAGGGAGACTCCCACAGCCCCGCATTAAGAAGGGCTTAAGCCGCTGCAAAATCATGCTGTAAGGAAACAAGCAGTGCAGGGGATGAGAAACATATTGTGTCTCTTGGTCCCAAAGATTTTTGCTGACAACAAAGGAAATGAGACTACAGGAGCCAAACCGTAGCAAGTTCATACATAATGAACGTGTATGAGCTGAGATTTCCCCCCCCCCACGCGCTTACAATACTGCCTAATCTGGACACTTTAGGAAGGGACAAAACTATTTTGTACTGCTGTGTTCCAGTTCTCACCACAAAGGTAACTGCAAGACAACTTTCCTAGCTTTGTTCACTGAGATGCCCAAATTATTTTTACTGAAGTATTCCAAGAAAGTGTCATGCTGAAGAAGATAGCCTTTGGGAAAGTTTCATTTCAGAGTTAGAGTTTGGGACAGTTACAAGCAAATGGAAATAGAAAAATGCTAACTACAGTCATCCCTAATAGCTTCTGTTATGCTTTACAGCTCTGTGGCTTACCCTGCTGTGCCTGACGGCGACGGGCAGTACTGGCTTTAACTTTGTGGATTTATCCCAATCCACTCCAGCCAAGGAGTTTTGTACAGAAACACAGTCTGCAAACGTGTAGTCAAATAACCAGAAGTGATGCCCTCCAAAGTGAATGAGAGCAAAGGAACTTCCCCCAGCACATACAGGGGCGAGTTTAGCCGTCAGCAGTATTCACACAGCTTCCAGCGGGACTAAGCAGAGCTCTCCTTGAAATAAGGCGTCGTATATACTACTAAAATATTTTCAAGGCACTTGTTATAAAAGGGTCAGCAGAGGGTTTTCTGCCTTTTCTGGGTTGATCTGTGAATAATATTTAATCAGATTCCCACAGCTAAAATGTGCATCAAGTCCAGCTAGCATAAACTTTGGAGCATCATGATAATTCCAGTACTAGTTTTTCGGTGTTGAACAGGCCTGTCCCCTGTCCCTGCAAAATTTACAAGTTCCTTTGTGAAACCAAAAGCTTCAAGCAAAAGTGGAATGAATTTAAAATTTTGCTTCAGAATTTCCAGACCCACTGAAAAGCACTGGGTGAGGGAGAGTTTCCACTGCAGCTCTGAGCTGCCTTTCTGGATCTTCACTGGGTAAGACTTTGCCAAGAGTCACCAGAGACCCTAAGGACACAGACATAAGAAACTGTCACAGCCGTTTCCCTGACAGAAACCCGCCCTTTCTGGCAGCTCTGGGGCCAGCTCTGCCTGTATGCACCTAGGTACATGTCCACCTGGAACAGAGACTCACAGTTACAACAACGGAGGATTTCATGCCTGAGCCTTCGCATTTGTTAAGATTTTTCCGTTAGCACCCTGAATTGGATTGAATTTTCCCTACCACTCCTTGTTAGGGAAATGGAGAGTCAGCAAATAGAAACAAAACAAAATAAAACCCATTCTGGAACGAATGCAACTTTTTTTCCTTTCACAGGCAACCACTGCGATGCTGCGGTGGTATTGTTACACCTGCTGCCTGGGGGCAAAAGCCTTTCTTTCTGGTCTTCTATTTCTGTTTACCACATTTATTGCCATTGCCTGCCTTGGTATTTACACAGCCTAGGAACATCATGTTTTGCTGTTGCCATATTCTATTTTGCACGGTTTTAGAAATATTCAGGTAACAAATAACAATGAGTTATACGGCATCTGTTTCAAGAAGGTGCTCTCAGCCTCTTTCATTTTTCCAAGATGCTGCTCAATAAATTGTCCCCATAAATAAATGCTGATTCCGCATTGATGCTGTGAACGTGAAGAAAGGGCACCGAGGAACGTCCAGAAGAGGACAGCTTCAGGAACAGAATTTCACAGCCTCATTTTCAAGGCTGGGAATAGGACTCCGTGTCCCTGTTCCTATTCTCAGCCACACGTCACTCAGACTGTGGAACTCCTTGGTGAATCACTCAGCTTATCTGTGCTTCAGTTTTCTTTCTGATAAACAGGGAGGTTAAAATACTTACCAGTACTTGCCAAATGCTTTGGCATTCTGAGGGAAAGGGCGCTCAGGAAATTCAAAGTATAACTCTTTGTAGTGGACAGTTGGGTAATACCAGAGGATGCCATTACACAGTAGATTTAAACATACATGTACAGTTCACGGCAGTTAAAGTAACTGGTTTTGAGCCCCAGGATAAGCTGCAGATAGTCAGGGACTTCTGTTTCTTTGTACAGAGGTACTCTAGGTGAGTCATCTTCAGGCACAAAGAATGCAAATGAGATGCCATAGTCATCTAATCAACGTCTGAACAGGACTGCGTTGCGCTTCACATCTCCTCAGAGAACAACTGCAGCAACATTTTAAAATAAATTTCAGCTACCTGTTAGTTTGCAACAGCACATCAGAGGCTAACCTTTGTCACACAGTTACCCTGTATTGGGTTTTATAACACTGAACGGCAAAGCAAGGGAGCATCTCATGATGTTCGGTGAAAGAGCTGATAGTATTGGACTGGCTGTATGAACAAGAATGAAAACCTAAAGCATTGTCATTTATATACTAGTGACTATTTTTTAAGGTTCTCCCTATACCAAAAGTTAAGTTAAAAACATCTGCAAGTGCTCTAAAATGACAAGAAAGAAGTTCAAGAAACACAAACCCAGAGACTGCATGCACGAACAGGAACGCAGGACCAGCCTTTAAGCTGAAGACGGGGTTTCACAATAGGTGAAAGCCAGGCTGAAACTGTACTGCCACTGACAAGGACTAACCACCTCTGACCTATTGACCCCGTAACCCCATTTTCCTGCAACTTCTCTTTGCTGAAGCACTAGTGGCCACGCAGTGAACAATCAATCTGATCAACTTCAAAGTTAGCGCTGCTTTGAGAAGGTGATTGCGTATATGGTCTCCAGAGCTCCCTACGTTTTTCTAACACATGCAATGGAAAACTAACTACTACATTGCCGCAGTCAGTTCATTGAGTTGTCCAGGTAAATCGCAACTCACACAGCTAACTGACTACCAACAAGAGGGGAAGGCATTGCGGGAGGATGCGGGCAGCAGAGCAGAACCTCTTCAAAGGCACCGCAGTGTCACCTTGCCTTAAGCCAATAGTGACGCTGAAGCTTGAGGCAGCAACCGTGTGTTCAGAACACAGCTAGCGTGGTTTGGGGAAAAAGTACAGATGTCAAACCGGCACGGTAACTGGAAGATGATGATCTTCCTTGGTGAGAAAGGATGAGTGTTGGGAATCAGAGAAGAACAACAGGGACATTTGTGTGACCTTGTGACAGTATGCCTAGAAAGCAAAGTTTATTGTATGCTGTCCATGTAAATTAGTCCTTTCAAGGCTTTTTGCTAAAGGTTCTCTCTTTAAAAAGTCCTAAGGTTCCATTTTTTAGTTTCTTATAACTATCTCTGCTGAAAAGGCACAGCTTCTTCCTGCCATCACACACCGGGTAGCTGGTCTCCAAGAAGCACTGTCTCAAATTAGCTTTGGCCAGGTTCTTCTCCACAGAACATGTCTATCTTGGCTAAAGGCACACACTAACCTCAAATCAGGAACTTCCCCTAAATTCCAAACAGAAGCAATGTCCAACTTTTTTAATTAGTGGAGGACAACACTAGAAAGTGAATAAACAGTTCTGTAGAGGGAAAAAGCAAAAATTGCACAAATGAGTCAGTGTCGCTGATGAATCCTTAACCTTTGCGAGTATCTGATTGAAACTTGAGGGACTGTGACCCTTTAAAGCCAAACATTCACATTACAGTATGTGCAGTGTAAAAGAGGGTCTCACACTTACTTTGCACACCTGTAGGGGCTAGCCTGGTTTGGGTTTTCAAGAATTAGCAATATAAGACATGCTGAGAAACAGCATAGAAACGTACCCGGTAGATTAGGCCTAGGGAGAGAAGCCTGATATTTTTTTTTTATTCCCCCTTGTTTGTACGTTTGCAGTGACAGCTACTTCACGTTCATTTTTAACAGCTGGGCTGAGAAGGCTGACGCTGAACAGCAAATGCAAGTTTTCATTCTGATAATAAAAATTAAACATGACCGCGTGGACAAAACATTGGTGTGTATCTGAAAGCAGCTGTTCAAGGCCTACCTACTCCTGCTGGTCTGGTAATCTTTGGTGATGCTCGCTTTGGGGAAGATTCAGGATGTGGGGCAACAGGTTGTACTGGCCGGGTCTGTTTGGCTGCCAGCTTCTTCAGGCTTACTTGCCTCTTGTCAAACATTTCTTGTACATCTTCTAGTTTTTGTAGAATTCTTTGGGCATTGGCCTACGTGAAGAAAAGGCAAACAACAAGCGGTTGTCAGTGCTGGACTGAGCAGCTTAAGAAAGGACTTGTGTTACCCACTCAGACTAGAGCTGAAGATCGCACGGTGCTGCAGTGTAACGCAACCCAGCCCGTGCACTCCGCACAGAGCTGTTTCACCGAGCAGCACACGGTGACTCATGCAGTCTTTCTCGCACTGCTCTGGAGAAAATCACAAATGTGTTCCATGACTACTCATTTGAGTGAAACACGCGTCCCCAAGTGCTCCCCTCTGTGCCCTTGTGGTGTACAGAAAGAAGTGTATTTGATCAGACCCAAATAAATAGCCCAGTATGCTCGCTTGTACAAGGCGATTGGTAATTTTGAAGTTCTAAGTGAGTGCACGCACATCTGAGGGGTTTTACCTTTATTTCGGGGGTCAGGATCATGTCAAACTGATTGTAGAACTCCTTCGGGTTAGAGAGCTGGTGTTCCTTGGCTGTTACCAGGAATTTTTCAATTTCAACGAGTGCAGTTTCAGCTCCCTCTTGTGACTGGCACTTGTCCACAGCTTGGGAAGCCAAGAGGTAGATTCCAGCTTCGCACCATTGGCTTGCCTTTAAAGAAAAATGGGTAAAAAAGACTCCGTCATCACTGACAGTCCATGTCGTGAAGTGTTGCTTCTACTCCACGAAATACAGATTTGCCCCAAGATGTCACTACAGAGAATGAAAGTTACTTCGTAGTACCCAACAGCTCCTGGCCACAAGTCACCCCACCTAGATACGTAGAACAACAGTGAGTTCAACTCAGCTCTCATGGGCTAGATGGTCCAGTAACACGTGAAATAAAAATGTTCTAAGCAAAGAGGAGAAGTGTTACTGTGGTTGCTGCAAATCAAATCTGTCAGCTCTACTACGTCATTTTGGTGTTCAGTCACACAATTATCCAAAAACTGAAACAAATATTTGAACCATACCAAAATTCCCCAAAACTTCTTAGGCCTGTAAAACTCAGTTAAAAATACTCCAAAGCAGGTTTTTACCATAAAGTTTTGGTAATTCCTGTTTCAGATGAGGCTGGAATAGCATGCAGACACTGTCAAAGCATTTAGCTTGCTATTCTAGCAGAGAAAGCGAAACAACCAAATAAGCAATAAACTGTTCATTTTTAGGCACTGGAATACATTTGGTTCTCATTTCAAATTTAGGTCTTGCTCAATTTTTTCTTAGTTTCATTTCCTACTTTTCATCATTTTAAGACCATAATTATGGGAAGTTACTGCTCCAATTTTTATAGCAACAGTTTCTGAATGAAATGGAGAAAAAAGGAATAAATACTTTTTCTCTTCATCCAAATTACCTGAGCTTATAAAAACATTCATTTTCAGTAGAACCTTTCCAGGACTGTTATCTGAGAAGGTTCACTCACCTTATCTAACTGCTTATGCAGCTCAAGAGACTTTCCCAAAATATCATACTTTTTCTTGGTCTCATTGGTGAAATCATCACAAATACGCCTGAGTTCAACACACTTTGGTCTAATGGAGTCAACTGCGTAATGGTTGTTTTGGATGAGCTGTTCTCCATGGAGAGCTAAAGACTGGGCCTTCTCCAACGGTTCCTGTGAAATTAATGAGAAAAAAAATCCAAAGTTAGGTCTTAAAAATGACACGCGTAATACAGACAATCCATCTCTGTAATCCCTGCTGTAGCCTGAAGGTAAAGGTTTGGGATATTAATCTACCTGATATGTCTTACTTTGTGAAGTAAGTTTTGACCATGTCTTACAGCGAAGACCAACTTTGTTGTCAGTGAGTATATTGAAAGACAAGAGGTTCTGTCTAAACATCAGGAAACACTTTTTTTACTGTGAGGGCAACCAAGCACTGGAACAGGTTGCCCAGAGAGGCTGTGGAGTCTCCATCCTTGAAGACATTCTAAAGCTATCTGGAGAACCTGCCCTCCTGGGCAACCTGCTCTCAGTGGCATTGAGCGGTGTCATTGAGAGCGCTCAAGCTCTCTGCTTGAGCGGGGTCGTTGAACAAGATGACCTCCAGAGGTCCCTTCCATCCTTAATCATTCTGTGGTAACTGTGATTCTGTGAGCGCATGCCGCCTTCTTGCTCACATACTGGGGACATTCATTATGCAAGGTTTTTTCCCTGCAAAGTTCACAATGTTCAAAAACTCTATTATTTTTTTCACTCGCTAATTGCCAGGTTTATAACACTTTAGTTTATTTTTGATTCCAAGACAGATTTTGGAAAACTCTTCAGATCCTACTGACCGAGTACAATTCATAAGCTTAGTCACAATAGGATGAAGGCAGAGGTGGCTAACAGGAATAGAGCACACGTCAATACATTATGGAATGTGGACAGTGGAAGGAAAACGTATGTTACTATAACTTTTATTCCTTTCGGCTTCTGCAGAAGAGCTGTGCAAAGATCACAATGTTTCTACTCTTAATCCTATTCTTAAAAAAGATGAACGTCAGCTTTTCCATTTGTTCATGTGCATCGTCCTCTGATTCAACTTACTTGTATGCTCAATGCTTTCTAATAATGCCAAAAGTGATGTTTATCACAGCTGGCCAGCCGATGGAATTACAAAGTCCAAATGTCTGGAAAAGAAAGGTGTTTACTGGAAGGTATGGGCATTCCTCAAACTGCCATGAGTCTGAATAGAATGGTCTTAAAAGTTACCTGGCCAAGGTAACCTGTTAAGCATTCCGAGCTTCTCAGATTCCAAAGGTGGACCTAACCTTTCCTGGTTTGAAATACTGATTTTTTGAACTGGATTGTAGCTTCCCAAGTAATTAACTGGAACTACTGGGTCTGAACAACCCTGACTTCTGGGAATTAGGATCTGAGTTTTGCAATTTAAAATAATGACTCATGAGAAGAGAGTAAGCACGCTGTAAGGACAGTGACAGAGAAGTGTCTAGAAGATCACTTCCGTAGCAGCTAGAATACTATATTGTGTGCAAACCTGTCCTTTCTCTTCCAGTTGTTTCTGTTCCCTAAGGAGGTGCTCCACTCGAGTCACGCTGTCTCCAATGTCAGCAAAGCCTGCCTGCCCTTCCATGAGATTATCCAATGCCAGTTTCACCTAAAATACAACAAACAAAACCATAAAGCAAACAAATAAACAAACAATAACAAAAAATCCCACCCCAAGCCCCATCACAAGATACTCATAAAATTAGAACAAACTTATGGCTTCTAAACATTTGCCTACATCTTTTAGAAGAGTCTGCATCTCAAGTTTAGTCTTTCAGCTCGTTCCAAAATGGAAAAGCCAAGGAATAAAGCAACAATCAACTATTCTTCAAAGAGTTGCCCTGCTTCTCACTATTTATTTAGGTGCACACAGTCTCAAAGATTTGTAGCTCCAGAGTCTATATTACTGCAGGGTCTGTATTACTCCAGCCTGTGGGCTGACAGATGGGCTTTCTGAACTGTGTTCCGTTGACTCTGATGGGATTGGCAATTTACCGTCCCAGAAGCAGCGATGTTTGGTAACATCACACATAAATGCAAGATGATTTATTGCAAAGAATGTGCTTCACAACAGCCTAACAGACTGGCACTTTCCTCACTGTGCCTTATTCAAATGTTGTAAGATATAGATAGGGCAACGAAGCTGGTGAAGGGCCTGGAGAATCAATCTGATGAGGAGCGATTGAAGGAGCTGGGACTGTTTAGTTTGAGGAAGAGGAGGCTGAGGGGAGACCTCATCACTCTCTACAACTACTTGAAAGGACACTGTAGAGAGGTTGGTGCTGGTCTCTTCTCACAGGTAATTTGCGATAGAACAAGAGGGAATGGCTTCAACCTGCAGCAGGGTAGGTTTAGGCTGGACATTAGGAAAAAATGCTTCCCAGAAAGAGTGGTCAGACACTGGAATAGGCTGCCCAGGGAGGTGGTGGAGTCACCATCCCTGGATGTGTTTAAGACTCATTTAGATGTGGGGCTGGGGGATGTGGTGTAGGGGAGAACTTTGTAGAGTGGGGTTGATGGTTGGACTCGATGATCCCAAGGGTCTTTTCCAACCTAAATGATTCTATGAGTCTATTCTATGTTATCTGATAGCTGTCGAGAATTTAATTTTTTAATATCTCTTTCCTATTTCATAAGGAAGGGCTTCTCTCCCAGCCTCCTTTTTGGATTGTCAGTACACTCTACGTATGGGTAAAATTTGACCTTATTTACCAGAGAAGGCTAGACAGAACAGACAAATGAAATACCTCTCTAAAATCATGTTCAAAGTGTCGAAGCTGCAGGCATTGTTCTAGTTTGAGGTGATGCTTGGTCCAAAATTGATCAAAAGCCTTTTCTGTTTCATCCAACTGAGCCAACAACCTGTTAAGAAGTTACAAGGAAAAGAACGTACTTA
This sequence comes from Rissa tridactyla, assembly GCF_028500815.1. Lineage (NCBI taxonomy): Eukaryota > Metazoa > Chordata > Aves > Charadriiformes > Laridae > Rissa > Rissa tridactyla. The sequence goes on along the minus strand of NC_071471.1, from coordinate 1,367,473 downwards.
TTTCCCATAGTTCATTTCTTTCAAGTTACAGCAATTGATGGCAGAAAGCAGAGTAGGGAGATGGTAGGGAGCCCACACCCATGTATGAAGGCTCTGTGTCAACTTTCCCTTAAACGAAAGAGAATGGACTTTGCAGTGGGACAGGCAGGAGTGTGACTGACGAGTGACAACTACACCGTGGCAGTTGCTGTCCTGCCTCCTGACCTGCCCCAGGAACACAGAGCTGTTCCATGTGCTGGCAAAGACAGCTGTGTCTCCCCAGCTTCCACCCCATTCCTCACAGATAATTCACCCCAGGCTAATGCAGACTGAATGTGATGCAATTATTATCTTGAGGAATGTTTAAAGCACAACTCTACAACTTGTTTATTTTCTTCACCCATCAGAAATAGAAAAGGACTGAATCACTTTTCCCAGTCCATTAAAAACAATAGATTAAAAGTTCATAATGCCTCTCGTAGACATTGTATCTCATCATGTAAATGACAAAACATTCATTTGCAAAGAAATTATTATCAAGGTGTGATGCATCTGGAGTAACTCAACGTCTGACACCAGACTAGTGAGTCATCCTCACAGTCTCTCAATGGTCTGTTAATTATGTTACAAAGTAGAACGGTTTAAACAGGAAAAAAAAAGTGAAAAGAAAGTCTTCCCTGAATATCCCATATTTCAGCAGATGGGCACTCTTTGGGCAGGCAGGGGACCAGGCCTGATCTCCTACAAGTCCAGCGAGTGCTGGAATCATCAAGTTATTGGGGCAAACACCAACAGCTCCCTCCTATTCCTCTCAGAAAAAAAAAAAAAGTTCTGTTTTCAATCTATCCCTGAAAAACATGTTTTTAATCAAAGCTAGTTGTTGAATTCAAGATGAATTCGCAAATTCCTTTGGGATGACTGTTTAAAGGATTTTAAGGTATTCAGTGAAAAATATCAGCTCAGCTTTACTTTTGGCAGCTTTGTTCCCAGTGAATGCAGACACGCTGAAACACTGGCATGACATTTCTCTTTCTACCGCGTCACGTGGCACGGCAGAAACTTCTACATGGTGACTAAATGCTTTATGGTAATAATTAGCATTGTGGGAAGGAAAAGGGGTTTCTCTCTCTCTCTGCAGCTGTGAAGGGGTATGTTTCAGAGGACCATCGTCATCTGTCCCTCCCCCAGGGTTTCCACAGCCACGCACAAGCACATACCCTCTCATCCACACGGATTCAGATGCCACACATAAAAGCTTGGAGAACGCATGCGTTTTGGGGAAGGTAAGTCCCACATTAAATCTTCACCAGGTAGTTAGTGGTCCAACCAAAAATTACCAGGAAATTCAGGACTTAATTAAACTGTCAAGGCAAGTTCAAACAAGTAACTTCCTCAAAGCTACTCTCTTCTCTGAATTACATGCTTGATAAACCCTGAAAAGCTGAACCAGTGGGAATTTATAACCTGCATATTCAAATCATTTAAACTACACTTGCGCTTCTTAGGAATAAAGGAGTGACTTGCACAAGGTAATCTAGCTTCACTGACCTTTCCACTGTTGCCACATTTTCCAGTTCATCTGGACTGAGCTTGCTGTTGGCGCTTCGGGTGACTGGCTCCCTAATGCATGTCAGCAGGGTGGCCCCCTGCTTCACAGCTAGTTTCAGCTCATCCTGAGGGAAAAAAAACAAGCCAAACAAGTTGTGTGTACTTATTCTAACACTCACATCTCTAAGATGGACAACATAGTAATGCTAAAGGAGTATCCTGTCAGAGGTATTAAATACTTGGAACAAAATATAAATGCTTACCAAAGACAGTATGTCTTTCTAGAAAGGCAAAGACTAAATCCATTCACTTTGAATGCAGATATATTTCTGAGAAAAGGAGTAGTATATAACTCCTGAGCGGATTGCATTTCTGACCGGGCAATTTGCAGAATAAAGTATTCTACCACAAACTGACTGTGCGCTGCAGTTCATTCAGTGAGCTGGGGGACTGTGCCGAGAACTTGCACTTCTTACTGGAATTTCCTGAAACAACGCCGTGGCATGCTGAGCCACAGCACGTCAGCTGCCAAGGAGTCATCCACAGAAGGTGGTGTCTTCCCAGCATGAAAGATGAGCAGTGAAAAGGACAATGAGGCTCAAACATTACCATGTCAGCTGAGGAGTCCCCACATCACTGCACACTTGCATAAAACTTGTTCTTTTGCTAATATAGCTTAAGTACGATTTTTTTCTCTTTTGTTTAACCTAAGGTGCTTCTTGACAGCAGTAATGTTTTCTCCTGAGTATTACTCTGCAAAGCTAAACTTGCCCCAACTTTTTTTTTAAAAAACAAAATTATAGTCATCATCTAGTTAGATCACTCTCTCTGTTCCTGGATTATCCTCACAGATGTTCTCTACATCTGCTCCAGTGAGAGTTCAACCTTTGTGATGAACTCTGCATCAGGAGCCCATGATATTCCAGATGTGATCCCATCATACGCTCTCATGCAGGAGAAGAGACATTTCCCTGTTCTATCATTCCTGAAGCTGTAGTAAGTCCTTTTTCATAGTTGAATCGAATGGACCTCCTGAATCCAGGTTTCTCTCCTCTTCAGTAGTTTCCACACAATGGACTCCCAAATGATGGCAGAAGCTTTGTTAAATCAGAAACCATACATTGTGTTGATGGAGCTGTCATGAGATAACATTCACCTTCAGCTTGCTGTGGTGGTCGGTGTGTGCGGAGAGGAGCTCCTCCGTGCACTGCACGTCGTTGGGAAGTTCAGTCTCTGCGAGGTCTGTTCCAAAGGTCTGTAGCATCTGTGCTGTTGTTTTTACTGTCATCGCAAAGTTTTCAATAGCCTGGAAAAGCAAGAGCATAAAGTCACAGACTGGTTATTTCCCCTTAGCCCTTTAACAATGCTTAGTCCTTCAGGCTCTGTGCTGCAAGTATTACACGCCTGTAAAGCTGGCCATGTTTGCCCTTTCTTGGGTGCATATGCTACAAGTTGCAAAGAAAGATGCAAACATTGCATACAGTCTCCGCGAAATTCATTTGTTTCCCAGGATCAGGGCCCAGCTTCGCCCCGTTTTGCTTAGAGAGGATCAGACAATATTTTGGCTGCGGATGTGCCAGAGTCTGGGGTCTCATTTTTGTAACCAGTCACCTTTTCTAGGCGCCATAATTGTTTACGTTATTTTGAACATCCACTGAGATGCATTAACCAACCCAAAAAGGGAACAAACAAACCTGTAACAAGTTTCCTCAAAGGCAACAGAATAAAAAGTCTTTCTGCCTTCCTACAATTATTAACTGCTCTTTGGTTGTTCAAAGTAAGACCCAGCTGGAGCGCATGTTTACACAGCACAGAAATGAAAACACAGAAAAACAAAATCTAGTGTCTTGAATATTTTTCGTCTCCTAAAAACATGGACATAATTAATCATTAAAGTGAGAATCCTGACCTTTGATTCAGTAAAGTGCTAAAGCATATGTTCCACTTCAACCAAGAGCTGAAGGCCTATGAATCTCATCAATTATTCAAAAGCTAAGAATGTGCCAAAGGGCCTTGCTGAGTAAAAATACTATGACACTGTTAGGCCCTAGCCAGGTCAACAGTGAGATAATACAGATTACTACTATTACTACTTCTATTGCAAACTTTTGGGGAATTTACCTTTCTCCGTTTAAGTCATGGATTTCCTCTTTCCATGAATCCCTAGCAGAATGTGTAGGCTGAAATGCAGCTGAAGAATTACTACTTAACGGTTGCTCTACATTCATCATCTGGACCGTTCTGGGTGTAGACACGTGGAAGAACGACACCAACACTCACCGTTCGGTGATGTATCCACTGACTGTGGCCATACTCCAGGGTTCCTCCCAGCTCCCGCGTCAGCTGACTTTTGTCGATATAGCCATGCAGATCAGAGACGGAATTTAACATGATGATCTGAAACGAATCCAAGCACAACGGACTGAGAGAAATAGCGAGCCCTTTCAGTCGTTGCTCCTAGGATCTGGGTTTGCCTTAAACATATAGACTGAACTGCAGCTCCACCACCAGCAGCAAGTTCTCGTTATGTATTTGTTCACACAATGGCCACAGTTTATTTCCACTGGGTTTCACCTTCTCAACATGTACGTGGCCATTCTTGAACTAACCATAGTCTGACCTCACCTTGCTCCTTGCTAAGCTGAGGACGCGGTCATTTTACATATGCATCAAGAGCAAAAGTATGGTATTTATAGTGTTCACACAAACTTCCATTACGTAATTTCTATATTTTCTAGATAACTTTTACAGAGAAATGGAGGAGTAGGCAGGTTAAACAGCTTCCTCGACACTAACCACTTGATCCAGGGAACTGCTGAAATGAGACCACTGAGAATAAGTTTTTCCTTTCAGTTGCATCATTTTTATGGCACTGTACATCCACCGAGTTCACTGGCATTATTCTGTTTTAAACCATGATGAAAGAGAAAGGAGGGACAAACCCAAATCCATTTTCTTATTTTAAAGAGTCTCCTTACCACTAGGCCTGCTAAATGAAAGCAAAAGATTTGCACAGAGCTTCAGGTAAGCAGTATTACCTTTTGGTTAGCACTGGAAATCTGGCAACACAAGCAGTCGCACAAATAATACACACGTGTTCAATTATGCCTTGTCGTTCTAAGAGCTAGAAAACACACCATGATTTGAGCAACAGAAAAACAAGATGTTGAGCACAAATGACTGGAAATGTTAAGCCTTAGACTTTAATATATGTCAGATGTATTACTTCACTCTGCTGTTTAAAGAAAGGATAACTGGCTATGCCTGTCAGCAGGCTCCAAGGGAGCACGGTAAATACACTTGCGCTGTGCACAATGAGAGGAGCACAGAGGTATGGAGGCAAGCGGATGCATGTTCTAGGCTGATAGCACTTTAAGGAAAGTCTTGAGAACAAACCTGAACAGGTTTTTAGCTGATCTTTGTTACAGAATCATTCTAGAATAATTTAGGTTGGCAGGAGCCTCGCGTCTCCAGTCCAGCTTTCTCAAAGGTGGGTCAGCTGTGAGATCAAACCAGGTTGCTCGGGGCTTTATCCGCCCGGGTCTTAAAAACCTCCAAGGACTGAGTCTGTACAGCCTCTCTAGGCAGTCTGGTCCACTGCCCGATCCTCTCTGTGGTGATAAAGTTTTTCCTTATATCAAGTCAGAACTGCCCTTGTTTCACTTTATGTCAGTTATCTCCTGTCCTACAGAGCACGCAGAACCTGGCTGAGAGCTCTTAGTAACCTGCATGGAGGGACTGGAAAACTGCTGCTGTGTCACACTAACTGTCCCAAGCCTTCCCTTCTCCAGGCTAAACAAGCCCAGTTGCCTCAGCATCTCCTTACGGAGCACATGCTCCAAGCCCCGACCTTCCTGATGGCTCTCTGTTGAGCTCACTCCAGATTAATATTTTTCTTGTCTTGGGGGAACCAAAACTGGACAGGGTATTGTCAGTGCAATCCAATGAGAGCCAAGCAACGGGGGATAATCGCTTGTCTCGGTCTGCTGGCTGTGCTCCTGTTAACGCTGTTGCTGTTGAGGCAGGATGCTGATGGCTCCCGCTGCTGCCAGCGCACACTGCTGGCTCACGCACACCTTGCTGTCTACCAAGTTCCCAGGTCCTTTCCAGCAGAGCTGCTCCCCAGACAGTCAGGCTGCAGCCTGTGTTGTTGTCACCAGCACAACACCGTTGTGCTGCTGGGAGGGAAGAACACGGGTTCTTCCTTCTGGAAGGAAGGTCTTCCCAGTTGCGGGACTTTGCATTTGTCCCTTCTGTATTTGATAATATGCTGGCCAGGCCATTCCTTGAGTTTACATTCCAGTGTATCAACTGCTCCTGCCAATTTCGGGTCACCTGCAAACTTGATGACAGCACACCCTCTTGCCTCTTCTGGGTCATTAGAGAAGTTGTTAAACAGGGCAGGTCCCAGCAGATATCACTACACCACTCCACTTGATGCCCTCCTCCAGGTAGACTATGACTCATTAACCATTACCCTCTGAGCCCAATTATGCAACTAGTTTTTAAAACCATCTAGTTGTCTACCCATCCAGACTTTAACATCCTTGCTTGGATACAAGAATATTGTGGGAGACACATCTGGTCCCATGGATCTATGTGGGTTAGATATTCTCAAGCAGTCCTTGACTCAATTCTTTTTAACTTACAGCCATTCTCCTTGAATCCTGATTCTAAACACAGAGAGCAGGAGACCTTGTTGGTGAAGAAACTGAAGGAAAGAAAGCACAGAGTACCTCAGCCAAAGCTAAAGGGAAAGCTATTCCCTGAATGTGTTACCAAACACTGTTTGTTATAGTCAGAGCCAGAAAACTCAAAAACTAGATCATCTTGGAGCAGCCTCAGACTGGAATGTGAAGTCTATGCACTACTTCTGAATGGCAAATCACCTCTGAGAAAGTAAGCCTCCACTGCTTCGTAGCTATTCCCCATCAGAGAAGTCGCTGACAAGTTGGACATTTCTTGATACTCCAAACTTCCCTGAAACTACAGAGGAACCCTGTCATGCCTTTTTTTTTTTTTTTTTTAAGGAAACCTGATACACTCAGCATGAGCCACAAAGAAAATTGATTAACATTGCCAGCTATGGTGCTACCCGACAGGGCACGAGTCTTCACCCACAGGCATCTCTGCAGGAGAAAACCTAGGAGCAACCCAACATCCATCTAAGAAACCAGCCTTACAGAGCATCAGCACCTCCCGTACCTCTGGCCAGGCTGACGACAGCCACGTTCAGTACGATGAGAACACGAGAGCACAGCAGTTTAGAAGAGGAGGGTCTGCATAAGCAGGTCAGCACGGAACACAGAGCTGCAGTGGGGTTGCTTCATGATGGCTTAGGCCATCTGAAAGAAGTTGCAGTCTACAAAGGTCAAAGAAGTGCCTGCTACAAACAGATTATTCATCCTTTTGTGTAGGATGTGAAGATGCTTGAATTCCCAGATTTTATCTCAGATGAACCCTGGTATATTTCCAATATTTCTTTGTCTTGCTCCAGGTAATGAGATTTAATCAAATAACTATCCCAATAGAGATTTACCTCAGGAGGGTTTATTAACTACACTTGTATATCAGTAAGTCATAAAATCCTGCATTTCCTTATGGTGTCTTGTTTATTATTTCAGCCTCTATTTCCTGCTCCTGTTTGATCTTCTGGCCTCTACTCAATTCAGTGTTGATTTAACCCAGCAAATCTATTTTACTGAACGTATTTGCAGTCTGATACTCAGATAAAGTGTTAAACAAACATGTCCTTAACAAATGCACACCACATTCCTGAAGCCCCTTTTGAACGTTCATGTCCTGGCCCTGACTCGCGTGTAGTTGTGATAGGCCACGGCCCAGTTATATTAACGTTGTCATAGTGCCAAACACACAACTTGAACCACCAACCTGCAAACAATTTAAAGGATGATGTTGGTATTAAAGATAGGTACTGATACCTAATTCCTTGAGTAAGGATCTCTCCCATGGGACAAGACCTCTCTAGCCCTGTTCTCGTGCTTGGCTCGTAGGATGCTATTTTCAACAGGGACAAATAGATGTTGCACTCAGTAACCTACCCGTTCCGAAATTGGGCTACGCAGGGGCATGCCCAGATGATCTTTTAAGGATGGGCTGCAAACACAGCTGAAAGGCCCCTCCAGAGAGCATGGCAGACCCCAGGAACTTCGGAGACCTTTAGCGCAACCCTAAGCAACTTACAGTAACACAGGTGGCAGCCTATACATCAACAGGCCAGGCTGGCTGCAGGTGTCCGCACGGGAGGCAGGCAGATCTAGCAGCAAGCACACCGTGTGCTTAGCTTCTGTAAGACTGCTCTCTAGGAGCTCTGTGGACAAACCCAAGATGGCTCAAAATTTGAATGTCCAAGAAGACCCCAAAAGAAACTCATGTCTTGATTTTTCCTGCCTGTAAAAAAGGTAAGTTACTATTTAATACTTAATGCAGTGCTTGACCCCTGCCTAGAATTAACGTCCCTTCCAACTTTGATGGTTTCAAGTTGGATTTGAAATGCAGCACTGGCATCAAATGCATTGCTAAAAGGATAGAAGATGCTGAATTGCTAGAAAGTGCTAGTCCTTGATGAAGTTGTCTTTTCCCGGGTTGCAGTCACTGGTACAACAGTTGCTATGGTAACAGATTGAGGCTTATTAAATATAGGAACATCCATTTTTCAAGGTGAAATAAAATTAAGAGATTTTGTTTTGTAATCAAACATACATTTTTACATCAATTTTGCATTTTAAAAGCCACCCGTGCCAAATTACAGTCAATGTTACAATTTAATCCACAATAACGAAATGAATATTCATGGTTCCTTTTCTGTAGGCATTGTAATAATGGGCTGCTCTCACTTCAGTGTCTTAAACACCTGAACTTCAAACGTAGGTATTGACACAACTAGAATTCGTTGGAGGAGGGCCACGGGTCTTTTGCCAAACAATCACATGAAATCACTCCAGTAAAGTCATTGTGGAACACAGTATGAGTCTGTTCCAGGACGAAATACCATTAATCATCATCATTCAAGTTTATTTATAAAACAATTTGAAACCACATGCAAACCATGTAGCTAGGAACAGTTCTCATAGAATATTCTAAAACTTAAACTCTTTCAGGATTGATAACCTGCTTCAAATCACATTCTCATGAACCCACAGCATATGCCAAGTGCATATAAAAGGAAGTAAAAACCAAACTTTGAATCTTGAGGGCATAGGGATCACTAAAGGCATTCAGAATAGGCAGTGCTACGCAAGCACTGAAGGGGGGCGCTGTCAGATTGTCAGCAGTGCCACAGACAATACATAAAATAGTGCAGAATTCAGCCCGAGCCTTTCACTGCTCTGTAGTCCTAAATACTTATGTTTGTCACTTGACAGAGAAGACCTACCTCTGCCTACACCAGGGGAACAGCTTCACTGAGTTAAGATGTCAATACTTAAAAACCAAGTCACATTTTGCAGCTACGCTGACCTTCCACATGGGAACATGTCCATTAAATACTGTGAAGCATCCGCTGGAAATGAACTCTTTGGCATTACTATTACATACACCATACAAACCCAGATCAAGTCCCCAGTCGCCATTTGCAACCACATTTCAGTTATTGGGTTATGAGAAATTGCTGACACCTAAGAACTGCAGACATGGAGCATGGAGATAAAGAAAACACATGGACAAAAAAAAAATGCATGCTTACCGGTACCTTCATTTTAAAGTCATCTCGATAGAGTTTAATGCCAATGTCAGCGATTGTCCTTTGGATAAAGCGGGAGGGTCGCAGGACAAACACCAGCTGCAGGTTTCCTGGGAACGCTCCCTGCGAGAAATAGAGAACCATTAGAAGCACAACTCTGCCTCTCAGGAAGGCCAAGGGAAGTTTCAGCCAAGCCTTTCGTAAAGGGGGCAAAGCAGGCAGGACTTACTGGACCTTGCTCAGTCCAGCTGCTAATAGTATCAGCTGGTCTATTCAGCATGTGCCCACTGTCACAACCTCCGAAGCCAACAGAAAGACCGGCCCATGGATTTTACTGCATTGCTTTCTGATACAGACTGCTTTCATTGCTCGCTTGTACATTGCTTTCTGATTGCTCGCTTGTACATTGCTTTCTGATATGGATTTAGCACAGAACTCTAAAGTTTCTGCAGTAGAGCCTTCCTCCCCCAGATTTGAACCACACCGTAGGTTTTCCCATTTTTTAAGGCTGCAGCCACTAGGGGGCAAAACTGGCTACCCACGCTGGACTTGGGGGAAGAAGCTGGTGGCACAGATGAATTCCCGGGGCTGACCTACCTTCCCACTCTGAAAAGGATTTTTAATGTTTTTAGCCTCACATATTTTTCCCCACCTCAGGCACTCAGCACGTTCATCAGACACGGCCCTGTCTGCAACACCCAGCCTACATCTCTCATGCACTCCTCTGAGCTCATCGAGCATAAAAAAAGAACAATTTCTAGAAGAGGGCAGCTAAAAAGAACCGAGAATGAAAAGCAATTCTGCCTAAATTCCTTGAAAGAACTTAAAGTCGCCTTGGCCATCCCTCCATCCTACACCTCTGTGTATAAGGGCTTGCTCCTCACACAGCACGTGTTCCTGGTAATAAATCTATAAAACCAGCTGCTTTTATTAGCACTGAAAAATCAGTGCTTAGCTCTGACTTTCGTAAGTGAGATATAATAAACTATTAAGAGCTTCTGACAGAGCTCACTTACTACCACGCAAACACAAGTCCCTTGGGATCTGTTTCTTTCATAAACAGGCCACGTCATCGCTGCTCAGTGCGCAGAAGGGTACCTCTGTTCTACCCTTCCAGGAACCAACTTCAAATTACTAGGCTTTATATTGCAGTCAACCCAGCAAATAAGAAATTTGCCATAATTCAGCAGTAAACAAGGCTGTGTGATTTGTTACTGCAGCTTCCTCCCTCTCTTATTTAACACTCGTGAGCTTCAGGGCAGGGGGAATCTGCATCCACAGCCAGAAAATGGGAGCTAAAAATGAGGACGTGAGACTATGCTGTGCCGAAGGTTCAGCAGATAACTTTAATTTCTAGAAGATAAATAACAAAAAGCAAGCACTTACTGCTATCCGTGTCAGGGATGCCTTGACCGCGCTCCATTTGTCCCGTCGTCTGTCTATGATGATGATGAATCCGATGCTGGCAGCCTCCAGACTGCAAAACAGATGAAATAAGTGTGCTGGGTTACACAGAGATACTCCCGTTCCAAGGAAGCGTACTGCAGCAAAACACAGCCTCTGTCAGATTACCCTGAGCCCATTATGAAAATGCAACGTACAGGGGAAAGAATGAATATTTGGCAGAAATTCACATGAAAACGAAAGGCGGCAAATTTTCTCTTTCCAGCGTAAGGCTAGCAGCTTACGCTAAACATGAGTATTTTATCTTCTAAACCTCTCAGCTGCTATGCTATCCTGCTGCCAAATCTAGGTGATAGGAATAGTTCAGGATCACGAATTACACTGTGCTGCACTGAAGGCAAAAACCTCAGATCTTGTTTTCTCTGCAAAATAATGCAAGTTATTAGACACCCTGCTTTAGTCTTCATTCTCCAGGTATGCTGACATCTGACAAGGCACTTGGCTCCAGGGAGTCAGCATCTCCCCGCTGTCCCCACCGTGCCTGTGTACACAATGCCCCAGCAATTCTGGTAGACAAAGCAGGAATTGAAGAGTTTTATCGTGCCAACCACAAACTGGTTCTAGGGTTGCAAGCCATTCAAAAGTATCCTTTTAACATATTGGCTAGAATAACAGTTCCTGTTCCTTCTCAGTACTTTTCAAGGAGGATCTATGAGGCACTGATTCGATGCTTCATCCCATCTACGTAGACATCATAAACACCCCATCCCCTCTCTCTCAAAAAAATCCCACTGTGGCGTGCAGGGCTTCAGTGGGACTGCTCGACTCTCTGCCCTCCCAGAGCGCTCACAGGGGGACAGAAGTCCTTGGAAGCCAAGAGGCACGCACTGAGAAAAATCTTCAGAAAATTCATTATACCAGGACGGCCCAGTCATCTCCAGGCAAACCAGAGGCAGGCAGAAAGAGTATAAACATTGTCAGAACCTAAGGACATGCTGCAATCAAACATCTAATTACAGATTAAGATCAAGAAAAACTGTAAAACATTTCCTTCATCTCTTTTCCATTGTTCATACAAGAAGCATCCCAGGAACACCATTTCCATGGGCCAGTTGGTGCAAACTCATGTCAATAATCCTGAGCCTCTGCTGCAGCTCTGCAGGATCAAGAACAGCAACCTGGGAGCCAAAGTATTGTGCAAATCTGGGATGCCATGCAAGTGTTCCCTGTTCATGTGGGTACTAGGAAAGCGTGCTGAATTTCCCACTCCCATATTTTTATGGCATTTCTCTGAGAATTATAAGATTCAATGACCGTAGACAACCTTTCCTCTTAAGTACTACAACATGCAGCTCTTTCTGCAGAGCACAGCAAAAGTGTTTGCAGCAGTGTCTCTCAAGCACAGGGAAGAGAATTTGCTAGTTTCTCTTTTTATATATGTACAAATATACGCATATCCGTCAATAGCCCGACAAGCGTGCCGAGGAAAAAGACGCCCAGCATGGTATCTATGTGTTTGCTCTAGATGTTAGGGAAAAAAGGTTCAGAGGAAGGCAACAAAGAAATGGCGTGTATTGCAAACTGCTACAGAAAGGGGGTGAGAAACTAAACACAGAAGTCTCAACCTGGGGCTACCTAACCTACCCAAAAACATGCACTGGTTTTATCCGACTGCTTCTGCTAATTGGGACCAAAAATTGGTTTGGAAGTCTGGTAGGCATGAAAGGCCCAGGCAAGTCAGCCTCAGGCTCCAGCCCGGCAGGCGGCACCTCTGGGGCCTGTCCTGCCTAAGGGAGTCACATCGGACGAGGTCAGGCTTCTTCTCTCTGCCCTGACAGCAGACGCTGCGTGTTATAGGTGAGGTGCCAGGAACTCTGCTTACATCTCAAACAGAGAGGCTGGGATAAACCTGCTGGCAGTCTGGGAAACCAAAACGAGCACAAGGCCCTGTGTCATTTTCCTTCTTTGCTTGTGTGATACATGTCCAAAAAAGTCTTTTTTGTTTAATTTGCCAAGAAACATTTAGGTCACTACAGAAAGAAAACAACTGCTAGAAATTGTAGGATGCAAATGCATTCAGGAGTTGGGGGGGGGGGGGGGGGGCAAAAAAGGGAGGGGGGCGTTTTTTTGCTTCTCTGTTCCCATTTAATACCTCCAGCACAGCCTGTCACTCCATGGACTGACATCCATGTTAATTTTTGAGACCCATGTTAAAGCAGCAGGAAGATGGGAATGTAAGAGGGCATAGTTTGAATCAAATGGATCACCAAAATATGGCCTCTACTCCAAAGAACCAGAGAATATATATTGTCATCAGCATCTAAATCTGTTTTCTGCTCAGACTCACACAACCAACCTGCAGCCCCTGAATATCTCTCAGACAATAACTGGATACACAGAATGAGGTCCAAATCTGATGCAGTACCATTGAAACCAGCGATTTATAACAAAATGACCAAAGTATGTGTGTTAGCTGAAGTTAATAAAAGGCCGATGTTGGTCTAGAGAAATACATCATTCAACCAATATCAGGTTAATAAAAATGAGAAAAATCTGTTCTTCACAAGATTTATGATGTAGGTAAACCACAAGTACCGTATTCACACAAGCTGACCGCACATAGAAATTGCCTTGTTTTGCCCACCTGCCTGCTTTGAGAGACGGACTAAAGGCTTTCTAAAAAGAGTATACATGGAGGACTGGAGGCCTAGAAGAATTCCGAATCAGACCCTTACAGTCACACCTTGGCGAGCAAACTGCAATGGAAATAACTGACGAGTCAGCATCTGCCAAAAGCAACAAGTACAACTGTGATTAAAACAAACACAAAATTATTTGTGCCAAGTAAAACTTGCCTCTGTGCCTCACGCTAACTCCTACGGCCCATTTTTAAAAGTCCCTCAAACACGTAGATCAGAAGTGACTTAAAAAAGAGACCTTTGCTGTTTTTTCAAGTACACGTCCACCATTGAGCTGCTCATTTTTTCACATGCTCTTCTGCACGGGGATTTGTAAAACAGCACAAAAGCATCCAGGCATCACTTGCAACAAGAAAAATTAAGTTAATAGATAATAGGAATACGAGCTTATGAAATACAGACAGAGAGAAGATAAGAGAACCACATGCTGCTAAAAAGCAAAGCAGCTGAGCAGAGCACAGGAGAAAACACGGGAGAAATCTGCATCGCTCAGAATCACTCTGGCAGACTACGCAAAGGCAAGCGGCAAAGAAACCATTCAGAGCTACACCTCTGCACCTCGGCTGCTACAGGTGGACGGATGCAACAAACAAGGGTCTAGACAAGGGAGGTGCCTTTGGACAACAGTAAACTCAAAAAGGGCCTATAACCCTGACACAAAGCTAGACCTCAGCCTTCTGCAACGTTATTCCCTGCTTTTCACCTTCATGTTCAGGATGGTATCAATTCTCTTCACTGAGATAAGCTAATGGCATCTGTATGCCCTTTTTTTTTTTTTTATATAGTAATAGGGCTGATTAGATAGGGCTGATTTAAGATTTAAATTTAGCCAGGGAAACAGAGAGAGTGTCAGCAAGCGATCCCGTTTCAGTGAGCAAGCTGAAAGGAAAGGCCATCCCAAGGTCTGAATGCCATTTGGCACTAGGGGCTGCAGTGTGGGCAAACAGCTGTGGGAAGAAGCCTAGCCAAGATGGGCGCAGCCGCACAAGGGGCTGTACAGCTGAGAAACCCCATGTGTGTGTGTATTCAGAGGAAGGGAGTTTGTTTAAAAATGAACAAACACACACACACACTCTATCAATGTTTTTTCAGTGTCAGTACTGTAATATCTCTACCCGCATTATAGAAATGCATTGGGGTTTCTCCAGTTCTCTGAGAAGAGGCATTTGAAGACGGTCCTGCACAGCTAATAAACACCAACTTTACCTCCAAATCAAATGCCGGCACATTTGCCTAGATCTACAGACGTCTGGCAGAGAGGTTCCCTTTCCCTGAATGAAGTGTGTGCAATTGGCAGAGCTGTTCCATCCTGGGCTCTGAGCTCAGGTTAGCCCTCCAACACTGATTTGAGGAGGCCAGGAGATGTTGAATTTCCTGACCTCTTTTGGAAGCAGAGAAGGACACCTCTTTATCAAAGCAGTTGATCCATGTCAATTGTAAGAGAAGGGATGCCCTGTCTGTTGTAAGTGTGCATGCATCGAGGTATGCGTGTGCATAACACCATGTTACCCAATGTCTGTGGATGTGTATGTACATAGACCACTTTTGTGGAGCACTCTTGTGAGCAGGTGTTGAAAGAGAGGGAAAATTAATCAGATTACAAAAGTCTCACTGGGCTAACCTTACATCCTGGAGAGCAGTTCATGTTTTAAAGCCCAGAAGCGCACCCCAAAATACCATGGTATGCCACAGCTGGTAAAGCAAATTTGCTCAGCAGTGTCAGAGACAAGTGCGTGCCTGTGCATCTGAATAACACCATTTGCTGTCTATCTTTATCTTTTCAATGTTTTGTCATATGGCACAGAAGGCAAATCATTCCAGAGGGACTTCAAAAGTTACTAACTCACCGAATGACGTCACCTGCAATCATAGATCTCTCCACAACTAGCTTGCTTTGTCCCTCACCATCCACATAAAGGGTGGCAAGTTTCAAACAGCGACTCGAGAAATGTGTTCAATCTTTCTAGAAGCACTGCAACAAAGACTAACAAACTCCCTGGAAAACTCACATCCCTACAGCGCGATCTATGATCGAACCTAAGAGTCAAGCCAATGTGCTGGTAGGCAGAAAGTGTAGGTTCAAACCCCAGCCTGTCACTGGCCCTGAACAGGTCATTTAAATCAAACTGAACAGTCACTTACTCGACACGAGTTTTGGTGAGCCTGTCTGTGGTGTAAGATATTACTTACACATACCTCATCATCTGTAACATAGGCATATTGCGGCTTTCCTGACATACAAAGTTTTCAAACTTAATTCATCATTCTTTGCACATTGCTCTGGAATTCCTCGAGGGAAAAGGAAACGCAAAACTGACAAACTGAATCAAAGCAAAGGTCCATTTAGCACCATAGCCTGTCTCCAGGGCTGGCAGGTAGCGGATACTGAGGCAAAAGCAGAGGGAAAGTGAATAAGACAATCTTCCTCTTGGTATATTCCCCCAAGTCCCAGCATTAAAGAATACATGGATTTCTTCAGCCAGAGCCATTGCGTTCAGCTGCCGTTCATGGGGCTATTCTCCATGAATTTGGCTAATTTCTTTTGAACCCATCTGCACTTTTGGCTTTCACACAGGCTGAAGAAGCATAAAGCATTTCTGTGTATCCTATTAACAATGTAATGCGCTGGTTCCCCAACATGTAACACCATTACTGGGAATCGCCCACCGGCATACCGAATACAAAGATCTGGAAAATTAGTTTTGTGTTTTTCTCAGCTACTATTGCTGTTTTATTAACCCTGAAGCTGGTCATCCTCCCAGTCCTGAAGCTAGTGAAGGAATGCATAAGACAGAGTTTCTCCTGGCAGAACAAAAGCCCCACAGAGCAGAGTGAAACAATGAAGCTGTTAAATTCACAGTGTGTGGTTTCTCTCAGCTTGCTTTGGCAACTCAGCATGGGGAATACATGTAGGTGGAGCTGGAAAACTTCTTACTCAAACTTGAAGGAGGCACGTTTTCCCCTCATCCTCCTCTAAGCACCTTTATACACAAGACCACAGGAAATAATAAATCCCCGCTATGCTTCCAGCTAGCACAAACAGCCATGGTCCAGAGACAGGATCAGGGGACTGAAAAAAATATTAAGCTCTCTTTTTGGACAAACAAAAAGTAATTCAGCAGCCATGCCTTAGCGCGTTTCCTCAGAGCAGTGGAATTGAGTGTGTTTCACTATCCTTGCACAGCTGCAGGCAAACAGCAAGGAAAACATCCTAGCTGTGGAGTAATCTCCCAACAAACCAAGCATCAGAAAGCACGTGGTGCTTGCCAGAACCCTGTCAAGGGGGGCGCCTAGTTTGCTTTCTCAGAAAAGAGAAAGCTTGCACAAAAAGATGCACCCAGAGAATAAGCAATAACAAGACCTATGTAGGTTTGGCTCCTTCCCGATGCAACCCTTCCCTTGTTACGACCAGAGCCCCTGAGAGTTTTCACAAACAGCCCCTCTGAGCTCCCTTTTGATCTGCCATCCTTACTGCTGCTCTTCAGATCCACACCCCCTCCCACCCAGTTCAAGCCCCGAACAGAAATCGTGTCCTGCCTGAAGCTTTCTTTCTCACGCAAAGGGTGTAAGTGGTTCCCTAAGGACCCTAGGGCCTCCTGGGCGTCGGGAAGTTTCATACTGACTGGATGGATGCAGCCACTGGTGCATCCCGTCAGCGCCACTGAGGAAGCAAAGCTCTCTGGAAATCAACAGCCATTTGTGCTTGGCCTCACCTGGGAATGCTGGTTAGATAAGTCACCACGTTCAGAAAATCTTCATCAGGTATGTCACTGAATCCTGCAAATTCTGGAAAGGTTATAATGGGTGCCCCATCCTTCCCTCTTCCTCCTGCAAAAGAGGTTGTAAACATTAGAGAGTGATTTTATGCTTTTGGACAGAGTGGTCGGTACTCAAATGGGGACAATGGCATATCACTCACTGAAAAGCACCCAGATCCAGTACACACGTGATCGGCTTCCCATTTGATAATATAACTCACTGTCGTTTCATTACCTCAGCTTACTCCAGCTGAGATTCTAGCCTTTGTTGTTTATTCATAAACATTCAGCATAACTCTGATTAAGTGCTTTCTTTGGTTCCTTGTTTTCCATTTCCAAGTAGTTTCTTGTGATGATATTACAACATTTCTCTATGTATAGGAACAGCACACTCTGACTCCGTCTAGACATTAAAGAAAATGAAGTAACGGAGCATACAAGCTTTGAATACACACATATAACCCACGACACGGGCCTAGGATCAACCCAGTCTTAGCTCTTTCCTTAACAAAAAACCTGTTTGAAGTGCATGCAGTATTTAATCAATGAGTTTTGCTCTTGTCTTGTTTATTTGCATCAAACCTCCATTAAATAGGACAGGAAGGTCACAAGCAGCAAGGTCAAGAAGGGTCCCTGTCTGAGAGACTCCCTGATTCACAACTCTGGTAGAGCTATGGGAAGCGTGGAGCCGAGCTCCTTATAATCCAGCAGCCTTTACAGTTCTCCTGACAGAATGCCGGGCTCTAGGAGATGCTGCAGTCCACAGCGCAAACCCTGGTTACTTGCAGGATCAACCCTAACTTGGTTCTGCTGATAAATCTGAGCATCACTCAATCCACGCAGAAGTTAACAGGATTTCTCTCACCAACTTGGACTCGGAGCCAAGCAGACTAACGAGGCAGTAGCACATAAAGGAATACTGTGAAACAAAGCTTTTGTGACAGGTACCTTAGTGCTGCTGAGTCTTTCTGCTTCCTCTGCAATCTCTCTGTAAGCCTGTTTTTTGCACTAGGCTGAGGAATTCTCTACGAACCCAACACTGAGCCTGGTCCTGCAGCACACACAGTTTTCCTCATCATTTATCACCTGCAGAACGTTCCTGTTCAAAGAATACTCTGGGTTTCCCCTTAGCGAAGGGGAAGCCATGAGAGGGAGACAGGTAGACAGAAGATTACCTTTCTGAAGGAAAATATCCAGTAAGTTATCCCATTAGGAGTATGGAGGGAAACAGAGACGCCGGGGGAAAAAATATGAGTCCTCATTCCTTGAAAGTACCCTCTAAATCCCCATAAATGAACCCTGTTTCCAGGCTGCTCCCATAGACCATTGCCTTTCCCCGCTGATAACCACAGCTGATGCCACAAACCGGTTGCTCCTGCTCCTGTTTTAGTGGTCACCGCAAAGAGGTGCTCCGGTAATTCCTAGCTATTTCTGTGTAGAATCAGTCCCTTGCCAGTCCTCATCCTGCCTCTGCCCAGCCCTCCCAGGCTCAGTTGGATAATTGAAGGTCCCTTCTCTGCTTTCCAGCTGCGGAGAGCTGGAACGCTGAAGAACCCAGTGTTTGCATAAAGTAAGAGAGAGCTCTAAAAAACAGGAATTTTGAACAAGGAAACCCTTTTCCTTCTTGGCACCTGGTGATGTGGCTTTGTCAGGACACTACCTTTAGCCCCTGTTTTCCTTCCTGAAGGTTGATTATCGCTTTAATTGCGATCTTAAAATGACTCAGTTGTGTCAGATCATCCACTAAACTCACCCAGAGCCACGGCCTCCACATCAACCTTGGGATAAGGCCAAATGCTGATAGGTGGCACCTTGATCTCCGGACGCTCCAGCTGCACTGTCTGCAGTCAGCAGAGATGTAGAATACGCTGTTGTGCAAATTTAGTCAGACTTTCCCCACTGCTGCGCTCTAGAAACCAGGAACTCCAACCAGCAGGTACCCAGTTAGGATGGTTTCTTACAGATTCTTAGTGACATCTTCTGGACACAAACAATAATGGCCAGGAAAATTAAATAGGAAGCCCATCTGCTCTGTCTCTTCTTGCAGAGTTCCATACATGCCAAGGTATTTCATAGATGGTGTTTTGTACGCATTCACATGGTTCCTGGGCACCACGTTTTCCCATTCACGAGTTTCAGATACATGAAGATACTCTAAATGCGGGAGATGCAGCAATATTTTGTGAATATTTTGGTTTAGAGAAGCAATATTTGCCCCTTGAGGAGAAGATAAAGTTTCCCCTGGATCCCCTCCTTCAACACCTGATAGCTTACCTGCTGTTATACTCAAGATTTGCTTAAACTACGAGTTTCACATGGCACTTCTAATGCTCCTGCTCACCAGGGTCTCTTTCTGTCCCTTTTACCTCCTCTTTCTCTTGCATTTACATTCATCTACGTGCTCTTCTTTCTCTGGTCCCTTTTCCCCAAGCTAGATGAGGCAGACTGATGATGCACTGTATGTATGTGGGGGCATATTTTTGTCACAGGATCTTGTCCTATAAAAAGCCATCCGAGGAATGAATGTAAACAGGCTTCTCCCCTTCACCACTGCCAACAACTCTAGAAGGATACTTAGGAGCAGCCTCAGACTGAGCATTCAAAAAAGAGCCAGGAGCTCCTTGCCTCTGACTACGCCACGCGTCCTTAACAGCTCTGGGGCTCCATCTCATTCTCCAAGGTGAAGGTAGCACTTACTGCTGCAACCAAAACAGAAGAACGCTCAGAAGGTTCTTGGCTACGGCTATATTTCAGACAGGGAAACACACAGGGAAACCCCCAGTTCCTGCCATACCACGAAATTAGGGTGAAGTTTGAGGGAGTTTTGTGATCAGAAATTGTTAAGTACTATGACAAGGAGAAAGCAGGAATGTCTGCAGTATTAGGTGACAGGTGATAACACAAATACACTAGAAACAGGTTGTTCCTGCCCATAGCTGAACCTTGAGCAGCGGCTGAGTTGTGAGGAAAAAAGATCCATATCCATGTATCCATATTTCTAACAAGGTAACAAGAGTGGATGCTAGAGAATATAAGGGAAGCTCCTTATATACCAAGGGGGTCTGGAAAACTCTCTCCTCTGGATGAGGGAGCAGTTCCATACATCTAAATGTTAATGCCATTTTTTCCCCTGGCGCTAACCAAGATTTGCTGCAGTATGCAAATTTCTGCAGAATGTGAATTGACAAGCTGCAGCCCTTTTTTTTCTGGGCCATCAACCTTGCTTTCTTGGGAGCTGCCACTGGATTTCTTCCAGTATCTTGAAATACTTTAACTGGCTACTCAATGTCTTAGAAGGGCAGAGAGCACAAACTAAAAACCAACAGGGACAGTTGTCAGTCAGTTCCACAGCCATAAGGACTAAGCGCATGGAATTTGTCCCCAAGGACTCTCTCTATACAGTCCTTGCACTTGCTGGGACTGTGCACGACCCCCACACTCCTGGGCATCACTTGTGAAAAGAATCTGACTGCTGAACAGAAGATTCTACAATCCGTCACGAGTAAGGCACACAGGGACAGAACAAACTCCAGCAGCTCACTCAAGGGGAAAAAAAAAAAAAAAAAAAAAGAAAAAAGATTTTTTAAGTAGAAAGTGAGGGCAGTAGGAGGGAGCCAGGAAAGAAGAGCTGAAGAGAGCGAGCCCCATGAAGACAGCACAAAGCCGAGAGGGTTCCTTACGGCTAGCTGAGCACGTCCACTCCTTTAGCAGTGTCTGTGCAGGAAGATAAGGTGGGCAAGGACTGCCAGGAGCAAAGGAGCTTGATGGAAAGCCAGAGCAACGTGAGGCTCGAGCTGAGCTAAAGAGCCCCATGGGAGAAGCGAGCAAGAGCTTGAGTTTAGTGCAGTCAGAAGGAGAAACAGAGATAACACTGAAAATCAGCTACCAGGAGCGTAGCCATGGCTGGCTGCTGTCTTCACGCAATGCCCAGGCCTGTGTCTCGCTGAGTGCAGCTCCTCCAGGCGCCATTAGATGCCACTCTGCAGCACGCCTCCAGCAGCCCCGCCACCTCCGACACCTTCGGGCAGCTCCAAAGGCTGGTGCCAGGCCAGGGACAGAGCAGCTGGTGGCAGCGGCAGGAAGGCAGGCTCAGGGCCATCCTCTGGCTGAACTAACAGCAGGCTGGCTCCTGACCCTGCCTCAGGGGAGCCCGGCCATCTCTGGCAGCATCCCCTGGGTCACTGCTCCTCAGCCAGACCCCAACTGCTCCGGCAAGGCCAGCCCCAAAGCTCTGCCTGCACAGGAGACTCAACCGGACTTTGTCTACCATCCCCGATGCAGACCTACGCTCCCCTCCCAGACAGCACCCACAAACATAACACACGCTGCCACCCTATTCAGCTCCATCAATTTCCTTCAAGAGGTCCATCATCTTTCTGCTCTCTACCTCTGCAGAGAGCAACCTGCCTCGCATCCAACCCAAACCCATCGTGTCAAAGGTACAGACCCACCGCTCTTTGGGGAAGGGCATTCTGATTAAAGATCTTGATGTATGATCAGCAAGCAGTTAAACCACTTGCATTCAGGGTCACACATGGAGGTGCCTCAGACTCAACAACTTGAAGCACAAATGAGGCAGACAGCATCCGCAGGAGTTGGAGGCTGGGCTGCCTGGAAAAAGGCAAGACTGAAGAGGAAAAGATTACAGTCAGCTTGACCCTCTGCCTGGTTTGCCACTCAGAACGACACCATCACTTTCCTCCTCTTCCTGGGCACCTTCCTTATTTCCACCCCAGATTCTTGCTGAGCTTTTCCTCTTCGCTTGTGGCCAAAGGGCAGAGGGACAGGAAGAACTGGAGTGACAGGACAGAAGTACAGAGTGAATGTGGAAGGGAAAGAAAAGTAGGAGAGAGGGTGCACAAGCTGCATCAGGGCAGTACAAGGCATGATAATGGGACCATCGCTCACTCTTAGGTGTGCCGATTCCCCACGTGCCAGGACACAAAGCAGCATTCATCGTTGCTGCTGTTTGACGGGCTTTCCAGCTGCCAATGTGGCCTGGCTAGCTGTTGCAGTGAAGATGGGGCCAGAATTCAGCTGTGGCAACAAAACAGCTGAAGTATTTGGGGCAGGAATACACACGGGGGAGAATGGGATATGGCAGCAGAGAAAATTTAGTTTTGCTTTGCAGTGTAAAGGGTGTGATGGACAAATGAGGTGTGAGCGCCGAATTCGGAGAGCTCTCACAGCTGGAGTTGCATGCTGGTATGATCGATGTAAAAGCAGCAAGCCATCACAACTGTAGGCCAAGTTCCTGGACACAATGGTGATCCGAGGAAGTCTCCCCCTCCCCGTTCTAGATCACCTATGCCTCCGGTCCAGGGACAAAAAATATCCATGGTTTAGATACTCAGGGGCTACACTTTAAGTCCTATTCCATAGCCAGCAGCCCTTCTTGTAACACTGATAGCTGGATTTATAAAGCCACATCTAACCAGAGCTTACAAAACATGCTGAACGCCTTGGAAAAAAAAAAAAAATAAATCCCAAACCACCACAAACAGGCTATGGGCAGGAGAAGTTCCAAAAGTTTGTCTGCCAGTTTACAGCGCGCACCTCCCCAGCCTGTCACAGACACCAACTCAGCAGTCGGTACTGCACGGTTTTCGTTCAAAACGCTGCTGACCCCAGCAGGCTGACCGCCTGGCTCTGCCGCGTGCACAGAGCGACCTTAGTCACAGCACAGCCCGCTGCGGTTCACCTCCCGGGTCACACAGTTGAAGGGTTCAGGGATATCTTGGCTGAAGTTTCACTGCCTTGGCCAAGTTTTGCTTTTTCCATGCCCTCTTGTTTTGTTTTTCCACAGTGATTAAGGGTTGTGAATGCTGAATTTCTCATTACAGTTACATCATACTTCCCGGGTGTAGATTTTTACACAAACTCCAACTGTCCTTTCGGCAAGGTCAGGCCAGGTTTTCCAAAAGGCTCGTTTAAACAGGAAGCAGATGGCCAAATACCCTCCAGGCTTTGGAAATGAAATAAACTGGCTTCAGAGTCAGTTACCATTTTCAGATGCCATCCACTGAAGTCCATTGACTTTACAGGAGCAGAACACAAAGAAAATGAATCTCTACTAAAACACGTCGTGACAGTTTGTCTAATAAATTCGTGATTTAGTAACAGGATCCATTATTGCTGCAAATGGCAGATTGGGCTCTTTGACAGAGTAATTATAGATAAGAACAGGTTGTGAAGCTGCAGATAAAAAGGGAGGGGGTAGTAGTAGTTCCAAGAGCAGACTGATACAGCAGGTTGTTAGTCTGTCGCCAGGACAGGAACAGTGTTTTACCAGCGGTTCTCCCTTCTTCAGTAAAAACTGGCACGTGCTAGAATAGCCAGGTTTTCAGTACTACGCAACTTTGTGATCTAGTTCCCTTAACAGCTACAGGAAACACACACACATGGCTGTGCACTCCTGTGTTGTCACAGCTGCAGTCCTGTAATTGGGAGTTCAGTTTTCAGGGAAAGGAAAGAGGCAGTAGTGGTTTCAAAACTAGAATTTAACCACAAGAACCAGTACACCCACCAGATCTCACAAGCTAAGCAGGGCTAGATCAGCACATGGAAAAAGAGATGACCAAAGCAGAACTACATGATTAAGGACGTTGTCATACTACACTGCAGCCTTTTCCATGACCACAGAGAGCCAAGGAAGGCTTTGGAGAGTTTCCCTGTTCTTGGCACGGGCAGCACGGGCTCGGTTAGTCCGGTAGCTAGAGGGCCAGGACAAACAGGAGGTTGTCAGGATCTAATACAGTCATTATAACTAGACCCTGACACAATCAAACACCAAACTCATTAGGCTTGTTACTTAATTCCTAGCATCTGCTCAGAGACTGCAAGAGTCAGATCCTCTTCTGAGAAGTTTCTACACAGCAATAGTAGACGAAGGTGTTTCTAATGAGTCATGTCCAGGGAAAACAAAGAGCCTTTGACTTCAATTGTTTTACTCTTTCTTTTCTGCTGTACTGCAAGGGAATATTATGGTTTCACTATGTCTGCCTCAGCCAGCGGCTGTTAATAAAAAGCTGATATTAACCAAATAAATATTCATTTATAACAAACTCCGTAACAGTTAACCAGTTACTTTCATTATCACTGGACAAGTGGATTTGGGTCCACAGGACTGAATGGGAGAGCTCGACAAAGTGAGAGGCCGTGGAGGGGCACAGACCAGACTCACAGCACGTGTGTGCATGGAAGAGGTGGCTAGAGCTGCCCTCTGGAGTGAAAGAAATAACCCCAGCTAGGATAAATCAGTGTATACCATTTTTATGAAGTCATTCAGCCAAACATATTACACACCCAAAACACTCTACAAGTTGGGAGTGTCTTTTACTGCCCACAGTGATGGGGCCAGAGAGCAGAGGGCGTTTTTCAGACAGTGGCTACTGAGCTGAAACATTATCAGCATGGAAAACCAGGAAACAGGCAAAGTATCAGGAGATTTTCGGCCTCCACACAGGCAAGCACTGAAGCACCCAAATATTTGTGGTTGCTTGTGCCTAATGAAAAGCAGCATGCTTTAAGGAAAAGCTGCAGAGCCGCCTGGGGAAAAAAAAAATTAATCAAAATCAAATGAGGTCATTTACTTTGATAAGTGAGACAGGAGAGTGCCCAGATCTGTTTTCATTGGATGAAAAAAACCAATGTTTTGCTAGAGGAAAAAGAAAGTTACACTTACTTAGAGAAATGCATTTTTGAAAAGTATAGTCATTTCTGGCTTGTATCTAAACCTCGGTTTGCAGGAGGCAATAAAGGGGCAGTAAGGAAGATTCCTGTTGTTATGTTTTACCTATGACCCACCAGTGGTCACCAACAGAGTAAGATCCTGGGCTAAAGGGATTGTATGTTCGTGCTTTCCTTCACAGGCTGACGTGGGGATTTCGGAGCGGAGGCACCCAGGTTTCCAAATATAGCTGTAAACTTCAGACTGAAATCAACTCAGAAACTATGAGCTATACTGCCCTGTTTCTTATTAGGATATTATTTCCAGACTGTACTGAGGAGATTTTAGATAGGCCTGAAAATTCTTCAAGTGGGACTTGTTATTTATGCAGATGGGGCATGAAAGACACCTTTTCACTCACTTTTGGTATTTGTTATTAGTACTTGTATGCTGATGAACCAGTTATTTGCCGATCCCTAACAAGCAAGCCCCTCAGCCCTGCCTTCTATGAAGAGATATTTCCAAAGTCTTTAAGCACCTTAGGTTTAAATAAGGCTAAACATCTTTCTCATTGATTCCAAGAATAGAAGAATTAGATCAAATGTGAAGAGTTGAATTTGCTAAAATAGCAGATGATAATACAGGCACTGCTGAAATGATGGGTCCATAAAGTAATATGAAAATGCTTTTTTGTATTTACCCTTGACATTTCTGTGCCATGTTTAAAGTTCTAGCTGGAGCTGGAAATGGGTTTTTCTTCCTGTTTCATAAACTGCTTTCCACAAGTTGCTCATTACACGCTACCTATAGCTTTTATTGATGGGCTCAAATGTTGCAAGGTAATGAGGCTTAAGAAAACAGTCTTCCACGTTTTACCAGGTATGCGGTGCATGTAAGCCACTGAATTCTCAACGTGCATAAGTGTTCTTTACACTGATATAAGTGTTTTCAGGCATTCGTGTATCAGCTAAATCAAAGGCCTTGAAAACAATATTGGTTTCAGCAGCTCTGCATGCCTGGTGAGCGGGAAAAGCAAGCAGAGCATTCCAGAGAGACCAGCTGATATGTGCTTTCTTGCTTTCAAAGAGCAGACAAGGATCCCAGTTGTGATCTGACTGAAGTCAACATCAAGACCCAAAAGGAGCTGAACAGCGATTAGATTCCCTGTTCCCTTCCTTGGATTTGCAATACTGTAAAGTCAGTTTAGCACTAACAAAAGGGATCCCAGTGGCATTCCTGAAGCAGTTCTTTCAGTGAGGATTGGTTTCAAACTTGACAACAGCCCCCAGGTTAAGAGACTGCCAGCTCCCACCCATCAGTCGTTATTTTGTCCGTTAAGCAGCTAGCACCTTAAGGGAAAGGGCGGCCCGGCCTTCCCTGACTACCTAACGCTTCCGAGACCTTGCTGTGGCACCTGTGCATTGCAATCCCTGGCAGCGGGCTGTTAAGTCGCACTTAACAATAACCCCAAGTTACCCACTCTCCCCTGCAGCCTGGCACGGCAGAGCTCTAGTAAGCACATGGTGCGCAGGCGAATGCCTGGACAGCCAGAGGAGAATGCTGCAACGTTACCCCACGGAAATTGCCTTAGGAGAGATGATGCTACACTAGCATTTCCTACTTACCCTCCACTGAGCACAATGGTGGGATGCAAAAGGTTTGAGACATTTTATGCACTTGCTGACACTGTTCTGAATGGAGGTGCGCGTTTATTAGGAATTCTAGAAAGATGTGAGACTGAGAGGCTTCGCTGCAGACAAGAAGGCAGCTGGTTCCACCTCTGCTCAGTCAATACCCTCTGTCGAATGAAAACCAGTTAGTTATTGAGCCTATGAAACTGCCACAAGATGCTACCTAGAAACCTCCAAAATCAAGTTTTAATACTCAGAGTCCCATAAAGAGTTCTGAGTAACTGAAGATTTGGATTTCCTTTGGCATCTTGGAGTGTACTTGAAAATGCGAAGATGCAGCAAGGATTGGGCCTGCCGAGTTGATCGTTTGCAGAGCTGGGTGCGTACTCTCTGCTCTGTGTAGCCAGAGCTCCTCTCCACCGAGCAGAGAGGGACAGGTTGTCCAAGAGTACCTTTTTATGACCATCTCAGTATTTCATGCAAAGTCATGATACTTCACTGTGTGTCTATGGGGGAAAAGGAAAGCAAATTCTTAATTCCCTCATTTGCAGAACATGCAGAAACAGAGACAAAAGGCGCTGCCAGGGGCCATACAATCAACAGCAGAGGCCTTTTTAGGACCCAGATAAGGATTTATCTTCTACAGTATCCAAAATAAGTGTATTAAATAATTTGGCAAATATTTCAATATCAGCTATTTATTCAGGGCAGGAACTGCGTCACTTTGTGTGACTGCAAACTTCAGGGAAACAAAGGAACATGTAATAATCAAATCTTGAAAAGATTACAACCTTACACTTTAGAAATTAATCATTTCTAAAACAAAGGCAAATAAGGAAGAGGGGGAGGGTCATGAATAGCTCCCTGATAGACCAAAATCTTTTCCCATAAACAAGGTGCTTGGACCTTGTGCAAAGATACGTACAGAGAGATTTGTTTAATTTCTTACCCTCTAAATCTGTTCCCCCCACTCCATTGTGGGGAGCATGGAAAATTAACTTGCCTTAAGAAAAACAAGCACAGCAAGCTGACATTTATCAGTTCCATACACTGTGAGTGTGATTGTAACAGCACTTTTCATTAGCAATATAAAAATACTATTGGAACTGCTTGAAGGGTGACAGTCAGCACGTCAGATTTCAATTCGTTTCCAAGACAATCCCGGAGTGTGACTACCAGTAGCTTCTTACCTGACAAGATGGCAAATTGCCTGTGGAGCTGCTCTATTATATCCACTGCAACCAGCGGCCGTATCTCCTGCTGCATGATTTCATCTGTGCAAGTGAAAACAGAAACCTTCAATGAGTTAATGACAATTTTTCCATCCTTTAAGAACCCAGCAAACCAAAGACAACACTCAAAGGAAAAGAACCTGGCTTGACTACTGGTTCAGATGTTATACGACCACCACGGAGAAGTTAATGATATTTACAGAGTCTCATCCTCAGCCTACTTACTTTATCGCCTTGTGATTCCAGAGAGAGCTTTTCATAAACCAGCTCCCGTAGATTTGCCAGAGCTTGTCACAGGTTTGCTCAAGCTGACAACCTGCTCCTCACTACGTCATGTTCCAATGTTAAGCCACTGCATTTGGCTTCCCACATAAAGCAGCTTTTCAGTCTTTGAAACTGTAAAGTCTATTTCAGAGACAATGCCATGTTCCACCCTGAACTCCCTGGTCTCTGCCTGAGGACTTTGTGTAACTACCCAATCCAGAACAGTTTCCTTTGCTGATGCTTTTTCCGCTACGAGCAAATACATAGTAAAAGGAGGAAATAAGAGGCTGTGAGGCTTTCTTCTCATGAAAACAAAGCCTGTTCTTTTGAAGTAAACACCAAAAAGCTAAAAAACAACTTGGCGAGCAGCTGGGGAAAAATCACCACAGTTTTTGTGTGCGATCTATTCAGTGCCCAGCAACTATAACCTCACATTGAGCTAATTTGATCCCTTTCTGGAACAGGTGCACCCAGTTGTTGTCCCCACTCTTCACCCTGGTCTAGACCAGCAACATTTACTGGG
Source organism: Rissa tridactyla (assembly GCF_028500815.1). NCBI lineage: Eukaryota > Metazoa > Chordata > Aves > Charadriiformes > Laridae > Rissa > Rissa tridactyla. The sequence continues at coordinate 1,339,064 of NC_071471.1, read as the reverse complement.
GAGTATTTGCCAGCTCAACTGGCAGGATCCAGGCTTACGTTACAATAGCACCTGTTATACCCAGGCCTTTAGCCAGTGTAGAGCTACAGAACCACCACCAGTGCTGGCTTTGCATGCTCACCTCGAACTGCCCAGGCAACAGGCGGAAGGGAGGGCGCTGGGTCAGACAGACCACGGATCAGACTAACAGCAGGCAGTTGCCCTATTTAAGCACCAAGATCTTCACTGATGTCAGTACAATGGAGGCACTGAAATACTTTGGTGCACCTGGTTTTAAACAAACTCTCCAGAAACAGAGCGGGAGGTCAGAGAGGTTAGAAAGTAGCTTCTTCCTCCTGCGTCCCAGTCTGCTGCCCAAAATACCCTCTGTCTTGCTTTCAGACACCCACTCCGATCCTTTCCAGAACTAGGGATTCTAGGTTTTAAGTTACACAATGTCACTTGGAAACTTTTCTATTCGTTTTCAAACACTTCACTAATGCCTTGAGGCAAAGTAATGGAAGGGCTTGTGTCATTGCCCTCTCCTAGACAGACGGTGACACACAACATGGAAAGAAGCTGCATAGGTTTTGGCTGATGCACAAAACAAGTCAGTAATTCCAAGCAATTGAAAGAAAAAAAAAATCTCAAGAGAGCTGATTCTGCAAATCCTCCCTTTGAACTACAAAGGGGAAAAGTCAAACTAGAACAAGTGATGTTTTTGATGTGGGACCTTCATTTCCATCCTGTTTATGCAGCCCACTATCAGCTTCTCCAATTCTTGACATTGCAGGTGGCTAAGAGCCAGAAGAGCAGCCTAATGAATCACAGCTAGAGAGCTTGGTTTCAGTGATGTCCACCAAACTTACTGCAATTTCAATGTACTGCTATGGGCATGTATTTACACTGCTGCACAGAATTAGCAGAACTAAGGCTTAGCTTTGGACACAGACTAGTTTATTTGCACTCTGAGCAGAGATACACTGCTCCAAGTAACCAAGCGGGGTGTCCGCAGAGCGCTGAGCCACGCAGCAACAGCCCAAGAGCCCTGCGTGTCCGTGTGTGAGCTGTGCTCACTTATTTGACCAAATGTACTTTATACTACTTTCTTCATCACCTGAATGGAGGCCAAGAGCTGTCCAAGATCCGACTCTGACTGTGTCAGGTACAGCATGCATATATGAGACCAGTGAGACTCAAGATCTCCTAAACTGGTGAGCTGTGGGTAAGGAAGAGAATAATTTGTTTCGAAAAGCATAGTGGGACAACTTAGATTTGTGGACAAAAGCCTCCAAGTTTCTAGACAAAGCAACACAAAGGCTAAAACAGTAACATTGTTCTGAGTCTGTCTGTAGACACCTTGGACCCGAGATAACTCCGTGTGACAGTCTGTGGGAATTCACTGAAATGGACAGTAACACTAAACTCAGGCCATCATATTCACCAAGTCACGTTCAGTTTCTCAAAGGAAAGCCCGCTGAACAGCTAGGGACAGAGAACTGATTTCCATTCTACGCCTTTACAAATACAACTAGCAAACCTATTCACTAGGCTTGCTTCCCATACAGCACGTGGTCACTTGGCGACTGAAGGGCAGAACAGCCTCCGATCCCCCCACAGGTATCCTACTGACCCCAGCTGACATTATTCAAGGCGGCTGAGTATGGTGCTGCAGCATCATACAGGATCTCACCCCTCCTCCTACAGTTTTTTCTTGTCTCTGTATCAAACATCCATAAATTCTTAATCCTTAGACATCAGGATTCCCAAAGTCTGTTTTATCCCCTTCCAACAACATTTTTGTGCATAGGAAGGACATGTCAGCTGGCACAGTGTCACCTACCTTGTGCACCCGTCACAGACAAAGCAGGGAAGTCGGAGGACCCACAAAGTAGTTTATAGCCTGCCACCCGGAGCTGCTCCCCCAGCCCACCTAAAGGGAGGTTTATGCCAATTCATTATCTATATGGTGGCAGCACAGGGATCCCGGCCAACAGCCACACGGTACTCCGGGTTTTGAGGAAGCTGAAAGAAGCTGGTATATGTTCCCGGAGCAAACAACAGTAACCCATTAGGTTTTTCCTATTTTACTCGGCAGTTTCCCCCATGCGCATCCAGAATGGGATCTGTGCAGGAAACTGCAAAGTAAAAAAGGAAGGGCAAAACAAAACAATTTTGAATATACAAGGTTATTTATTAGAAAGCAGAGAACACCATACGCCTGATTTCTCTGCCAGCTGCTTAAGAACAGCCCGTTGATAGTCCAGATAAATACTACACCCAAGAAACCAGCAACAAAAAGGCCCTGTACTCCATGAATACAACTCCCAACAAGTACTGACAAGCGTCTCCAGACGGTTGGTCAAAGACTTCTAGCATCTTTCAGACAGGCTATTTGAAGTGTTTCTGAATCACTGTAACAGTAATAGATACGCCTTTTTTCAAACCACAGGTTGGCAGCAAGATGGAGGCAGAAGAGAGAAGAACGGGTGTTCAGAGGTGACTATAGCTGAATCAAAAATAGCAAAAAACCCAAACACAACCAATCAACCCACCCAGAAGTAGAAAAACTAGAAAGTGTGGCACCATCTCCAGCCTCTCAGAGGCTTGCTTTAAAAATAGCTTTCATTCTGGTTTCTAAATATCCTTTTTTTACCAAAAGAATTTTGTGGCGTAAGGATAAGATGAAGTAATAGGAAGAAGAACTGCAGAGTGCCAGTCAGTTCTCATCAAACCCCCTTGCCTGGGCAAGACAAGCCACATGGGGTTTGCTGTAAGAGCCACACTCCGCAGGAGACACTGAGGTGATGAGAAAGGTGGTGTAAAGTACACCTGGTGACGAGGGATCACACGTTCGAGTAAGCGAGCGTAGCTCACACACTGACACGCTGGGAAAAGAAATTGTAGAGAAGAAACTAGCAGGAGACGGAGAAAACCTGAAGAAACAAGGGAAGGTGCCTTGTGATCCCAAATGGCAAATCAGGTCACGTGGCTACAAAATGTCAGTAGCTGTAGCCAACAGCACACAAGGTCACACTCGCCCTCTTGCACCCTCCTCTAGGACAGTGCTTGAAGGTATTTACTCTCCAATACTGATGAATTCGTAACACCATCCCAGCACAGAGCTTGCAAGAGAGGTGCCAAGTCCTTGGAAACATATAATTACCTGGGGCTGCTGAAGGAAGCTTTTAATCTTTGACTAAAAGAAAAACTTGAAAAAATTCTTAAAGGCAAACCGAAAGACACAGGTCTGGGTTTGTTTTAAAGCCATGACATTTTGCCTAGCATTAGTGAGCATTAATCTGTTCATACCTTCCACTAACTTTACCCCAGGAGGCCGTGTAGCCGCTCTGCTCTGCGTCCTGCAAGCCACGAGCCTGCAGGAAGCAGGGTCCGGGCTCTCGGGCAGAAGCAAGGTACCATCTTCCTGCGGCACAGACACGCAGCTGAGCAAACCCTGCTTTAGGAGGACGGGAGCTGCCATTGAGGCAACAGCTGCAGGTTCACAGACTGCTTCAGAAAAGCTTACTGACGATAAGCACGTTTTAATTCACTACACGGGGACCCAAAAACCAACGAGAGGGTTTTAGGAAGCTGACAAGGTGCAGGAGCTTGAGAACAACTTGCTTCATTGCACCTTGCTAACGTCTGCAGAAGAGATTGGACAAGCCCGGGTCACTTCAGAGCAGCGCTGTCCTCTGACAGGAACTGTACAGCCACGCAGCAAAGACCTTATCATACACCAGCCAAGCGGCTGGAACGTGGTTATCTCGGCAACCTTCACTCAGGCATTTCCTAGCTTCTGTGTGATTATTCTTGTGGTCTTCACTTTTTTTTTTTTAATTGAAGAGGCAGCTACACATAACTTTTCAAATTTAAAAATGAAAAAAAGCTTAATTGATCAAACAGTATTGTTTGAAACAATGACAATCCCCTACATAGGTCACCAAAGTTGAATCTTTACACATACCATGCAGCTCTTCATTACTTGTGCTAACTGAATTTGCCAGGACAATTAAAATGTGAATAAGAATGTGATACTAGGGAGCTAAAAAAGAAGCACGTCAGTTCATTTACTCTTGGTTCTCCTCTCAAACCGCTATAAATTCAATTCCTATCAGAAACTGTTTTTACATGCAAGACCAGCTTCACTGCAGAAGAATCAGGCCTTACAGTTTTGCTTCCCAAGCTTTTCTACTGAGGGGCAGAACGAGAAAAGCAATTACTACAGCCATCTGCCTGACGCAGCTCCTCCTCCCTCCCAGATCTCCAGGGAGGCTAGCTGCAACTGGGCCACCTAACCTTTAAGAGGAAAGCCATTCAGTTACGCTTCCTAATTCCTCCCTTAAAAATGAAACACGCTTGGGCTTCCCCGCACACACGCTCGCTTATTTTATTTCTCACCGCAGCTGTAGGCATTCCTGCAGCAAGGGCTGGAGCGCAGCCCAGGGACAGCCGCCTTCACGGCTACACCACCAGCGGTGGAGTAAAAGCTACAATGAACGTAATCTTGTTCCCTCCTCTCTTCTCTGAGCAGAGAGAAGCTAGTTTACATGCTAATGGCAATGACTGGTTTCCAACCGTGTTGGAAAGACGGCCCGCTGGAGCGAAAGATTGGGCTGCACGGAGCAGATTGACGCAGCAGCGCCGGTTCCTCCATGAAAGACAAGCAAAGGCAACCAGCCACAGCAGGACACCGGGGCTTCCTTGTTCCTCAGTGACCCAGCGCTACAACTGCCTGCCCGCCTGGTGACTAGAGGGGAGGGTTGCTTCAACCCCCCCATCTGAAGTCACTAATCTTGGAATAAGGGGTTACAAATTGCCAGAGCGAAGTTCATTTCTTCTTAATGACAGCCTAATTTGTAATTCACAGGGAAGGGAGACAGCTGGGAGTGAAATAAAATCTTTGCTAAAATCATAGAGTACGTCGGCCTCCTTCTGCCCCGTGCAGGCTCAAAGTGACCCTCCCAGCATTCAAATCAAAATTGTGGATTTGGGGAAAAATCAGATTGCTGATGTGATGGAAAAGCGTCAGACAGTAAGACATATAAGCATAAGGCCAGAGTTTTCATTTTAAGAGCATGAAAGGACACCTAATGTTACGTGTTCTTATTCTTCTTTAAAAGGACCAAAAGGCAACACACAAATCCAGAGTTCAAAAGTTGCAAAGTACCTACAGTTCAAATGTTCGCCCAAGTCCTGTGTCTGCTTGCCATGAACACCACCAGTTAATCTAGCAGAGCTAAATTAGATTTCAAGAATTAAACACAGTAGGAGGACAAATTTGCATGTCTTCACTGATAAGGTTCAACCAGGCTAAGGGATTTGAAAATATTCTGTCCCACCAGAACTCACAATGCAAACTCTTAAGCAAAACATTTCCCTTCCTGAAGGCCAAGAAGAACTTTAAAGTTATTACATCAGAGAAAGAAGCTCTTGGTTTGGGTTTCTTTTTTTAATTCTGTTTATTTCTCTTTTTCACCATTTGTGCCTCTTGTTTACTTTCTGAAAAGGTTTGTTTATTCTTTTAGCCCAGACAGAGAAACAGCAAGCCGAGTTACTGACACAAGCTGGCTGTGCTACACATTCATTGCTTTGAAGAGGAACTAAAAACCCAGCTATAAACAGAAAGGAAACCCCATCCTTTCTCTTATTCTTCTGCGCATTCCCACCACCTTTCTTTGCTAACCCATGTTGAGTCAACTGAAAACTAGGCCAGGAAAAAAAGCTATTGTAAATAAAGTGAGGCACTCTTTTTCTTAGTGGATTGCTTCTTATCTGGGTTAGTTCTCTGCGAAGGAGCTGGAAGGGTGCAAGTGCTAGTAAGGCGTGGGGTGGGAAATGGCAAGGCCAGGACTAGCTCTTCCAGCAGATAATCGCGCCTCGATCAGCTTAGAGCAAAAGCCAAAATGCAGCATAGGTAAGTGACCGGTGTCATCTTTTCTCTCAGATCATTTGCTAACCAAGCACAGCTGTAAAACCTACAAAGCATATTTGTTTAAATGCAACTCCTAGTCTCATTAAAACCAAGGTTCATAGCAAAGTTTCCTAACTTCCAAAGATAGAAGATTCTTCTAGAATACTTAAGTAGCTCTGGTTCATGTTTCGAGGTATCCCTTAAAGCTTATTGGTTTGGGGTTTTTTGGTTTGTTTTTTTTTGTTTTGTTTGTGGTTTTTTAAACTATAACAGCAAACCCCACTTTCTGTACACTAGTGTAGTGGAAATCTGGACAAGCAAGCCTAGGAGTAACTGTCTTGAATGACACACTGCCGATATGCTCCGATCCCTTGAGACGGGAACAGATCTAGGCATGGTGTGGACGGAATCGCCTTGCAAGCTTTCCCAACCAGTGTCCATGGAAGAGGGAAAGGTTAGCAATGCACACCTTTCTCTGAAGAGCTCAAAAACCTGTGGCCCTCAGTGTCGACTTGGGCAGAAACTGAACCGGTACCCGATGTGATCTTCTACTGCACAGCAGATCTGCTCTGAAGTTCTCTCCTTTTGTGATGCTAAATCGTGATCAGTATTTCCAAAGCACTCTGTGCAGCAGGATGGACAGCTTTACCTGAGCTTTGCTCTGCAGGCACATGAGACTTAAAAATCAGAATAAATGCTTTTCAGCAAAGATTGCTCAAGTTACTTTGGATCACTGCATTTTTCAGTTCATCTTGTTGACTAAATTTGATGTTCACTTCTAACATAAAGTTACAGGAGTGGGGAGGTCACAGATTGAAAAGACCTGTTTGTGGTTGTGTTTTCCCATGCCCCAGGAGTGGTTACGGGCTTGGTTAAACAAGTTGTTTTTACAGCCAGCCATAGTACGCATTAGGAGTTTACCGTGTCTGACTTGGAAGGGGGTGACACAGTGCTTTTGATCTCAAAGAGCTGAAATCATGTCCTCCCAACTGGGAATCCCCTCACTTTCAGTTTCCCGAGTAGGTATGTTGGGCCACTGCGGTAACTGGAAAATCCTACCACCTGAAAGATGCAAACCCATTAACACACACCTGTGCTTGATGTTTACTGAATGAAAGATTCCAGAGAGGCTCAAAGCAGTCATTTGTGGCAACCTCCAAAGGAGACATTTGAATGCCATCCACGTAAGGTAAGGACCACAGACAGGCGGGCATCAAGGAGGCAGGGACACTGGGGAGAATCAGAATTCCCGGTTATTTGCAGGTCATCATTGCCACTACATAAAAGGGAAATTTCCAGCTTGCCCTCAAGACCACACCAGATGTCAGCAAACTGCAAGGACTTTTCAAGGACGGACCTGCAGTGATTTTTAAGTCCCAAAAGGTCCAGCACGCTCCTTCTTTCCATTGGAAATGCAAGTGAGCCATAGTTATTTTGGATCCAGACCTGAACTGCCCCCAGGCTTTAGATCCAGGCTCTCAGGTTGTTGCTAATTCAGCAGATCCCCCAGGCACGTGCTTTAGGCAAAGTTAAGTCCATGTGTAGCTGCACTGAAACTAGAGGAAATGTACACATGCTTGGATGCGCTAACATGTTTTGTTAAACATTTAAACATGTAATAATCTAAAATGATAGCAGATGGCCAGGAAGTTCAGATACAGACTTACAATCTGAGCCCGGGGAACCCCACGACTCAGAAGTAGTGAAGCTGACAGTTCTCAATCAGGCCTATCTATGGTTTAAAAATCCAATATTCGCTTTGTGTCAGATTGGCCAGCAGGCTGTCACCAGCCCAGGCAGGATGGGTCCCCCCTACTATTATGTGCAGTGCTCATACTGCTAATGCGCACCCTCTAGGGTTTATTTCAGCTTTCTAAGCCAACTTCAAAAGATTTTGGTATAGATTTCCTTGGGTGAAGAAACTGATTTTGACACTTTTTCCATTTAACCACTTCTGGAAAACAGTCTTTTGATGTTCTCATTTGGCTGGGATTTTTGTGTTTGTTTTTAAAGAAAATGTCTTAAAATTGATTGGCAAGTAAAAAAAATAAAAATCAAAACCTTTCTTCTACATAGGTAAACTGGACAGAAAGTGAAAATAAGCCAGTATTTTGATTTACTGTTTGTACATTCTGCAAAAATACATTGGTGTCTACAAATTTATATCTGTAGTCACACTTCAAGGATTTCAACAACTACTTATTGTCAGAATGTGCCATACATTTATGCACACATCTAAGAGTCCTTCATTAATAATCCCCATAAAAGCTACATTGTACAAACTAATATAAAATTCTTAGAGCACATACTCTCACTGTTCAGTTTAGGTGACTTCATATCCCATCCTGTTATGATGACACTTCTTACGATATTTCTGTAAAATCATTAGAGATAGATAAGATTACTAGCAAGTCTTCTTTATACATTATGAACTATCCATAATCAGCAAGGGCTAAAGAAACACACCGTTCCACATCATTTGCTCAGCAAAATACTTTGCTGGGATATTATAGGGGGATGTTATATCCCGCTCTCCACAAAACAGAAACTTCCCTAATAAAAGGCATTAAAGGCCGAGGTCTAATCTCAGCAACAGCTTCAAGAAATTAATGCAGATTTACAGTAGCACGGCACAGCCCCTTGTCTAGTTCCTCAGTAGGAAACACTTCTTGATGGTTTCTTATTTTTTCCAGAGAAAAGTTAATATTTCTTCTTCCCAAAATCTGTGCTTCACAACAACGCTGGATTGCTAGAACCCAAATTCTGCTCAGAGAACAGAACACAACAAAAGAAGGTTTCACGTTTCCACACTGTCATGTTAAAATCCATCATGAATAACAAAAACCGTATGTGGCAAACTGCAAAGCCAAAATCCATTCACTGCAATACTTGGACACTAATCTAATCAAGAGATACGGCAGACTGTATGGCAGACTTCATTCCTTCCTCCCCAGAGCTTGCCAGCAGACAGTTTCACAGCTGAAACACTATCTCAGAAAAATTCCAGCCACTGGCTCTGCTCTGAACTGTTGTATCCAGCAAAATCATTTTAGAGCCTATTCACGTAGTTTTGAGGGACCGCTCGGTTCAGGAGCTGAAGGACTGTTTTCTTGCTCGCTCCTGAACAGAGGCCAGTTAGCTCAAAAATATTTCCCTGGTTACTGCCATTGGAGACAAATAGTGAGCCATAGCAGCCATCGCTGCTGCCAGCACCGCTCTGGATATATATCTCAGCAACAGGACGAATACTGCTCACAGCCGACCTCTGCCAGAGCAGACGCAGCCACCCCTCCAGCAGCCTTCCCCAAGCTGCCACCACCATCTCAGTTCAGATGCCCATCAGAAAAAGCAACAGAAACACACTGCAAAGCACGATGCCTCCCCTTTAGACCCACACACACACACTCACGAGCACGTGCCCTCCCTTGTGTCGCAGGATGGCTCCTCTGCGGCCCCGCTGTGCTAATGAGTTCACAGGAGGCAGAGGGGAGGGATGGAGAGAGGCAGCCTTCTGTGGAAGCAATCCTGGATCTAACCAACGGGGCACCACAGAGCTGACGCTCTCCTGGAGGAGACTGCACAAATTGCTTAGTAACTGCTTCAATGCAAACCACAGCAGAGACCTCTGACACACACCAAACCCGGCTTTAACCCTCCCCAAGGGAGAGCTAGCTCTTCCCTCCCCGGCAGCTCTTCACTCACACCCCTACACGCTTTGGAGGCATTCACAGCCAGCACAAACAAATAAAGGTACATCCCGACGAGAGGCAAAACAGATTCACTTGCTCAGACTAAGCCATGGAAAGGGCTTTCGTTAAAATAGCTTTAAATAGTGGAGTATTCAGGGCCAAGGAAAACCAACAGCGCTGCTCTGAATAGCTGTCGTGGAGTACTGTCCCGAGGGCACACCCACACCCCAAACACAGAACTGTTATTTAAAGATGAAGGAGAAGACTGCACGAGACCTATGGATTTGGTTGAAAACATGAGGATAGCTCTTGAACTGGGGAGTAACCAGTTCTACATATCTAGTTCAACAAAGACGTCAGGACACAAGTTTGCGCAGTGGCGCATGAAGAAGGTACAGGCGTTTTCATGTTGGTGTGACAGTGGTAACATGGCCTCTATAGCTGTCTGAAGCAACACTGGGTCATCGCTTTAGCACTGGGTTTATTGATTGTCCCTTCCACACCACAAACCCCAGCAACTCAGTAACTTTAGACACAAGTCACTGTTTACCCAAGCTGCAGCAGAGCAGCTGTCCCCTAGGATGTCCGATGCAGTAGTAACATCTCATTTCTTCTGCATGTCCTGCCAGCAGTCAGGCTAAAAAGGGACATTCATTTTAGAGACAGGGAAATTGAGGCACAGGGAGAGGAATGCGGGTCACCAGCCAACCTCAGTTTTCCCCACTTGTAAAATGCGGAGCAGACCAAAGCCGTCTGTACAGACAGGCTACTGGAGTGGATCTGTCTTAGGGATAACACACCCAGTGTTTCCATCCTTCCCCCATCAGCCAACCAACGCAAATTATCATAATGCTTACAGTACAGCGTGAAAAAAACTAACAGGATCATATATGTAGTTACAGATAAATGCCAAATCAAAGCAGAACATCACCCTGCCAGGTATGCGATACATACGCGAGCTTAAGAGACGTACAGCGTTACAGACAGACACTAGGTGGGTAAAGGTAGAACAGGAGAGCAGGAAGATGCATACTACGTTTTCACATTGCACTTTCTTTCCCCAGCCTCTCCCAAACCGCATGCTTCACAAATGAATTTATCAGCTGTAGTGCGTGTGTAATGTTACTCTCCGCTGCCTAGACTGCTATAAATGTCCACATCTAACCAATTCGCAACCAAAATCTGTCTCCCATTCCCAACACGTTTTGCTCTTGGAGGGGAGGCTGTGGGTGGGAGATTCAGCTCCAGCTCTGCTTGCGCATGGTGAATGGACAAGAGCCCCATAGGTGCTGAGCCCCAGCTGATCTCTCGTGGTTGCCCCGCGGCAGGGGCTCAGCGCAGCTCCCCAGGCGAGGTGGGGCGCAGTGCGCCTCCCTCTCCGGGCAGCACCCCTGACCCCCTACCAAGACCCGTCCTCTCCAGCTGCAGCGGTGGGAGAAGCTTCGAAGCGTCATGGACAAGTCTGACAGGGATGTAAGTGGCTGATACACGTGCCAGATGATTACACTCTAAAAATCATTAACCCTGTGTGTAGAGCTGCTGCAGAAGTCACGGATCCAGCTGTGGAGTTAGAAGACTAAATGCTGCTCTGCAAGTGAACGTAAGTGGCTGACGACTCCTGAGACAAGGAGAGGAATGAACTCACCATAAAAGGGGCACCAAGAAATTCCTCTCAGTCCACTGCATGTCAAAGGAAAGCTCATCAGACAGCACTTTCAGTTTCATAAACTAGATTTATAAGTGTTAGACATTTTTTCATTTGCATAATTAGTAATGGTAATTTCCATGTGCATCTGTAAAATGTCTTTGCCAAGCTCAAAAGGCTTAGTTGTGCCTCCCTCAGTGGAACAATGTTTTTTACTACCCAAATACTGTCCCACCAGCATACAGCATATGGAATAGTCATAATTACTGATGTTTCAGGTTCTGTTACTGGTAAGCATCTGCAACACATACAGAAGTTTACTTTTCGAAAAAATAAATCAGGGATCTGATCCTCAGTTGCTACAATACACCCCAGTTTCACTGAAATAACTTGCACCCCCTGAGCATCTGACGCCCCACGTTTGTGTGTTCACACCTGTGGGTGCGGATCTCCAAAGGCAACACAAGGAATGGCTCCTACCCAAGCGCCTCAAACTCAGAGATAGTTTTTCCAGATTCTTTCACTGCAGGGCCAGGGAGGACCACTAGGTTCATTGAGTTTGACTTGTTGGACACACAAGAAGTTCACAGAAATTGGATTAAACCAGCATTTTAGAAAGCTCTTTAACCTTATGTTAAGGACTCCAGGCAACTGCAAATCCATTGCTTCCCCTGGAGCTGGCCTAACACAAACAAATTGGCTTGTGTTTCAAAGCTCTCACTTTGATTTCCAGCCCATTCATTCTTATTGTCGTTTTGATTTAAAAATTTGATATTTGCCCCCAATTTTGTCCTTGCTCTGTCAGATCTCCCTTATGGAGTCCAGCAGTAAAGTCAAGGGAAAATGAAACAGAGCGTCCCATTCCTTTACCTCTTCCCGTCTCACCTCAGCTTTTCCCAGTGCTAGCGGAGGATTACCTTACCAATTAACAGTATCCCAATTTTATAATCAGATCTTCAGTCATGTAGACCCTTGCTCCCTACGGGGCCCCCACAGCAGGATACTGTATCAGGCGGTGACTCAAGAGTTTAGACAAATAGCCTGAACTCAGCAATCCCCAGTTTAATGACTCACAGGAACAGGGTCTGAATACAAATAAAGGGCTGTCTCTGTGGAGAACAAAATTGCTGAGACATCCTGGCTTAGAAAAAGGTGAAAAAATAAATGTTTGGTCAATATTCTTGTCTGTTGTAGAAGCCTGGATGATTTTTTTTTGCCCTTGAGAAATGGAACGAACTAATAGGATCAGAAATTTGTGCAACAAGACACCTGGCATTGTCCAAATATTCATACATAGGAGCTGGGCTGCTACAACCAAGCTTTATTTATGATTCTTTTATACTTGAGCACCAGTAATTCTACTGGATACTGACCAGGTGGTGAAGAAGGAGAGTCGATGACTCAGAAACCTCACCGGGCAGGCTAATCCACAGCAAGATTCAGATAATAAAGAAGCAGCACAATTTGTACACAAGATCAACATATTATCACAACAGAAGTGGGTCTTTAAGTGGGGCTTGAAGCAGCAGAACTGGCTGAAATTGGAGAATAAAGCTCCGTGGGCATAACCAGGGTGAGAGCCCCGCACAGATGCTCTCCAACCTCCCAGCACATTCATCACCATTTCCCCTGAAATCTTCTCCCTGGCTTACACTACAATTTAGGCAATACAAAAAAAGCAAACTGAGCTGTTATCTTGTGGTAATAAGTCCCACAAGTTAACAAAACATTACCAATTACAGCAATCTGTCTATCCGTGTTTAATGCTATTCCGTTTCACTGAGTTGTTTCTTGTTCTGGTATCACAGGAGGAAGAGAAAAACATAAATACCCAGAAGGCATCTGCTGTAACCTGCCCTCTGAGAATTTGTTCTCCTGATCGTCTCAGTACTACTGATCTCTAAAAACTCTTTTTAAATGGAACTCAAGCTATACCTTCCCTAATTCCATCATCGTTCTCTGGACTTTTCCGATTAGGTGAACAGGGTTCAGCATTGTTCAATAGCAGCAGAGCAGGCTGCATATCAATGGGAACAGCTGAAAAGAGACACCAGCATCTAAGATAATGATGATTTTTTCTTGGGAGAACCTCTACGGAAAACAGAATATTTTATTTTAGCTATTTTCTTTGCAGTGAGAGCCAGCTGAAAAAAATTATCCCAGGTTCCCTAGGTAGCATTTTACATTAAAGAGGAGCATAGATATTGAATGCAAACAAACCAAGAAAAAATCTGAGCAATACAGGAGGAGGCACTGTGACTGAGTCTCAAGGGGTTCAGAAATACCTTGCACTTACACTTTCAGGCTTCACACGAAAGAGCCACTTTCCCCAGTAACCAGCACCTTTATAGAGAGTTCAGCCGTGTGGGAAAGGAAAGCATTTCTCATTTATTTCACTATTGAAGGTGAAGAATCCTCAAAACATCCGAGAAATTTCAGCCTGATCTCATTCAGATGGGATTTCCTTCTGCAGATCGTGCCATAGAAGCTGGTTTTGATCTTTAAATCCTTAAGTGCTCTAAAACCATTTCCAGTACTTCAGCCCCTCTTCCTCCCTGAACTGCTCTTCATTTCCAGCAGCAAGAGAGACACAGCAGTAGGACCAAGAACAAGCGCCCATGATTGCAGGACAGACAGAACTGCAGCATTCCTCTGTCCTACAGAAGGACAGAATCAGAAATACTCTGTTAGCAAAAAGGACAGGTCCCCATCCTGCTGGCGAGCAGGATCTTGCCTGGTTTTGCAGCAACAGCAAAATCCTGAATAGCCCCAGTAATGAAGTGCGTACTCCTTAGCATCTGCAGATTCATTGCCCTGTTTTACACAGCCACCAGCCTTGAGCACAGATAAAACCCACACATTTATTCACTTAAAAATATAAAATTTGCGTGCAGGCTCAAGCTCCACAGCATGCAGAAATAGAGTCTAATCAGCCAACGCTCATCCATCCGTGTTAAGCCCCAATATCTGTGTGGTCCCATTGGAGGACTCACACATCACCACAAGGCAGGCTAATTAAGAGCATCTGGGGACAGAAGGGGCCCTTTTAGCAGGAGGTGTCCTCAAGCACAAGAGATGTGAACCAGCAGCTGGGTGACATGAATAGTCATGTCAGTGCTGAAAAGGCACAGGAGCCACTGTCCAAGAATGATGTATTTCATGACAAGAGACTATGCTTTGCTTTCAGCTTCAGCATCTCTTTTGTGAGGAACTGAGAGCACCACAAGGAGCAGCAGCTCTGGACTGGAGTCCCTGCCACGTTTCTGACCTGGCTTTTAGGGGCTCCTTTCCCCTGGTTGTCACTTATAGCAGCTTGGAGCTGCAGCTCCCAGAGAGGCTCAAGGTCACACTCTGGTACTCAGAACAGCACCATTTGTACATCAGACCCCAGAGGGGACTTCAGCACCCTCAGGGCAGCTCATACAGCAAGGTCCTGTTGCAGGGAGCCAGGGCTGTGGAGCTCTGAGCAGTCATCACGTCACCATAGGGAAAGTGCCCTTCAACTGCCCCCACAGCAGCACCCTCTTTTTGTAAGCGTTTGCTATTTTCATCTCTTCACATGAACCACGCTCTTAACCACTCATCAAAACAAATCACACTGATTCAAAAGAAGCCTTGAACTTGCATGATCCAGGAACTGGATTAGCTTGGCACAGCACTGCTTGCTACGGGGTACTGCTGATCAAGGGTAGGCTACCTGCGGGCCACTGCAGGCCTGACTGCAACCACACGGCCTCTATTTCTGCTGTAGTTACTTGTGTGCCTTCTGTCTCTTCTAGTTATGATATTTAGTACAAGAGATAAAATTGCCGCAGAATATTTACAGGGCTTCACAGATGTGGTCTGTATGTGAAAAAAGCTTCATACTTTGGCCTGCCTGAAGTCCTGAGTAGGCACTAGCCAATTAGCCCTCAACAAGGCTCCAGCTGCATCTCTACATTGCAGAAAGGGTACCCCTAAGTGAGAGTCAAGTCAGAGCACACCAGAGACCCGTGATGCTGCATTGCCACTGTGGTCAGACACAGCCAGCCTGAGAAAAAGGCACACGTCCACCCCCGGAGTTTGTCAGTGAGTCTTTGCTAGTAGCAAAGGACTAGCAAGACGGGGCAGGCAGAGCCCGAGTTCTCTGGGACAGATCATCGTTCTTCCCCTGTGTTTATGTAGCACTTACTGCAAAGGGAAACTGGTCTCATCTTCAAAGAATAGTCACAGCTACATCATAAGGATCCACTCTTTATGGAGGCAGGTAATTCCCCACTGCTTCTGCTTTACAGATAATAAAACCAAGGCCAAAACAAGACAAGGTCAGAGTCAGTTCAGGGCAGGAGAAAAGAAGCCAGGTGGTGGTGTTATGAATTCCTGTGCCACCCTGCCAGCTCCTTAGCCCCCTTCTAAAATGACTGGCCCATGCCAAGTTCTCACTGGCGTATTCTCACAGCTCTAATGCGTGCACCTGAAGGCACCTTGTCCCTAGCAATAACCTAACTGCTGCCCCTACTGTGGCCTCTTTGACAGAATTTAAAACAAAAGCAGCAAAGATGCATTCTGCCTCACAAAACGGCAACAGGCTCAGACTGGTTGACACACTATCTGTTCTCCAGAAGAAAACGATTTTCCAAGGGATTTCCGCCCATAATACTATGCCAGGTCATCTCTCAACACAAGCGGCAGGGAAGGTGTTTCCCTGGGAACGGTAACCATGGCAAAGCTCTTACCGGTGTCTTCCCCTCTCTGCCTACAGGAAGAAACAGAAGAGCAGATGCCTGAGCTCTGCCTCCAGCAGGCCCATGGACCCACAGAGCTGTAGGCAACCTGGAAGCCCCAATCAAAGATGCGGGAAGGAACTGCCATTAATTCTGTTCCGTTTTTTACTCAGATACCAGACATTGCTGCCATGCTACACTGAACTCGGAATGCCTCATTACAGAGTGCAACTGGAAACATCAGTGTTACCGAAAGGTCAGCCAAATACAACAACGCATAGGTAGGCACTGAGCCCAAAAATCAGCATGGATGGATGGCCAACAGAAGCAGAGGTACAACGGACCGGCTTTGCAGTTTTCAAACCCTGGCACTGTGCACTAGAGCTCTATTAAAGAGCACCTACAAACCCCAGTTTGTGAGCAGTAGCTGCCAGCAGATGACCTGCTTCTGGTGCACCTCTTTTTCTGCAGAATATTCTCGATTTACCAGATTGAATGCAACTCTCTTTGCTGAAGCAATTCAACTTGAAAGTACAATAATATTGCATGCTTTTGGGGATCTTTTTATCACGTATTAGTGAACGTGTTGTACATTTCTGGATTTGAGGTTTGCTAAGTATTTATTCAAGTTAACAGAGTAGATGAAGCCAAAGGGCTCCTTGGTTAATCTTTCTCTCGAATGACACATAGAGAAAAAGCGTTCTATGATTCAGCAGTCTTGATATACGACTAAACAGTCAACAGCCTAGATTTCAACTGCCATCACTCCACTTCAGAGTTAACATGCAATTAGGACGAACTGCCAGGATACCAGCATCTTATACTAGCAACCCACTGAGAGTGGAATACTGCCCTGTAGCCAGACTGACTCACACGCAGCACAAAAAGCTTGCTCCTCCAAGTTTCTGTTAGGAGTACAGTGAAACCAGAATCTTTACAGTGAGAAAGGTATTGATCTTCTACCCAGTAATTTAGGAGCACAGGGTCAGCTGGGTCATCATGCCCACTGCCTCATCTCCTCACATTCATTTCAAAAAGGTATTTTACATGTGCAGCAAATACCTGCTCCAGACATATACACAAACCTGTGTCTAATACCGGAATGAAATAAACATTTATTCAGAATAAGTCTAGCATTCATTTTAACCTCCTCTAGGTCAAATCACTGCAAATATCCCAGAAATACACAGCCAAGTCAAATGATGCACTCATACCTAAGTCAACATCCAAATCCAGCCAGTTGTCTTTATTTACCACTGAATCCTCAGAGAAAGAATTAGAAAAATAATCTCTTTTTGCAAGCCTCCTAGGAATGCAATGCAGCTACAACTACAGGAAGATGCTCTTTCTTTTAAAGATGCTGCACATACCTTTGTTTGCCATGCGCTCCAGCCTAATGCATCCTCCTATAAAATCATGGTAAGATTTCATTTCTCCTTCTGTTATCCGGACAGCAGTGAAAGGTGGATTCCTGGGCACCTGTTGTCCACATTTCCGACACCGAGAAGCCATTGCCACAGCTCAGGAGACTCTTGTCAGGAATCCGCTCTCTCAGTTTGCTGGAATCCAGCCTGATTCTTCAGCCGTCAGTCCAGGCTGGTGACTTTATCCCACTTAGTTCATTCAAGGTCACCCCCGCCAGCAGGATGTTCGCCATTGCAATTGGCTAAGACTTTTATAGGCTTACTGACTGGGTTTGTTTCTCCCTCCTTGCTTTCAATATCAGTTTACTTTATTCCCTCATTCAGAATGAAAGCTGTGAACCTCAGCACAGCCCATGCCCTGAATGGCTTCCTTATCATTAATTTAAAGTTCTTATAAGCGACAATGAAGAGAGATCCCAGAAACACGTTGCAAGATTGCAGAATGACTCTTAAAGAGCATGCCAGATATCACCACAAAGAATTTTTCTTTAAGAAAAGGTTTTTCTTCATGATTTTTTGTCCCTTTCGGTCTTATGAATTTATGATTCTTCATCACTGAGAATGGATTTTTTTTTACTTCGGCATTTCAGCTTGGACGGTGCAAGGAGACTGCTCTGCAGAGCTGCTCAACCAATTACTCATATGTCTGGCAGTGGTACTGGGAGGCTGCAACTGCACAGAAAAGCCCTCTGCTGCTGTGCACGGTCGCTGCTTATAAAATCTGATAATCTAAGTGAACAGAGTAGCAAATGGAGGACAAAAGGGAAATATTGCTGGCAGACAAGCTCTACTAGCCGTGCAACCCCCAACCCAAAATTTTTAAAAAAGAAGTTGGATCCATCAGTCTGACACCAAAATGAGAGATCCGAAACATACATTTAGAAATCTCTCTTTGAAGGTGCTGGATGTTTAAGTTGACTTTTTTCCCTTTTAACAATTAGTGTAATACAAATCACCAATCAGAAAGCATTGTGAAGAAACCAGCACTTGGGGAGCTGAGCGCAGAGAGCACTCAGTCCTGATGCAGTGAAATTAGAAGGAGCCTTCCCTGGGATGGGGAGGGACTGCACAGGAGCTGTGTAACAGGCACAAGGCCAGCACTGGTGACAGTGCAGAGCGTACAATGAGCACCTCACGAATCAACCAGCTGCAACCCAGCGCCCAGCTGCAGGGACCTGAGCACAGAACTAGCTTCCTGCAAGGGTCTTACACCCAGGCCAGGAGGGTCTTTGCCTCCCTCTGCCTCAAGCACTACCACCTGTTGGCACTTCACATACTTGCATCCAGTGCTGTTCAGCTCATGGCCCTCTCAGATCACAGCTGAGCCTTAGACAGGGACTGGGAAAGGAGAAGACTAATTAATACAAATCAGAGCACTAACAAAGATGGGACAAAGATGCCCAGGAGAAAAAAGCCTCACATGATGCCATTACTAAAACGGTGGATAACTAGAGGGACTGGCACGAATGCCTGTAAGCTGAAGCATACAGAAGTCAACTCAGCCCTACTTCTTCCCCATTCCACAATCCTCTGCAGCTTCTCCCCTGCCAGCTCCGCTGCTCCCCAACCACACAGCGAGCTGCTTCAGCTCCCTAACCCAGCACGCACAAACTGACCACGCAGTAAAACAGCTGCCTGGGAAGCAGTGAGTCTCAGGACCACTCCTTTGGATGAAAGGAAGCTATAAAGGGGATCTCCACTTTTCAAGATTTGTACTCCCTTTCCCCCCAAATTTGCTGCATGGCACAGAGCTCGTCATCCTCCTGCTCTTTGCCTTTGCCAAAACCCTGCCTGCAAAGTGAGGACAATGATGTACTGAGCTGTTGGGTGACCTGATTAATTAGCATTTGTAAAATATTTATTAGAGCTTCCATAGAGAAATCCCCAGGGGACTGCAATATTTTGCAGATAGGGAGAGCAGTGGCACAGAAGGCAGAATTAATTTGTAGAAAACTTTCATCACGAGATAAGAAAACTAGAAACATAACCCAGCAGCTTTATCTTAAAGCCTTTCTTCCGTCCTCTTTTCTTTCATTACAAGGACTCAAGGTGTCCTTCCATACAAAAGCAAACATGATGTACCTTGGAAAAATAAGCTTTTCTGACAATAGGTTCATGCGTATGTCTGACATATACAGAATAATTGCACTTCAACTTTGCACATACATAGACATACAATGGAGGAGGATCCAGCAGTTGTGACAATACACTTCTGTCTGTCATTCTCCCTTGCATACGATGTTCCCACCGGTATCCACGTGGCTTAGCAACGGGAGGATCTGTGAGACACTCCGTTCCAAGGGGGAGATGATGCTGGAAGTGGGATGCAAGCAGAAATCTGCCCTAGGTGTGAGCTTTTGAAGCATGGGTAGCCACAGCACACACCAGGGAAACTAACTAAAATCATCGAAGTCTCAGTCTTTCCCTAGGAAACACTGATCCGTTACAATGCTAAACACACATCCCTGATGCCCGGGGTACTGCTGCCACCACCCAGCTCCAGACAAAAATAAGCTGACTGTAGCTGCTACACATTTAGCAACAGGGCACATAAGGTCTCCCTCAGGGACCGAGCGCTGTGCTGCAAGGACTAGGATGGATGGACGCACTGAAGGATCTGTTTATTCTGCTGAAAGTTTCATTTAATTCAAATTTCACAACCAGCTGGGCTAGCTTCTCCTGGCACATATCAGAAACCCCTAACACGGAGCACTAGGAGACCTGTGCTGTTTCCTACTACACAAACTACCTCTGCTGTACTGCCCTGGATGTAGGTGCACAGGAGCTGCTGCAAGGGCTGGCGTGCAGGAATGCTTCTGTGTAACGTGTTACCAAACATGCACTCAGTGTGGGTAATTGATTCTTCCCAATTTTCCCCTGTTAGCTAAAGGGTATCAGTCTGGCTGAAAGCAAGGTACTGTTCTTCGCATGCAGAAGAGTATAGTGGAGGGAGCAGGTAGAGAAAATGGCAAGCATGCCTCCTTGGCTCTTCTCCATAAATAACACAGAATGGAAGGGAGTTACTTTCCTGCTGCTCCAGACAACCGTAGAGAAATGTTTGGAAAAGCTAAGGAAGAGGACATTTTCAGCTCGTGAATTGGCAGCATTGCCTAGCAACATCATCTGGGTTGAGCTGTCAATGAATAAGCAAGTAAATAAATGTAAGAAACTGTCATCAGAAATGGAAAAAAAAATCCAAACAAAATCCAACCAACCATCCATATATCCTCAGATGTCATTAACCAAAACAGCCTGACGAACTGCAGTAGCTCCTAGTTTCATTAGAAATACTGGTTCACCTTGGAATTGGAGCTTGCTGGAGGGTGCTTGCTGTCATTACCGTACGGCCAGAGGACTGCCACAGATTTAAAGTCAACTCAATTAAACCAGTTTAAGCCCTATATATCTCCTCATGAAATAATATGCTTCGCCCCAAAAAGCAGTGCTCCGATGGTTGGTATCACTGCTAAAGATGAAACATGCAACAAATACATTGGATCTCCATTATGCTGGGCACCATGGATGTAATTTCTTGTGAAGAGTCAACAATTGAGTTTGGGCACAGCATTTATGTGTCAGAGAAAGAAGGGCGAGAGGTCTGCTTCTCCTGCAGGTCTAAGTGAGGCAGCTAGAAAATAACGTACAACACTCCCATGGCAACTTCCCACACAGTATCACTAAAACAATTGAGGGGAAACAGACCTCTCTCTTCCAACAGGCACTTGTAAGAACCATCAAGAAAGTTTAGTAAACAAGACTCAAAAATTTCCTCTCCTATCCACAAATGATTTTAAAAAACAACAACAAAAAACCCCACCCCAGTAAGATAAGCAAGAGATACCTAATCTATCCATGAAGACCAGCAGCTCCCCGCACCTCTGGGTAGTACTCTACACAGCTGAGAAATAAGTAATCTAAATTCAGCGCTGCTATTAAGATTGATGTACATAGAAGCTACAGGAAGAAATAAATCAATATTTCATTCCTGAACCTCCAGCTTCACATTTTCCTATTTTTTATGTGATGCATTATCTGAAGTTTGAACCATTCTTCCATAGCTGTGCTGAAACACACCATTCCTTTTACATACAGATCCATGACCTTCTTTCTGCCTTCCCCACTATCCCAGTCATGAATCTGACAAGCCACAAGGCATTTCAGCAGCTTGACGTGAAGGTTTATTTTCAGAACACACTTAGTGCTGTTACAGGTAACATCCATTCCACTGTTCAGCTAGGAAATGGAAAATAGTCTTTTCTATTAACTTCCATCTATTTTCTTCCAACTAATAAAAAGCAGACCAAGATTCCCTCCTCCTCCTTTTTTAATAAAGGGCTACATCCCAGGCATTGTTTTAAGCCCCAAGGAGTTAAAGGAATGAGCAGAAGAAAAAAATATCTCTGCTCTTGAAATTACTTGTAGCATACAGCACTGTTAGAATTACAGCATGCAGTCACTGCACTAGAAGGCACTAATTCCAGTGCCATATGGCTTCAGAATCTCATTACACTGATCTGCTTAAAGTGATTTCTTAACTGACGAGCAAAACATTTTTGGTCACCTTCAGCAGTGGGAAACAGGAACTCTGCCACTGTTGGTGCACATCTACTCCCACACGAGCTGCCAAAAGCAGGAGCGAGTATAGCGAAGGTCAGAAAGCAACCTCACAAAGAACTTCTGTTGCCATTTCAAAGCTGTATAGACATCCAGGGCTAACCAAGGACCGTTACCATCATTATTTAAAAAAAAAAAAAGCCATCTCGATCACTGCTGAATTAGAGATGCTGCCCAAGAGATCAGGAGATGAGTGGAACCTTCAGAGGCTAAGCAGTGGGCAGGACTTGCTGCTGCACCTGCAGGGTTTATTTTACCTGGCTCTCTTGACCTCTGCAGCTAAGTGCACATCAGCAAGAACAGAAGGCACTTCTGTCCTGCCAGGCATCTGCTTGGCAAGATCAACAAACAGCTTCCCAAAGTTACCAATTTGTAACTGGCAGAGGGGTAAAGAGCAGCTAGATCCAGGGTTTAGGCTTGGATGCAAAGTTATTCCAGTCTTGATCATGAAAATACCTAAAGACCCAAGTGAGGCCAACAGCTTTTCTGTGTGAAACATACCCAAGACATAGCTCTTGGCTTAAAGAGCCAGGGGAAGAAAATGAAAGACGAGTAAATGCAAAAGGAACAGATGAGAGATACCGGGTAACCCAGAGAAGGTTGCAATCCATAACTGGGCATGTCAGGCCACCATTCTCCCAAACCCCTAAACACCATGATCACCACGGCACATGCAAGCGCTGAGAGAGGGGGATGCACAGGCACAATCTTTGTGCCATTGCCCTCCAGCAGCAGCACGAGTGCTGGAAAAGAAAGTCTCTGGATATTAAGAAGGGAATGTGACACACTGAGTCACCTCCAGTGTGACAGTACCCCTGATTCTTCCTAACATCCAGAGCACCGCATTGTTCTTTTTCTCCCCGCAGCCAACCACCGGGGCACTGGCAGCGCAGAACAGCAGCCCAGACCACCAGGACAGCTTCTTTCCCTGAGGAGCAGCTGTGCACATTCCCTGACGGAAGCAGCATTTTTTTGTTGTTGCAATTCATAACTTAAAGCAGATAAAGTAGACCCAGAAAGACACAGGGATAAAAATAGGATCTGTAAGAATCACAAGGGCTGTTGATACTCAGGGCTTTTGGACACCAGCCAAATGTTAGCCAAACAGGAAGAAACAGCTTCTCACATTACAAAGTACAGTAAAGGCATTTCTAATGTTTTATTGCCATCTCTCAAACACTCAACATCAGTTACTATGTAGAGTGGGGTGCAGGGCTTTAGGGATTATTGATTTTTTTCCTATTTGCATGTCTGTGCACTGAGGTTCACAAGGTAAAAGGAGCTCCCATCTAGATATTTCTGAACACCAAGGCTTTGACTGGGCTCTCAGCTGGCAGATACAGATCGCACACTCTCCTTTCACATCCCCTAGGGCAAGGCTTGCATCCTTCCAGGGAACTGAGGATAAAATCAAAGAGGAGTTCCTCCTTCTGGTGTGACAACCGTGAAGTATATGGTCTTATTTTTCCCCAGGACAGTACTGCTGTCAGAAACCAGAGGTCTGTCCTGAAGGACCTGCCCACCAGGTAGTTTCTCAATGCTGGGCACCTGGAAATGAGAGGCTGCAGCCCACTCGTGCATCACACAGGGCAGCTCGACATTTGTACCCACCTGCACCCGGGCAGTAGGGATTTGTCCTGCGCAATGCCTGATGCTGCAGAGCTGTTCCTTCTTCACATACACCCACAGCCTCAACCCCGGAGCCATGCCCAGTTTATTCTCCCCAGATTTGTCTCTAAGCCATCATCTGCAATGGATTTAAGGTTATAGAAAGATACAATCTCCAGGGTGATTTCCCAAGTTACACCAGAGACTGGTGTGTACCAGAAAAATAAAGGGATGGATAACCTGCTAGCATGTGCATCAGCACACATCATGTGTACGCTTCATGCACTGCATCACGCACCAGGGCGCGGCAAGGCCAGGACGTTGCCTCAGCACACACACCCACACCCCAGCCGTCTTCCTTTCCTCCCCAGCCAGCACAATTACTGGTTTTTGTCACCCTACGCTGTCTTGATTCTGTACTGTCTAATAGTTGGGTAAATTAATGACCGACTCTATCACAACCTATTTTCACAAGATTTATAGGAAACCAAGAGTTTCGTTCCTTTGTCAAAACCGGGCAAGAACTGCTAAAATTATATGGAAAAGAGCCAGCTGGGATAGACAGACAAAGCACGAGCATAAAAGCCTCATTTCCTTTCGCAGCAAGCCTAAAATTATTGAGGGAAGATATCTACTAAAAGGCAAGTAGGTCCCCACAGTAAAACAGATGTCTGTAAGTCAGCTTCAGGTGCAGGAACAGCATAGCGCTGCATCTGAGATAACCTCTCCTACAAGAGTCAGAGCGAGGGTTTCTCTGCAACATCACACTAATGCACAAAGACCTTCCCCGTCGACTCAGGTGTCCTGCTCTCAGGACATGCAGCGTTCTTGCGTTGGGATGTGCCAAACACTGCATGCACAAGGGTAGATCTTCGGCCAACATAAAATAAGGGCAGGCTTTGACTCCAACAGCACTGTAGACTTCAATTGCCTAAAGCTGAGTTCTGTTCTCATCAGTGTTCTGATGAGACACGAAATTCCTCTTCAGTCTGCCAGGAAACCCCACTGCGAGTGCCTTCTGCTGACCAGCACAGATTAACTCAATAAAATGTATCTAAATCCCACATCCGTTTATGGACCTTAGTCCCAATAGGCATAAGTCCACTTCATGGAATATAGCATTAAATAATGCTTTGTACTTCTCCAGCGATTCTCAGCTGAGCACTTTGGCACCACATGTTACTCCCACGAAATAGACAATCTCCCATTTAATTGCCAATAGAAGGATACAGTTTAAGAAATTTTTTTGTGGTTTTTTTTTTAATTTTAGTATGCATCTGAGAACCATTTGAAGAAGGCTTGGTGGGGGGGGTGGGACAGGAATAACTTCACATAAAGTTTTGCCCCACAAAAACCAAAATTTGAGGAGGAATGTACTAAAAGCAGATATCCGTACCTCTATCACTGGCTTGACAGCCCATTAAATTGGTTTATACTGAGGGGAATCTCTAAATGCAAAGATGTTTTGCTTAAAGCAGTAAAACAGTTTGAAAGCAGCTAAAAGCAGTAGGTTCACAATTAGGACTTTTCTGTTGTCAAGAATGAAACCACGTCAGACTTAACATACGAGACTGCTGACATGACCTCAAAGTGAACAGGGCATATGGCTCAAGTGGCATACCAGCCTCCTAACTGCCCCAAATATAGGCCAGTCGACACTAGACTTTTGATTCTTAGAGATATCCAACACCCAATCTTGCATTGCTACCACCTGGGGACAGAGGGCATTCAGTCCTTGTTTCAAAGGCCTCTAGCAACACTGATGTAGGTCAGCATGCGCTCCACAAACCAGAAATATCTGCCAGCACCGTCTCAGTAGCAGAGCACCCTTTTCAGTCAGCCGTACTTAGAGCATGGCTTCAAAGATACTGACAGAGGCATGCTGCAAATGGGCATCACAGAAGGTTGAACCATGCGTTACCAGTACGGAGGCACCACTAAAAGAAGTGGATTTGAATAGGTGACACACCTTCTGGAGTCTGCATTGATTTAAGAGGGATTCCAGCTCCCAGTGTAACTGCTGCTGCACCAACACAGACAGTTGGCAGAGCTCTTTCCTACCACGAGGACTTTTGTGCTACCTGAGCCCACACTCCAGCAGAGCAACACCGTAGGCAGACTTCAAGCACCACCCTGATCACCAAGCCAGTGTTTCTAGATGGCTAGAAAGCCAGCACCCAGGAGAACATATTAGAGCCAACCTCCATCCAGCCTAACACTCAAATTAATTCTTAAGTGATAGAAAGATATTCAGAGTAAACAGCCTCTTCTCTTCCTTCTCAAATGCTGCTTCTTTTTAAGATGCTATAACGTTACATCAATTTCTACTCTTTCCTCCACCTCCTATAGCCCTGAAGGCACTGAGAGCTCTAGGTTAACAACTGAATCCACAAAATTACTATCTGCAGTCACTCTGACTGAAAGAGAATCTAATTGTTTAATGTGATGGTAAAGAAACGGTAATCATTGCTTGCCTCCCTGGGCTCTAGAATATCCATAGGATCTCTTAAAACTGATTATAACTCTTTCTTAAGTCTCTGAGCCACGTGAGCTGATAACATTGGACTCAGATCAGGCTTCCAGCCTGTCCACACAACACGTGAATTTCCAGCCACCCACCTGGCCTCCAGGTCTCCCATGTAGCCTTCCAGCATCCTCTCAGCCTTCAGCACGCACCCTTTAGGTTTCCACACAGCAGACAAGCTTCAGTCCTCAGAACAGCCTTTGGGTCACCCACATGCCTCTCCAGCCTCGCCTCGCCTCCCATGTGCCGTGCAGCCTTCCAGCCTCTTGTATTTCCTTCTACAGCATTTCTCTCAGCGAGTATCTCTTTCACAGCTGCTTTGGAACAGGCCCTGTAGCCATTCTTTATCCACTATAGGTGATAACACCTGCTCCTGATTGTGACCTGCTTTTCAGGTGCGGAAATAATAGTTTCACCCCCTCTTTAACCCTTTCTTTACTGTTCCTTTGAAGCATAAATTCACGTTTTCCTGTCTGTCTCTTGTTCTAAATATACTTGCTTCAAGAATAGCAATCAACTATATAAAAAATAAAGCGATATATTTAATTATGTCAGAAACATTACAAGAACACACCAATGAACATTAAAATCTCAATACAAATAATAACACATAAGGAAAACAATCTTCAGCCAGGAACTGAATTGCAAGGTATTCATACAATTTGTCTAAGATCAATTGCAATTGCTGCAGTAAAGCTGGAAGATAAATGGGGACATACCAAGAAATATCCCTTTCTTGGCTGCAGCCTTGAACACGGCACACAGAGTATTTCTCAATTTTATTTTATATCATTTGTAGATATCCCCATCTTTTCAACACTGTATTTTAAAATAGTGTCTTGCTCATTAAGGTGTTGCAGTATTGTTTGTGTCAGGCTAATTACTACTACATACGCTTTCCGAGGCAGCAGGCCTGAGAGTGAAGGCTGCTGAACTGAAACTGCTAAGAATGAGCTAATTGGTTGAAATAAAAACAAAACGCTAACAAGGAGTTTTAAAATCAGGCTCAGTGACTACTAAATATCACTGGTAGTGGACATGGCAAGTATTTTAGAGCATGTGGGCTGTACGGAAAAAAAGATTTTGCATTTGGCAGCAGCATGTAGTCAGGGTCCTGAGTGCACTAATCAGCCTTAACCACCAGAGCATTCTCACCTGAGGCCCCCGCGACACCCCGACACCTGATGCTCCAGCTACTCCATTTAAGAGGGCCCCCAGTCACTCTTTCCCTTATGCTGCAGGTAATGTTGTTTCCAGCTGCTTTCTCTGTTGTTCCTGGTCTACAGTTTAAATGTGCTGAGTTATCTCAGACCTGATATGTCATTTGAATCTGTCACCATCTCTGCTCAGGTGTTGTGGGACTGCTCTCTAGGGGGTGAGCGTAATTGTATTTATGCTAGCCTTATTTTCCCGTAAGGTATATTCCTAGTCTTTGTATTTCCTAGCAGATGTTTAAGGCTTTTAATAGCTTTTGTAGTGTTCAATTAAGTTACCAAAATCACAACAGACTCTCACATTTGCTGAAAGAGAAGCTACCATAAGATTAGTCTCTTTCCTCTATTTTCTAGAGATTAAAATGAAGGGATGTGCTTACTCCTAAATAGGAAAATGGCTTTTATGTAGAACTTAGACTATGGTTCCTCAAGAGATCAAGAATTACACGTGTGCGGTCAAGCAATGTCCTTCTATAGTATGTCCTAGTTTGGAGGAAAAGCTTAAACTTGCGTACCCGGATTTTCAAAGGCTCAGTACCCATCTCACAGGCGAGTGACCTCTGGAGACCACGCCTTCCTTTGAAATCGTGCTGCTCGAATGTTTCCCAGTTTGGTGCTATTGCAGCATGCTCAGGGAGAGGGCCTTGCTCCCCTAGGGCTCGTACAGAGAAATGGTGGCACCCTCCTGTGCCCTCTAGCGGCTCCTCAGCAGAAGAGGCAGCGATGGGGACCGCCTGAATCTCGCTGGAGCGCGCCCTATCAACAGAAGGCAACTCCTGGGTACCAAACTCTGCAGCGCCGTAAAAATCCCTCAGCAAAGGGGCTTGAGGGATTGAGGCTTCTCTGCCCAGCTCTGTAACACCTTGCATTTCAGCTGATCTAAGAAAGGAAGATAAAATGGTTTGACCCTGTCCTGGAGGGACTTGGAGAGTAGAAGTCGTAGTGCAAAATGGCACCGACATGCTTTCTGCTCCCCTGCGGTGGACAAGGCTGCTCCAGCACGGCTGCCTTCCTGAGACCCAGAGACACCCCCCTCCCCAGGCTGCAGCCCTGCTCTGGTACCCTGCCGGGCGGAGGAGCACGCAGCGGGTGGTGGCTGCTTGTATTTCATTGTGCCTCCTCCCCACGGCTGGACTGGGGGAGCCTCGCATGGTGGTGGCACCCCAGCTCTGAAGGGAAGAGCAGGACAGGCAGAGTGTGGCCTGTACAGTGCTGCTATTGCGGGTACTGGGATGGAACGGGCACAGAACATCCCAGGCAGACTCCTCTCTGCCTCTGCACAAACACTACTGCTCCTCACAGTGCATTTGGCTGCCAGCTTTCTCTTCCCGTTCAGGCTACAATTATGCACAAGGCTCTGCTGTATAGCCAGACTGTAATTCAGCATGATTCAAAATGACAATTGCACATAGCTGGAACTGCATTCTCCCCTAGCTGAAAACAAAGCCAGAAAGTAGGATTTTCATGAGCTACGAAAAAAAAGGACCCAAAAGTTTATCTCAGACTGAACTGTGACTTCAAAGTCTGCTGTGAAGTGCCTCCTGGCTTCCACAATGTGCTAGGGGAAAAGATACTACATGTTGATAACAGTACAAATATCTGAGATGGATGAAATTGTGAGAGTAGCTTTGAATCTCTCCTCTTAAACAAAAAAAAAAAAAAAAAGAACTTTGTTTTCATAAAATAAGCTGATCACTGCAACAAGGATTAATCAGATTTTCCCAGCAACCTTCCTGCACCAACTATGGGCATGTAATTGCTGGGAGCTTTCTGATTAGTTATGCACCTGATTTCAGCTCAGGGTCATACTAAGGCTATAGCTATTTCTGTTTGAAATAACCTTTTCTCTGAATATTGCAAGATCAATAGTATGGCTCCTATGTATGTCATCAGTTCTGGCTCTTATGATGCAAACACCAATATTGATCATTTAAGAAATTAACCCTTGGCTTCAGAAACCTTTGAACCAAAGTGTAATGAGTAATACTGAACTTCAGACTCAAAAGGGGAAATATTTATAGTCATTCTTTATGTGAAAGATTATTGATTGATAACAAGAGGCAAACTTTCCTGATAGTAATTCTAGCCACAGAAATTCTATTAGAATATGAGCTCTATACCAGAAAAAAATGCATTTGAAGTGTTAAGGTTGTAGCATACATAATTAATAGATAATATATCCAAACTTCACACTCATTTCTACTTATCATTGTTACTAGAGCTACATGTGTTTGCTGCAGCTATTTCCCCCAGTACCTGTCTGTCAGCACTTGCACATTTCAGAAAGTCCAAACTAAACCATAGATATTGCAATAATAATAATTGGAGATGCTAGTAACTGTGGCCTAATCTTCTACCTATGTATAATTAAAATATGGTTGCTACCTTAAAGGTCTTGGAATTTAAAGGCAACTGTCACCCTCCTGAGATACTAAAAGATACTATCTCTGGTTTTGCATTTTCTTCACTTTCCCATGTTCCAGGTAACTTGAAGTGGTTCTGCAGTGTTAACTGGGAGTAACTCCTATGAAATCTCTGGAGTTCAAGGCCTGTATTGAATGAGGAGAGTCAGATCCTGTCAGCAGCTGTTGCCAGGCAGACCGAAATGCTGTACATTAGCATTGTTTGGCTTGTATTTATGTCTTGGAACTGCAGATAACTGCTGTTGTATCCAGGGCCAGTTGTGGAGAATTCATTGCCCAAGGGAAACTGGAAATCATACAGCTCACAATCACGCAGAGAAGGCAATGGCTAAATGGTTTGCAGCCCCTCATGTCTCGTTGCCCCAGGCAACAGTCTGCACTGCGGAAGTGCAGATCCAGCCTTTCCCGTATGAAGTCTGTAACATATGGTGTTAATATATGGATTGATACTATGAAAGCCCTGCTGTAGTACCATTGGGGTGCTCACATATTAGGTGATATGCGGGGGGGCATAAACATCCCAGGATAAGAGCTGCTGGTTTCCATCCAAGATCTTTGAGACACAGATGGAGGTAACTGGAAGCACAGAGATTACAGCCTGCGCTCACGGATATGGGGCATCTGGCTCAAGATCCTCTCAGCTTGGCTTTCCTTGAGCTCTTGCAGGAATTGACCCAAGGTCCCCACATGAACTCAGGACAATGCTGACAGTAGGTCATAAGTCTCAGCTCCCAAGGCAGTGCCTGCACTGTGCTGCCTCTTAAACCTGTTTGCAGCAAGGGCTACAGCTGTGTGAGCTACAGCTGAGCGCACTCAGACAAAAATATCTGGTCCTGCAAAGTGCTGAGTGGCAGCAGTTCCCCATTTATTCACATAAAAATAAAGAGCTCTTTGCACTTTTCTGGATCAGGGCAACTCTATTCTAATATTGATGAGAGATCATTTCCCATCACCTCTTTGCAATGTTTCAAAGGATTTTGGCTTCTGCAGCAATTCAGCCTTTACTCCTGTGCTTGAGCAATCCGGGTCAGGAATCGGTGACTTTCAAATCAAAACCTGGACCTTTATAGCTCTGTTTAAGCTTCCAGAGAGTTAGCTTTACATTCACTGTGATAGTCCTGCGCTTACTGGAATGGAGTGCTCAGAGAGCTTCATCTCTGTTGCATTCATGTGACTCTGGAATCAGGGAAGCTCTGCCAATGCAAGGGAGGACTGGGCTGGCTGCCCTGGGGTGCCAAACAAGCCCCTGTGTCCTCAGATCAGGAGGGCACTAGTAGTACCTTACACCAGTACTGTAGTACCTTACACCAGAACCAAACCATGGGTGCAATCCATTTTTGAGGCAAGCAGGGTAATGATATTGAAATGAGTGGCAATGCATCTCTAGGAAGGCAGGGAGAGTTGGTGCTGTGGCTGCTAAGCTCTTGACTGCCTAAAGGATTCAGGACTCAAATTTCATGACAGCAGTGATTTTGGAACAATGCATTTTCAAGAACACTCCAAATACAATGTACAGCAGGTGCAAAGCTGTTTTTGAGCTATTGTGTGTTGTTCTGGTAAACAAAATAGACAATCATTTCATGACAACGTGGATTGTTGATCCTGGTAGCCTGTCTTTCCTCTGGCCATATTGTCTGGGATATTGTTCTGTACTGTCAAGTCCCTCTCTGATGGCTGGAAAAGATGGAGAGAGAACACGGCAGCTCTGTAAACTAAATCCTAGGGTCCACTGCAGTTTGGGATTGTCTGTCTCAGTTCATTCCCTACTACACTGCAAGGAATATTCTAAAAGAAAGCAGGATAAAGGACTATTCATTAATGCTGAATTATTTGCAGGCCTCTGCTGAAAAGGCACCAGCCTTCTGTAATGCTGCACTGCAAACGACAAGAAGTGAAATACATTACATATGAATATAATGTATTTCATCTTTGAATAAATGCTGTTGCTTCAGACTTATACCATCCTGAGTTCACATGCTGGACATGGCTCTCTTCCAGGACATGAGCTCAATCATTCCTCAGAGGCCGTTATGTCTTTGGGTTCACCAATGTTATCTATGTTGTGCTTACGTGACAGTGGAGCTTGAAGATACTGTGATCTCAACCCAGTTGTCCCCTACACATCTGACCCTATGCCAAAGTGGAGCCTGCTGTCCTTTTCTCCACTAACCTCTCAAGCTTTTCCTTACAGTGTTTCTGCTCGCAGAGCAGTACCTCCCTCTGTGCCATGATTTACAGATCACTTAAGGTATTTACAAGCGATGTATTTCCATCCATGTATGTAAGAGTTGGCTGTTTCTTCACCCTGTCTCCCTCCTGTTCCTCGGTTTGAATTCTGGCCGTGTCTGCTGCACTGGTTAGTGTGAGTCACCAAAGCTGACTAATAATGATCCATGTGCCATGTTATCCCTTTCACATCATTCTCCAGCACTTTCTTATGTGAGCGGGAGCAGGCAGCTTTGTAGAGAACTCAGATTTCTCCCAGTCACTAACCCGCTGACCACCTGGGGAAACCCAGACATTACTGTGCTGAACTCTGAAGTGAGGTACAAGAGGCTGTCAGTGGGCTACAACACATCAGCATTAGAACAAAACATTTATGGTTTATGTTCTCCCAAATGCTTGAACATAAGCCCAGCACTGGAAAAAAAAATTCTAGATTGAATGCCGAGTCATTCATCGGGGACTGAGAGGCCTCGAACATGGTGCAAAAGAAGGGGGAAAGGAGTACCAGCAATAGAATTGTTTGGCTTATTCTCTACTTGTTGAGACAGTCTGGTGCTGCAAGTACCTTCCCAAGTGCTGAACCTGTTTACCCCAGGGAGATGTCCTCTCAGGGATTCAGGCACCATATGGAAGGCAAGAAAAAGAATTAAATAAAAGATGAGGCAAGAGGTGGGAAAAAAGCCCTTGTATTTAACGAGCTGCCAGGAATTGTGATAGAGATAGATGTCAGCTCAGTTTAATTTCCAGCAAGGCCATCTGAGCTTCCCTCTGCCACAGAAACAGGAACAGACAGGGGCTCCTCTGCCTCCTTTTGGCCCTATTTGCCTTTTAATCTTGGGACTCAGCAGGGCAGAATGGCCACAACTGTCTACCCTGTTAGCAAGCAATTTCTGCCAGCACCAGCAGCTTTCATTGTGCCTGACCCAGAGGACTCACACAGGAGGAAACCTCCTAGACTTGCTTTACCCTGGAGAGTCCCCCACCTCCTCCTTCCAGGTAGCCCTGGGCTTGCTCTGGAGTGTTTAAGATGAGAGGGGGAAGTGCCACAGTCCGAGTAGCTCATTGAATGATGCTGCAAGAAGTCATTTTTCCCCTGCTTGTGACCTAAGCTACTTCATTCTTCCTTTTTTTTTTTTTTTTTGGGGGGGTGGGGGGGTAGGGGGGAGGAAGGTTCATTCTTAAATAATAATTAAAAAACAAACAAACAAAACCCAACAGAAAACCACCATGGCTTGTTTGCAAATGCCTGCTCTGGAACTCAGAAGCTCCTCCATTCTGCTGTGTTAAAACTGCTGTAGAGGGCTAACACTGAATGCAGTCCTGAGACAGAGGTGGGTTCAGGAAAGCCATGAGAAGAGCTGACTCAAACAGCAGACATAGACTTGCTTGCAACTGAAACGTGCATCTTAGAATAATTAGTTTGAGTCCCAAATACTTTCCAGGCATCAACGGTCAAACTCCAGAGCCCGGTAGAGCTTTCTAAGGATGCACAGGACCTGGTACCTGGCAGGCATAGCTGTGGAAGGGACCATGGGCACTAACAGCAAAACTCATATTCTGCCACCTGACTTCCCTTCAATAATTTCCTCACATGTTAAACACTCCTCCATGCATTCACTCCAAGAAAGAAACACTTATCGGCCATTACTGAGGTAGGCTGGAAAACAAAGGACGGGGGAGACTGCTGTAGCAGTAGATTTAACAGCAGCAACGTGGAGGCTTTTGAAACAAACAGGGACCTAGAGATTGACAGACTGGATCACACCTCACTTCCATCCAGCCTAGTACCCTGTCTCCAACAGTCGCCATCGCAAAATACGTAAGGAGAAAGTGTGAAAACCCTGCAGCAAGCAGATGGTCCTATTCCCTTTTCTCCCCAACATCCTGGTCTCTTCCTGGCTTGGGAATGAAAGCTCAGGGTTTACAGGCAGTAACTGGTTACAGGCAGTTTTGGGGAGGATATCAATAAATGAGAAAACAGGGGCTGTAAGCGGCCTTTCCGTTCTGTGGGGCTCTGCTTACTCCATGCTGCTGGAAGAGAAATGATTAATGGTAACACACCTGGGTAGCGCAGGATTTTTCTGACTCTCTCTTGCATTCTGTCAAGGATGGCAGAGTCAGAGTCACATCCCATATGAAAAGGTATTCAGCTAAATGTAAAAGACAGAATGTAGAAGAGAAACACCTCCGAGCTGTTCTCTTCTGAAACAGAAGCAGCCTTACTCCGGCCTATCACATAAATATTTTGCCTTGAGACAAAGACAAACTAGTATTCTGGATCCCCAACTCATAACGATTTCTTATGGTCTTTATTTCTGATCATGCCTCGACAAAGCAGATTAGAATGTGAACTTTAAACAAGTACCATGTACTACTTGTAATATTGTACATTTTGGAGAGTACACTAGACACATCTGCACGTTTTTCATGGATTTCTCTGAAAGCTTGATTTCCACTTTTTATAGGCACAAACTTTGCAGCGTTAGCAAAACACTTTTAAATACTTCCTTATTAAACAGTTCCCAGTGAAACAGCTGCACAGAATAAGCCATATAGAATGGGGTAAAATTAATAACCACAATCTAGGAACAAAAATATAAACAAGTAGCTTTTTTAAGCTGCGAAACTAAACAAGATAACCTGTTGTTACCTCTCCTCTCCCCCGTTCCACTTTCCTATGTGGATTCTCTGAGGTCCAATATAATAAGCTTATAAGCCTTTTCTTCACTAATTGCATCTTTCTCTTCAGTCACTGTTTTCATATTTTGCATGAACTTAATGTTTTATGACCTTTGTCACTTCACCAAATTTGGTACGAATCGGCCAACGGTTCGAAAGCTTTATCAGGGTACAGAGAGAAAGATACAGATTACAGAGGGTCAAATTTTTTAAGAGAACTAGTTTAACGGGGAAAGGAACTCCAAACTAGCTCTTCTCATTAGAACGAGATCCCAAGCAAATTTAGCAAACACATTTCTGCAGTTTTCTATTGTCCTGTTTCATTGGGAACGCAAAGATAGATGCACATCCCATGCCTGTATCTTACTTTGGGGTAAGGAAACCTGATGTGCTATGGTTGGTGGAAAAGACCAATCGCCCCTAACTGCTCACCAGAAAACTGAAAGTAGGACAGAGCCGTAGAGTCAGTGGTTTGAAAAGAGTTCCTGAAATGCATGAATGCTCTAAAACAAAGGGAAGAATTTTCTGTTGCAAGCAGGGGAATTTCCATTGCCTTGATTTAAGCCTTTGCATAGAAGTAGCAGAAGGCCTATTTGATATGGTACCTTGAAAGCTAATTTCTTTAAAAAATCTATTTTTAGTGTCCTTGCTGCACACAGACAGATCAGAAACATTGCAATCCTTTATCCAGCTGTGACATATTAGATTATTTGTGGCTTTGCGGCATAAAACAGATTCTGTGACTTGTGATGCTAAGCCATTGGCCTTGGACAAGAGCCAGCTCGGGTTATTCCATTCTGCTGACCTAAATTCCTCTCGAACAGTCAAGTGGATGCAGTATCATCCTTCACTTCCTGTCCCAAATTGCAGCACAGCTTCTCTTCACACACACAGATATTTTACACTACTCCTCGGGGCTGGTGGCTAAGCCAAGGGTGGTAGGAATTGACCCACCATGGTTAACAGCTAGGAATTTTGATTGTGTTAAGCCCTGAGATGTCCATCCTAAACCAAGTTCTGCCACTGACTTTCCTTTTCATCTCCCTCAAGTTGTTTAAATTCTTTTTTCTCTTCATAAAATGGGAGATTGGGCAAATAAAAGTGTGTAAAACCAGATGAAAGCTGACATGAATGTGTGGGTTTTTTCTTGTATATATAATTTGTGCAGTGGGCTGCTATCTGCAATTTCACATCAGTGTCTCCCCTACCAGGAACGCTGACAGACAGCTCATCTGGACCCAGTTGTCATTTGAAGATGTGAGGAGCTCTTACAACTTAATTGGAAGTTAAGGGGAGCCTCTAAGAAAACCCTGCCTCTAATGTGCTGCGGAAATCTTTACTGGTGGCAGAGAGGACCCGAGTTCTGACGTTTCCTTTTGAGACAGCTGACGTCGGTTTTGGCAGCTTCATCTTATTATAAAATCACTTCAAGAATAAAAATCTGTGGAAAATGGGGCACTGGGTGGAGGTGCTTGTGTGCGTAACTGTGCCCAGCACATTGCCCACACATAGCAAAGCTAGCATCAGACTTGTGGGAACCAACTGCCACGTGTGGGTGGGTAGTGAGTGCACAAAAGTGTATTCTGGTGGGCTTCGCAAGCTGGGAGAGCTGTACCATTCCCACGTGCAGATAATCTTGCTGTCAGCACCAGGCGTGTCACCCAGCAAACATTCTTCCCTGCCCATCACAGAAGAGCTGCCACTTGCCCACCTACCCAAAGGACACGCTTTTTTCAAAACAGATGAGTGTTTCCCCAACACCTCCCAACAATCAAATTTAATAAAAGTAGGTTAAATTAAAAAAAGAATCTTGACGCAGTTTTTGTAACAGGATTGGGAAATATTTTGTGCTAAATCTTGGATAGCAAGCAGAAATGCCTGCTAGCATTTACAAACTACTCCTGTCCTACACACCTCTGGTGGCCCCATCGCCTCACCCACATCAGGGCAAGCAGGAATAATCCCAGGGAGGCTGAGGGAGCACTGGGCTATTTAAGAGATCTAATTTGGTCCTCTATCGTTTGACACTGTGTAAAGATGTGCTACAGGGCAGGGTGCATGGTACTAGAAAAGTACTAAGTTAAGACAGCTACTGTGGAGTAGGTAAATAACTTCAATGCTTTCATTTTAACCTGGGTGAGGCAGGTAGCTATACATATGAAGTATGTAGCGGGATAAGAGGCTTTTTTTACAAGCAGATGAACTGTCTAACACAACATGAGTCAGCTAATGAGGGATCAAAGCTTCTGCCCAGGTCAGATAAGTTAAGCCCCAGGCAATTAACTGTGTTTGTGACACTGTCATTGACACATTAAAAATAAACTGGTGTGTCACCTACTTCACACAGACCAAAATGATCCTGTAAAGGTTTTACTGCAAATATATAGGTCTTTCTTTTTAATGGTTCCCATAAAGTTCTTGTTTGGCTCTTTGCAAATTTTGTGAATAAGTTTCTTCCTTCTTACTACCGGGTGCACCGAGAGCTGTGCCCACAACCAAGAGTTGGCTACATTCTAGACAGGTTGAATGCCATCAGTCCAAGTGGTAATATGAGGGTGAGAGATGCTGTAAAAATAGTAAAGACTACAAAGTATGTTCATCCTCAGTTTGCTAAGGATGAGAGCCCTGTCATTTGTTTGAGCTATAAAGATTCCCACTGAACTTTCAAGAGACCACTGCAGCTGCCCAGGAATTACTGTTTCAATAAGCTACTGCTCATTCAGTTAAGGCAACTCATGTTACAAGGCGCGATTCATAAACATGGTACATCAGCAGTGGGTTTGGAAGAAATGTTCTTCCTTCAGCCAATAAGATTTTTTTCTAACATTACTTGCTTCCATTTTTGTACAGCTGCTTTTTCTAGTTACATGATTTGACAAAAAATGAGCACCGTCTACAAAAAGGCAGGCAGATCCCACAAGTAGGGTCTGATTTCTAGGCCTTGAATGGCTAGGGAAATGGTGGGATTGTCCTTCCCTGTTGGAAGCTGATGAAATAAGTTCTTGCCTCAGTGTGAAATGGGAAAAAAAAGACAAGATCTGTCAGCTTCATTCCTCTCTCTAGGACTGACCTGCTGGTTGACCTCCAGGAAACCAGGGAGACTCTATCCTCAGCCACATGACCCAGAAACCTCTCTGTTAGTCAGGGGACAGGGGGAAGATTCATTAATGTCTTTCTAGTATCCAGAATGATTTCCTACATTGCCAAATGCCAACCTAGTGCTATGTTACCTCTAAAAAAATCCCTCCTGACTTCAAGGAGGGTCCTCAATATGGATGATAGGGACCTGTATTGACTCTAACTGGAAAACCAGGAGATGCACAAATCTCTTTGGCTACACTGAAATACTCTTCCTAAAAAAATTAAACGTGCCTTATATTGAATCCCAAATCTTCATAATAAAAATGTGAATTCACGTGACTTTGTGTCAATGTGAATTTGTACAGTTGCAAAGCAACTCATGTTGGCATCACTGGGTCGAAGAGGCTGACGCTGCAAGCTCTCCTGGCAATCACAGTCTCTCTTCCATACCAAGCCCCTGCTGAGGTTACCAGAAGCACCAAGACTGACCCCTGAAGAAGAGCTTGGAGAGATGGGATCTGGTCTTAAGTATTTTATTCAATTTAAATACGCTTTTGCAGTATTTCTTTAGGCAAGCTACCCATTGCATTTGCTTTCTCAGTTCAGCTGCTACAGCTAATATCAAACACAAGCAGAATTTTGGTCTAAAATCTTAATTATATATTCTCCAAAAGCCAGATTTTGGTAACACTCTGTTTCATATACAGATTGAGAAAAATCAATGGCAATGGCATTTCAGGAACCTATACAACATCTTTGTCATTCACAACACACAATCCATTATAAACACTGACAGCTATAAAATTTGTTCCCATGCAATTCAACTAAAAATGTGCTCTTTACATGATGCAATACAGCCACAATCTGCTTTAACTCAATCGTATGTAAGAAAAAAGGGTCCCCAAAGCTTTTCTCAGTTGATATTTTAATCACCAGAATCTCCTACTCTCTTGCTAGTTTCAGGTTATTTGTTCCTTGTAGTTTGGTCACCAATGCCAGCAAGTGGGTAGCCAGCTTAGACTTACAAGGATGCCAGTGCCTAGTATAGGGCCCTACCTGTATTCACTAGCATTTGAAGGTTAGCAAATAGTAAAATCAAGCCTGACATGGAGACTAGCTTTTGAGATCCTGTCCTAGCACCTTCCAGAACCCTTGAAACAGCAATGGCAATAAAAAAAGGCTCTCTGAGAATGGGCTGCTATTCCAGTATCACAAGCAAATGCAAAGCATATTAGCACTGCTGTTCCTCTAGCATCCTTCCACCATTCCCTTTTCTCCACCACCTCCCTGCAAGAAGGACTGTGCTTGGGTATTTTACACAGATCAGTTCACAGGTAGGACACTCTCTGCTCTTACTGTTTCTGCTTTTGAGAGAACTGCATGCTTGAAAAACAAACCAAACCATCAATAAAAGGCTGTCTAATTGCCCAAAGCCATGGTTTTGCAGTCTGCTGATGGCTCCTATTTCACACACAGGTGTGATATTGTCACACAAAGGCTTCCTGCCTGTACAGAGCATCAGCACCTCCTGGGAGAATAGAGTCCCCAAATCTACACAAATATAGTGAGAAGAAAAATAAACATGTCTTACCCACATGGGTGATAACCGTAGTCAGTCGCTGGGTGAGCTCCTGATGTGACATCTCTTCTTCTTTTAACCAAAAAAGCATTTCACACAGGGAACTGCACAGCATCCAAAAAAAGATGCACCCAGAGTGGGAGGCTGCACGCTCACTGCACACAAAGCGAGGACCACTCCCACGGCACGGCCCTTCCAGCTCTCACATCTTCTGCCGGCTGCTCACCTCTTCCAATTTGCTGCCGTCCATGCATGGACCTAGAAAAGCTCCTCTGAAAAGGGGATTTTACCCCCCTTTACAAGAGGAAGAGAGCAGGAGGGGGTGAATTAAAAAAAAAAAAAAAGAAAAGAAAAAGAAAAAGAAGCAGGCGGGTTGATTGCTTATGGCTTTTTTTCTCCCTTCTCCCGCGGATGAGGCAAAGGATAAAGAGACGAACCAGCAGGCAGATACCTTCCTCCAGGGAGACTTTCGGATGGTGATGCTGTGAGTCAGGGAAAAATCCTGGAGGTAGGAATGGCATCGGGAGGAGTGGAGCTGGCAGGAGAGCTGTAACGGCAGCAGCGGCTCTGCAACGCTCTCTCCACGGGCGTGCCCGGGAGTCAAGAACAAGCCGCCTGCAGCCTCTGGTGCTCCCCTCTTGGCCCCTGGGGCACAGACGCCTTGCAGGTTGTCCCCAGATGGAACTCCACAACGTCCCCAGAGACCCTCCTCCCACCCCCTCTAGCACCCCCTCTAAAAGCCCTCGCCTGACAAAGGGGCTGTGGCATACATGGAGGGGGATGGCGGGGGCAGTGGGGTTTTTAGGGATGTTGTGGCCAGAGGCTTTGTTACCCTCCTGCGTGGACAGGATCCCTGGGATACTGATGTGACTGAGCCCACGGGACCCTCTCCAGCTGCACGTGTCCAAGAAGGGTGAATTCATTAGCCCTGGGCGCTGGGCAGGTCTCACCTGGGATCATGGCCACAGGGCTCGGCTGTGCCCACAGGCAGGCAGGCACTGGTGGACATCAGTGGGCCAGAGCAGGTCTGCAGGGAGCTGCTGCCCCTGGGTGCCAGGGACACAGCTGAGCCCTGCATGGACGCGTGGCTGCCGTAGCTGCTGAGCTACAGGAAAGCCTCATCCACCCTCCCAGTTACAGACCCCAGCTGGGACCTGAGGAGAGGAAAACTGAGGCAGGCAAGAAAGTGAGGAAGGGCAGGGCATGCCAGAGACTTCTATCTCTCCCTTCCCTCTTTGCACCTCCTCCTTTGAAGCCACCTGAAACCCCACACGAGGTACTTCTAGAAACAGGGAAAAAGTATTCCACATCTAAAAGTGAAGAAATAAAATTAAGCGCAGCTTCCTACAAGATCTGCTCTATTCCCGCAGAATAGATTCAGCTCTAATTCCAGATTTCCCTACCCATCCATAGGATTTTGCTTGGATCCACCTTTCCAGACATGTCAAAGAATGTAACATCATGTATACACAAAGCTGGAGCTGTAAAATACCCCTGTGGACTCATCGGATCTTAGAGCACAATTAGTGCATCAGTCCTGGTGTTGCAAAAGGTTTTATCTACCTTGGTGATGGGAAAATCCTATAATCAGCTGCCTGACCTACAAGCCAGTCTGAGTATCTGTGCTGTTATCCTCATTTTTGGTTGATTGACCAACTGTGATGAGAGGTTTCTCGCATACTTCTGTTGAGTTAGTTTAACAGCGAGTCTGCTTGAAATAAAGTGAGGAGCATGACTTGAGAGCCACCCACCTGCCAACATTTTCGGATTAAAGCAAAAGCCATTTTTTTCTGAGATCCTCTTTTTACTGCTCATCTGGGCAGTAAATCTCCAACTGTAAAGACCTTGACTAATGTTAAAAGGATTCTCTCAATCAGGGAAGAAATGCCATCATCAGGGAAAAAAAAAGCATACGGGAAGCAGACCGACACCCAGACAATCTTTGGAGGGGTCTGAAAGATCTAGGATGCTTTATTTTGCTCTCGGAGGGTCACAGATTGCAGGTAGGAACACGAGACAAGAAAAGTCATTGTGTTTCCAGATACTTAACAGATTTTTTTCTTTTTTCTTTTTTTTTTTTCCTGCAGGCAGAGAGACTGTACAGTCCCATTCATGAATGAATTAAACTCCACTGAAAAGCTCTCACTACTCCTACAGCAAGGCTGTTCAAGAACATCAAGGATAGCTAAGAGCCTTTGTCTTATTTCTAGCTAAATTTATTCTCAGTTATTTTAAGACCATATGCTCCTATACAACATTGTTATTCAGCACCAGTAACTGCAGACACATGTACATTTGCTATTTTAGGATCCTTTTTCTCTTATGATTTATTCTTGCTATGGTGTTCTGCTTTCCAGTTTTCCACTATACCTTCAATAACTTTTGAACCTGTTGGTCAATTGCAATCTAATTCAGGAGACAGAGATGAGTTCTTACAGGTTAACTGAAAATTAGCAAGGCATACAAAGCCTGAAAGGGGAAAGGATGCAGGAGGGACCAAATACTTATATTTTGTGTTTGCTCCATGCCCAGCTTATACTGTGGAATGGGTTACACAGGATTCAGTTGGAATTGAGGGTGCTGTCCTATGGTGTGAGTTATACTGAACAAAAAGGGGAAATTGGGGTTATTTTGGTGGGAAGGTTTGGGCTGCAGGATGCAGCCACAGGATACGAAACTCCATTAGTTTTAACCAGTCACAGGATGATTCCTTTACACTGCTAAGATTCAGTGGTGCCTGCCTTAAAAAAGGCTGCTGTTCATAGTGTGTATTGCCATTACAAATTCACAAATGGAAGAACCACAGGGACTCAACCAAGTCAGAAATTCTGGAAAAGCACTGGTGATCCACAGTTCAAGACCCAAGCTGAGAGGGGGAAAACCAGGAGCCTGGACTATAGGGATCTCTTGGAGACAGAGGGAAATGAAAGCGCTCTGCCTGTCACTCGAGGAATGGCTCACAGATGCTGAAGCAACTTAGTCCATTGCTGTGATGGTAACAATTTCCACTGCTGCATATAGTTGTGAAATTGAGCCAGCACTTTCACTACTACAAATATAGACTTCCCCTCTGAAGGATAGAAGCCCTTGCTGATATACATGTGGTTAGAGGTAGGGAGGACGATGATTTACATTTCAGGCATGAGCCAGGGTCACACCAGAAAGCAGGGCCAGGGGATGTATGAACACCACAATTCCACTATTAAAATGATGGCCAGCAGGCAAAAGAATTTGATTTCTCCTTAGAATGACAGCCTGACAAATCACCAGCCTTTTATTAGATCCTGAATCAAACAGCTGAGGCCAATGCATTGTAAGCAATTTTAATAAATGGTAAATTGTGTGCTGCAAACAAAATATGTTTACAAGATCCCGTGGCCTGGCCAGATAGAAGGGGAAACTCACAGGAAAAAATACATATAGATTAATCTAATATTTTCTTCCTTTTCATCTTATGTAGCTATATATCTCTTTCTTGTGTCACTAAAAACATTTAGCCAACAGCCTGAAGGGCTATTAAAGGTCAAAATGAGACCCATTCATGAAATTAGCCTACCTTCTTCACTGTATTGATTATCTCCATTTTCCCACTCCTACATAACCTTTACAGGCTCCCTCACCTCTTAGTTTTTCAGGAAAATCTCCTTCCAGAAGAAGACCACAAGCTTCTGGTATACAGAGTGCATATGAAGACATTTTCATACCAGAAAATAGGCAGGCTGATGGAATAATAGGAAAGTTTAGAATCCCTTTCCCAGTTTTCTTATTTTGCAAACAGGTGACTTTGGCATCACACCTCTTCCTCCCTTAAGTTTTGTCTGTAGTCTGTTTGATCCCCATATCAAAGGCTGGGGCTCTATTACTAACTGGGAAGAACTGTAACACTGTTGGCACAATCAGGAAAGGTAATTACACTGTCACCACTTCTGACTGGTTATGGCAGTACTTCAGATCTGCAATACATTTCCATTAGTAGAAGAAACTGTTAAATGAGTCAGATACTTCTTTGATGCATACCTACAAAGAAGGCACACAAAGTGCCATTTGCTTTCTGTAACATCAATCATGCAGTAAAGAAAAATACCACTCCATGTTTCAAGTTTTCTTACTTTTGTTCTTTTTGGAAAACTTCCGTCAACAGTACTCTTGCTTAGCTTCTAAGAGGGTCACAGTGCTCGTGCTTCTCTGGCTGTTCTCAGCTTTCCACAGCCCTCTCACTCAGCTCCTGTGACAAATCTGGGCTTCTCTGCTGAAAATTGCATGTACACTTTTCCTCCTGCACCCAGCTCCCCCAGCAAAGCCTTCACGCTTAGCCTCTTGGCTGAGCTTTGCAAACCCTGACCTGCTTTGCCTCAGATGCTGTTTCAGCTACTTTACTTGAAAAGGAGCACAGCTGCTTCTAGCATCCATTCGGAAGGAAAAGAGGCCGCTGAAGACACTAGGTTTTTTGTAAAACTAGTGCAAGTAAGTGCTCCCTTTCTTCCTTCCCCATCATAAATCTTTTCGTCACCATCATTTACATCAATCATTCACTGTCTGTGCTCCAGAACAGCTGTCCTGACACAGATTGGGGCGGTAGCCCATCTGTGAGTAGGACCATTAATATACCCTTAGGAAAGAGTGTATGAAACAGGGCACTTACAGAGAGTCCCTCTCCAGTGTTCCCCTCTCAGACTGCAGCGGTCTGCAGTTCATGGGCTTTCTGAGCTTAAGTTTGCATTTGCCTGATCATATTTAATACTCCATTTCTT
This sequence comes from Rissa tridactyla, assembly GCF_028500815.1. NCBI lineage: Eukaryota > Metazoa > Chordata > Aves > Charadriiformes > Laridae > Rissa > Rissa tridactyla. Next base: position 1,295,008 of record NC_071471.1, on the reverse strand, counting down.
CATGAATCTGTGTAGTTATTTTTTGAATCTATTTATAATTTTGACAAGATTTGCAATTTAAAAATGCATTGTGTGAAAAAAAACCCAACTTCTTTTGGCTTTAAATCTGAGGCCTGATAGTTCAATTTCAGGCCTCTGGTTTCTGCCTTTTGAGAAGTCATCTTAGCCATGACTTTATATACAGTGATCATATCCCTCAATCACTCTTTCCTGAGCTGAGACAAATGCTGTCCTAGTTACTATCTTGTCATTAAAAAAAAGGCCAATTCATACCTTTCAACAATCTTGCCATCTTGCTTTGAACCTTCTCTTGTTTACACAGCTTAGTGAAAACTGCCAGTTTCAGTCTGCTCTGTGTTGCTTACATAATTCTGACAGAAGTCTTCAAATGCTGAAAGTTATTAGATAAATGTTTGCTGTTAAACTTTTAAGAAAATCAATATATACCTTTTTCTATTGCAATAATTTCTTTCAACACTTCCTAGCATCTTTCCTCTTTTAAAACAAAACCTGAATTTTGGACAAGGCTGTTGGACGGCGATCCTGTAATTTTTAGGGTCAGGTTACTTCCTAAACTCTATATAGTTTATTTTAAGGAAGCCACTTGTCCACTTTCAGTGTCATAAAAACCCACGAGCTTATCTCCCAGGAAACATTAATGTCAACTGGCTGAAGGTCTAGATTGATGGATGCATGGGCAGTTCTCCATGACAGAAGGCAGAGTAACTTATAAAGACCGATGTCCTCCCCCTAATCAATTCTTCTGCCCTGCTACTGTCCCTATCCCCTGACATATTGGTTTTGTGCCAGATGAGTTCTTGAACCCTCATTCTGTGGTTGTACACCTCCAAATGCCAGCATAAGAAGACTGGGAAGGAAGGGGACCAGGCTTCCCATTTAGATCAGCTCAAGCTGCCAAAAAACTGCCCTGCTGCCGAAAGATGCAGTCTTCACCTCCCTACCCACCCCACCACTTCTCCCTCCTGTCTGCTCTGGTAGTAGTGCAACGTATGGGGTCGTTTCACTGAGCTGCTGCATCTGCTTGTACTAGCTGTGCAACGAGACCTGAGGGACTCGGACGGTACTAGGGTTCAAGTGTGGCTGGAGGACCTGGCTATGATGAGAATGAAGATGGTTGCCTTCAAACAGTATCAGTAATGAAGCATCTGCCACTGGGGTACTATGGTTTTTAAATACCAACGCATCATGGGCTGTATAACTTCATAAATTAAAATAAATAGTCTTAAATAGTCTTACATAAGAACAAATCCAGCATGCACTAAACGATTAGCATTTTAAAGCTAGACTGGCCTTTCTATGCATTAAACTAGAAGTTTCTACGGACGACCTTTGAGAAGCACTGATGAGGCTAGTGAAAAACAGTCTTCGCCATGGGAAATGCTGGAGTCAAGCAAAGGAGAGGACATCATAACCATCTGAGTTTGATTTGTTGGACCTGAAGATGGTGAGTGAATGCAATTCAGTAGCATCGAGCAGACATCATTGTCTGACGGGGAGGGAGAGAAAAACAGGGACCAGGACAGAAAAGCTTAAGTTTGATTATTCCTTTCTGGAATTTTTAACTTTTGGTAAGGTAAAAAACAAAAACTTGCGCTATGAAGTTAAGTTAATGTAGCAGACAGGAAGTTCCATTGCTGAACTGAACCTAAGGCTCATACCTAGTTGATAAAATGCTCAATGCCAGGTGTATTTGAAGTGGCCCCATTAAGGAGAGTAGACAGAATAGAGAACACCAAATAGAATAAAGCTTCAAAAATACAACAAAGCTTTATAGAGTTTCAGAAAGCAAGCTAATCAGTTCTAGCTGCTTATGCATCCTTACCATTTCCAAGGTACCATGACTTGGAAGTACCAAATATAATCACAGTGGGGGAAAAAAATACAACATTGCATTTTCATCTAGAAGAAGACAACTGCAGTAATTACATGTGTGGGCATTTCTTGCTGCTAAGGCTACGATCTGGGTTTCATGCTTCAATAGCAGAGTGCCAGATGAGAGGAAACAGCTTGTTTAAAATTGCCCAGACAAGGATTACAGGCTCGTCTCGCTGAGAGAATGATGTGTTTTCAGCCTAAATTCTTTCCCACATATCCTTTTCCAAAGACTGTTCATCTGTTGCCATAGAGACCATTTCCAATCCTCTCTTTTCCCTCGCACAGGTTCTGCTCTGGGTGATCACTACCTCGGCTGCCCAGGCCGCCCCGGTGGTGCCTCGTGCCCCGGAGCAGCCAAGGGGCAATAGTAAAGCTGAACGTCTGCCACCACACTGGTAGCAGAATTACTTTATTTTTTTATCCACAAAGCTGGTACAAAATTGGGAAGATAAGCTGTAGCTACCCAGCGTGTGAAAACGTGGGCGAGCATCACGACTGCCAAACCTACTAGGATGCCTTCTTCTCCTTTAAAGGGAACTGTCACATCAATCATACCCCTCTTTTTTTTTCTTTTTACTGGCTTTGCTGTAATGGAGATTATTACAAGTAACGGGAAAACAAAAAGGATTCACTCTCCCTTCACTGGTCGCTTTTGCACAGATAACCCCCGCGCCTGTACACCTGGGGGAGCTGCTCGCACAGCAACAGCCAGGGCCGGGGAAGGTCTGAGCAGCGACGGCCGGACGAAGGCACACCGCCCGCGGCAGCTGGAGCAGGAGAGAGCTGGGGCAGACTCCGGCCTTCGCGGGTTTCACGTCCAGGGACCCCCAGACCCACCTCAGGCGAAGGGGGAGGCCGCCGGCCCAAGGCCTGACAGAAGAAGCCCCTCTTCCGCTGGCTTTTGGGGCTGATTTTGTACCTCACGTTGCTTAGGGATTTTTTCCACACTTGTCGGGGAAGAGCCATTTGGGAGGGATGGCGGGGAAGGGGCGCCCGCCGCCCTCCACCCCGCCGGTGCCGCCCTGAGGGGGCGCGCGGCGCCTCCATGGCTGCCTGAGGCAAGGCCGCCGCTCCGCCCCTAGGCCGCGCGCACCCGCTCCCCGCAGGACCCGGCGCATGCGCGGCGCGGCCCAGCTCGTGGTTGGCCCGCGGCCGAGCGGAAGCGGCGCCGCCCCCGGGCTGTGGCGGGTTGGCGGGAAGGGCCGGCGGGGCCGGGCGCGCGGCGCGGCCTAACGGCTGGGCTGAGGCGGGGAGGCTGTGGGGGGACGGGCCCTGCCGGAGCCATGCAGGCCTTCCTCAAAGGCCCGTCTGCTATCAGCACCAAGCCCCCCGCTGCCAAGGAGAAGGGCGCAGCGGGGAGCAGCGGGGAGGGCAAGAGGCTCAAGCCCATCCCCTGGGTGGAGAAATAGTAAGGGCTCTTCGGGGGCAGCGGGGTCGCTGGCCGGGGTCGTGAGGGGATTCTCGGTCCGGAGGAGGGAGTGGGTGCATGGCGAAGGGGGTTACAGCTGGAGGTGTCTCCACCTGGAACAACAGCTTTAACTTTCTCAGTTACGGGCGAAAACCAGCACCGTGAACTACTGTAGGAGCCCTTTGTTGGTGTTACTGAGCAGACAATGCCTCCACTGCACATGTCAAGCGGTGCGGTTCATTGCTGTGGCTTGGTGCAAAAGTGCATTAAGTACTTTGTTTTTGAGAAGCCCGTATCGGCTCACGAAGAGGTAAAATATTGCAGTCTGCAACACGGCTCTGCTTCTAACACCAGCTCAGGCTGGTGTTTACAATAGAAATAGACAAACAGCTTCCTGAGAAATTAGATCACTTCAGTAATACAGACCAGAGACATTAGACGGATTTCCTGTTATGATTTTGTCCTCGGCTACAAAATTTGCTGTAATTCTTAAGTAGCCAATGTAATCAGAAAGGGAAATGTTATTTTTCTCAATGTCAATTTTCTTCTGAAACTTTGTTAGCTAATAAACTGCTTTTAATGTCTTTTTATTTAGTCGTCCCAAAAACGTGGATGAAGTCGCCTTCCAGGATGAAGTTGTTGCTGTGCTGAAAAAGTCCTTGGAAGGTGCTGATGTGAGTGTAATGATAACATCTACCCCATTAGTATGTTTAGGCAGAAACTTTGTCTGGTGCTAATGAAAACTTCTCTTTTCTAACTCAGCAATGATCATTTTTTACAGTGGTACTTTACAAACAAGCGAAGTGGCTTCCTTGTAGTATGTTCTGATATATGTGTAAAATTTATGATGCTTCCAGCCCTCTGAACATTGTAAAACTGTCAGCTCTGTGATGCTGTCTGGAATTATTCTGGAAAAGCTTAATTGGTAAATTTCTTGTTAATAGTTCCAAATCTGAAAAGGCTTTTGTTGTGTCTACACTGCTATTCAGCTAGTACTTTTGACATTCGTGTTTAAGAGGAGAGGGGATATTTTTCTTTCATAGAAAAGTCTGGATTGCCAGTTGTTCCTCTAGTGATCTGTTGGTACTTCTATGAAACTGCTAAACATTAAAACAAATATACTGTTTGCTAACAAGGGAAATTTAAATTATAAGGGCCAAGTCCACTACTTAGATAGTGATCCCCAAACTTTTTGGGTTAGTTTCCAAGTAAGTCTCTTTGGCTTTAAAAAGCTAAGCATGACAGTTTCACTAACTTTGCTGCTTCGCACCTGACACCTACGAATATAAAGAGGATGAGCAGAGCATGTTCAATTGCTTTTGTTTACACTTGCATTTGCTTTTGGATAAAAAACTTAGTAAATATTCAGTATGGAAGACAGTTATTTCCTCCAAACCAGGTGATGGGGAGGTGGAAGTACTGAAGGGAGAAATAAAGCAGGTAACCAGAGATGGCTGTGCTTTCTTGACATCTGGAAAATCTGGACAATTCCTTCCTTTGTACATGCCGAGACTTCTTTTTGCTTCCCGTTTCACCTGGAAGGGTCATTCTTGTGTTCTAAAAGCTGTTTCTGTTTTCAAGGACTGCTAACGCCGGCTGAAGTGGTTGGTGGATGTTCCGAAAATGACATTTGTGATATGGCTGTCTGCTCACCAAGAGCCAAAAGGAACAAGTTGGGCAATTTTCAGAGTTCTATGCAAGAAACTTTTCACTAGGGTGCCCTGATGTGCAGTATGCATGGGGTAGTCTTTGGTATTTGAAAATTTTAGCTTATGACAATTTACTTTGTAGTTCTGGTTTTGATTAATATGAGTCTGTTTCTACCTGAAAACATTAATTTCATCAGACCTTTCAACAGCAGAAGTACTTTATTTGTTTGAGCATAGGGAGCCAAAACGAAGCTGGTATGACAGAACTGGGAAAGACTTGTATAATTCCTGTCTTTAGTTCATGTCTCCAGATTTGGTTTGAGAATGCTGTTGTTATGTGACCTTGCCACGTAACGTACCCGTAGAAATCTGGGTTTCAACAGCAATAATATTTGTACAGTTGAGGTAATTAGTAAGGAACTACTAACAGCTAAGGAGAAATGAGGTGCTGCCACCTATTCTGTCTGGATATATCAGTCATGTAACATCGCTTAGGTGATGGGTTGTGAAGTTCTATTTTGAGCAACAGCTATTTAAAACCTTACTGCTTCTAGATCAGCAATGTTTCTCGGATTATGAGCCTAGTACACTTGTGTTGACTTTTTGCCTCCTGAGTTGAAAACAGAAATTATAACTCCTGCTTATGGTTACAGGCTTTGTATTTTGCCATAGCTACCCAAACTCAGCAAGGCATTTGAGAACAAAATCATGCAAGTACTCTAAAACATTTGATACTTTTAAAATTTGGACATTTTTGTTAGTTCTTGAAAGGACTCATTCTGTCAAAAAGACAAAAGTGTAATTTAAACTCCGAGGTGGCTGGTACTCATTTCAGAAGTTCTTACTGAATTTGGAGATCTGGGGAGATCAAAGAAACAGCTGTGACAACACTGTAGGTTTGTGTAATGTGCTTTATTTAAACTTTAGTGTTGAAAATGAAGAGCCAGTCCTTTGTTGGTTGGCCTGTAAGTATTTGTGGACCTTAGTCTGGGAGCTGCTAAATGGAGCAGGACTTTTAGGTCCCTGATATATCTCCATCTATAATAGCAGGGATCTGTCTTGTTATAAACTGGGGGTACCAGACTCCAATTGGTTTTGAACTGGAGAAATTGATTTCTGTCTGCCAAGACTGTTGATTTGTTGTTGATTTTTGCAAAGAAACTGACCAGTGTTGTAGTATTCTTTAACTTTCATTCACTTGATGACATCATAATGACTGAAAAGAGGGTGAGGTGAGGGATTATCTTGAAATTTACAACTTCATTTGAACTGAAACTTCTAGAAAAGGACTTGGGGTTTGTACTATATGTGGTAACTTTCCCACAAGCAGGATGATGCCTGCAGGTATCCTGCTTACCCCTGGCAAGCATGGAAAAATGGATAACCAGATCAGGTTGCAGGCTGTTTAAAAATACTGCCACAGTTACATAAAGGATTAGGCTGTGCTTAGTGAAAAAGTGCAAATACTGGTGATAACTTCAGTGAGAAACGAGAAACAACCACAAAAATATGTGGTTGAAACAGAAACAGTAGTAAAGTATGGGTTTAATGGAATTAGGAAACAGATTCTTATTAAAACTTCTTACCTGCTAATGCTTGTTTTGAGAACTAGTAGAGTGTGAATTAGCACAGAGGCATGAAATTACAAATCTCCACGAAAATGTCTACCCTTGCAGTGTGCTAACCTACCATGTCAGCACACTAACATATTCAGCTATCATTCAGTACATACTTCTCCCCGAAGCTTTCCTAAAAGATATAGGGGGGTAATAATGTTGTCGTATCTAATTAAACTTGAAAAAAAGTTTGTTAGTACTGAATGCTGTTTACTTTTTAGTAACTAGGGAAACAAGCAACAAATAATTAGCAGAAAGAGCAGGCAGAACTTGAAATGGATTTATTTAATCTAAATTGATTGAAGATTGAAATTCTTCTATCTGTACTTCTGCAGTACATACACAGTTGAATCTGTTCTCTGCGTCTTATCTCAGTTATTAAAATGGGATGCTTGTTACCAAACTGGTCTGTCTCTATTTTATCTTCTGATTATGCATTGTGTACTCCTGCATTTTTCTTTGCTTTTTGGATGTCTTTGATTTTGCTGTTCCCATTCTGTCTGCATTGCTTGCTATATTCAGCATAAAATTATCTAATCTAATTTTAGTTGAGTCTTTTTAAAAATAGAATTTTTATTGAGGGCTGGAAATCAAGTCAGACTGAGAGGTTTGTCTGTTTGCTATTGATGGGAGGGGGATTCTTGGATTCTTCTAAGAACGTACAACTGGAACATCCCCTGCTGTCAAAGGCAGCAGTTTTAAAGTGTAGCCTGATAATTCGTAAGAGCAATTACTTGAAATAGTAGTATAGAAAGCTATCACTCCTATGCTAATTAGAGAGCTTCTTGATTTCAGCCAAAATTTAGTCATGGTAACTTACGCAAATTTTGTTTATGCCAACTTTGTTCTTTCTCCCTGTGTTGCTCTATTTATGGGGATCGGTCGTATTCCCTCTCAGCGTTTCTTTTGCTGAGCTGACTAAACCAAACTCTTTTAAAAAGTCACTTCTCATAAGCTAGGCTCTTCGCTCCTTTAATCACCTTTCCCAGTTTGGATTCATCAGCCTTGACCAAGGGTGACCTGAACTGCATGTAGCTTTCCAGATGAAATTTTATTCGACCCGTGTTAGTATTTGTAATTTTCCATCTGTGTAGAACCTGCACATCCTAGGACCACTGTGTTACACAATCTTATACCGTTCCTCTGACTGACAGACAAAACAAAGTCAGCTTGTATTTTATGCCAGACATCTAGCAGATACTTAGTTATATTCTCAAATTGTGAGATTTTGTGCTTTGTGCTGATAAACGTTATCGTGTATTATTCCTGCGGTCTTTGCTGTGCTGCTTTCATCTTCCTGTGTCAGCATATTTCTTTAATGCACTCCTGTGTTTCATGCTGAGGTTATTAGATTATTTGAAAGATCAGTTAACCTAATCTCTTTAAGAAATGCCACTTGTCTCCTCCTTTGAAAAATCCTTGGATGGATGTAGAAATTTGCCAGCGCTATGCATTCCGGTCAGTCATTGCAGGCATCTCTGTGATTAGTGTTAGGGCATGTCTGCATTGCACTCACTGCAGCGTAGTGCAGGCATTCACAAGCTCCCTTGTACTTATTGCAGTGGAGTTAATGGCAGCACAGGATTCTCAGCATGGCCTGAAAAGGCAGTCCGGGGAGCTGAGAACTTACATGATAGTTAACTTGGGCCAAATTTTGTCACAGCTGCACTGCTAATAGTATCCAGACTGTTTGAAGGGCATCCTTGGATAAATGTACATGTCACTGGAGTCGTAACAGTAAGTTCTGTAGGCTTTAGTGATCTCAGACATGACCTGGAGGGAATATATAAAAATAAAATAGAAATTGAACTATCAATTTTGATATGTGACAGTGCCACCAAATAACAGCTTGTTCATGCTGTGTTATAAAAAGCAACTGTTTGTCCTCTTTTAGAGCACTATGTGCAGTGACCTAGAAGTGGAAGACTTTGATATTATTTACCAGAAGGAGTAGATAGTTTCTGTTCTATCAGGTGCTCAGATTTTCAGTAGGTTTTCCTGTCTGTTGTTTGTTTTGTTTATTTGCTTTTTTTGAAAAACGGTGCCTTGCTGTTTCAGCTTCCCAATCTGTTGTTCTATGGCCCACCTGGAACTGGAAAGACTTCCACTATTTTAGCAGCGGCTAGAGAGCTCTATGGGTAAGCTGGATCAAGTTGCTTTGGTGTAATTGACTGTCACGTGTCTTCTAATCCTGTGGCAGAGTGCCTCTGGTCATTGCCTGTTCTTATGTAGCTTCTAGGTCTTTTTCAGGAATATCTTCACATTCTAATTCATCTCCAATACAAGAGTTCGTTCTCATTTGTCCTGTTGTTGATTTCTGTTACCAATATAGACTTAAGTGGCTGCTAGTCTCACATATTGTAACGCTATAGCAAAGAGTATGAAAAGAAACAGCTTGCATGTGCCTTACTGAACTTTGTAAAGGAATTTCAGTTTTAATGGTATATTCAGTAAGTTAGTTACACATAGACCTCAAAGCACTTCATAAAATGTCTTGCGTTGTAATCTTTCCATTATGCACCATTGAGTTGTGTCTGGAAGTAATATTGGGAGTCAGACTAAAATTCAGCACGTGTACATTCATCAGCTCACTTGTAACACTTGGGAGTTTTTGAGTAGAGAATTCAGTGACCCGGAAGCAAAAAATGGATGAGAAGGTAGTTTGTTGAGTCATCATGACGTTAGTTGCCTCCCCCTGCTCCCCATCAATGTCTTTAATTTTTGGCTCATGCTGTTTTATGAAAAGAACCACTTCTAGTTTAATAGTAGGAAGACAACTCCACGTTGTGCGTCCATTTGAATTACTAGAACTTAAAATCTACTGTATTCATTTTTTCTTTTTGTAATCATAGGTGCTGCTGTATAGTATTGCTACTAAATGCTGCCTATATTATACTTTCTAGATATTTCTTTCTGGTAGCACTGCCAGTAATTGTGTCAGGGCATCTTACTTGTTCTTCCACATTATGCACAGCATAGAAGTAGAAGGGCATACAGTGCTCTGAACTTATGAAGCCAACTTCCCATCTTTTTTTTCCTTTATAACTGATGTAATTTTACACTTTACTGTTTTCTGTAGTCTGGGAGGCAATTGTAAAAGTAACTAATGGGAATTCATACCTAACATTTAATGATCTTGATTTAACTGTATTTTAACACAGTATGCTATTTAGTAATCCTGGCAAAAATAGCATCTGCCCTTCAAAAAGGCCAGAAAGACTATTGATATACTTTATAATGTATCATTACAAGAATTAGTAGCTAACATGTTGTAATAAAAATTTTGCAGGCCTGAATTATTCCGGCAAAGAGTCCTTGAGTTAAATGCTTCTGATGAGCGTGGAATACAAGTGATTCGGGAAAAAGTGAAAGCTTTTGCTCAGCTAACTGCGTCTGGAAGCCGCTCAGAGTAAGTGCTGGATCAAAGCTGTCTATGTTTGATGGACTTTCTTGCTTAGGACGAAGCATGGGGTTGCTTTTGTTTAGGTTAACTTTATAATTCTAATATAAATGATGGGTCAGCATTGCCCAGAAGTTTGCAGCACACAGTGTTTTGGCTAAGCTTTGACTTCGTGCAATTTCATGTTGAGTGTTTGAATACCTGTTTGAGTGTTTGAATACTTTGCAAGTGTTGTCTGACTACCGTAGAAAAGCTTCTTTGGGTAAATTGTGGTGGAAGTTGCTTCTCTAGTACCTCTAATCTGCAGCATCTCATACAAGATGGGTGCTAGTTTATAAGGTGCTAACAAGATTCTGGTGTTAGGTGGTGAGAAGCCCTATGCAGGGGAAGCCATACGTATGGAAAAAACAGATTGTGGAAAGTAGCCAGAAGAAACTGCGTGCCAGGACTGCCTAGCAAGAAATGGTCTTGTGTACTGAAATTAGTCTGTTGTAGTGTTCTTTAAAGTTCAGGGAATCGGGAATCCTGTAAAAAGAAGAGCTGCATCAGTTGATAAAAGAAGAAACTTAAAGCAAAAGTAATTTTTTTTTTTAAAAGGACTTTTGCAGTATTCAAGTGTTGATCTGGAAACTCAGTCTTCCCCTTTACTACAAATATTAGTCCTTTATCTAAAAATAATGCAAAAGATTGAACCTCTGAATATGTTCTACTTATTGGGTATAAATACTTAAGTAAAATGTGACTTGCTGTTTGTGGTGATTTTTTTTTTCTTGGTCTATATGTTGCATGTCTCCTAGATAACAGATTTCTTATTTTTCAGTGGTAAAATTTGTCCTCCTTTTAAAATTGTAATCCTGGATGAAGCAGACTCAATGACTTCAGCAGCCCAGGCAGCCTTAAGACGCACAATGGAAAAAGAATCGAAAACAACACGTTTCTGCCTTATTTGTAACTACATCAGCAGGTACGTGTGGAATTTGTTGCTTCTTTGGACTTGTTGCTCTTCCTATTCTGTACTCTTTTTTTTTTTTTTCTTCTTCACTGGGAGGTTGATGCCTAGTTTCATAGTTTTTGGTTAATAGAGATGTAACTATGTGAATACAAGACTGAAGTCAATATTTAGGTATTGATTTTTATTTTTCAAACTGGTGCAGTTTTAAGGCTATGCTCCCCTTTTCTGCCTTGAGAACTTTGTCTGTATGAACTTGACCCATGCATTTGTTTACCAAGCACTTGCCTGCCTTTTTTTCAGAATAATTGAGCCTTTAACATCTCGATGCTCCAAATTCCGCTTCAAGCCTTTGTCAGACAAAATCCAACAGCAGAGGCTATTGGACGTTTCTGAGAAGGAACATGTGAAAATCAGTAGTGAGGTAACTTCATGGTTGCCAGGGAATTTTATTGCTTAATCCAGTGCGTAATTGCGTTACGGTGAAAGGGGCTAAGTCAGCATACTTTTCCAGACTGCTCAATTGTATTAAATACAATATATAAACTCCTTGAGATATTATTCTCTTTCCATGGATGGGATGAATTTTAGAAGTCTTGCTGAAACCAGAGAAATGTCCACCAGAGAAAACTGCAGCAAAACTGTAGGGCTTTTTGTTCTGTGCTGAGTATACTTGCATTAAATCAGTGTTTCATTCTGAAATTGCCAGTACACATTTATATTAGTAGAGAAGTTGCTTCGTAACTTGTGTATTGTGTCTGTCGGTGACCATCTGCCTTAGGCACTACTAGATGTTTTAAAATCCATGTGCTGAGAAAGTGTACTGGATTTTAATTAACAGAGAAAATATAACTTGGCATTTTCTGACATTATTTTTCAGGCAGTATCTTACCTTGTTAAAGTGTCAGAGGGGGACTTAAGAAAAGCAATTACCTTTCTTCAAAGTGCCACTCGCCTAATGGGTGGGAAAGAGATCACAGAGAAGATAGTCACTGAAATTGCTGGGGTAAGCTCCGCTTTACAGTTTCTCCCGTAATTAGTCTGAAAAGCATGTGTGTAGGAAGTGTACTTGGTACCTCTATCTACCTTTGCTTCGAGTTTGATTAAAAAATTGTTTTATACCCATTAGTATTGCAATGTGGTACCGATACACTATCCACCAGAATTGTAAAGACTGCCTCATTCCGTACACTTACCACATAGCAAGTGGCTAGCTGTAAGTCAGTGAATACTGCAAAATAGTCTTGTAATTCAAACTGAAGTTGAAATATTCTGCCCACGAATGCAAAATGTGTTGCCTCCTGTGGGGCAATAGACTAGAACATGGTTTTGCACTTTATATAAATGTTTGTGTTTATATGTATATGCATGTAGGTAAGTATAGACCGTTGCTAAATACGGTTTGTAAACACCACAGGGGAATGACTTTCAGTAGCAGCTTACTTTCAATTTAACGTTCACAGTGACAGCGTCTCTTTGAGGATCTGTGTAGGATCCTGTTTTTTAACAAAACAGCAGTGATTTCTTCTGGAAATAGTGGGTAATACTGACAGGGACAGGAGAAACCTGAGAGGAAATGCATTTAATAAAATCTGTCTGAAGGTGTTCCTATAGCAACAAACCAGTTACCCCTAAAGCAAGAAAAGTGAGATTAGGAGTCGAGCAGCTGAAAAATAAATGGGCTTTAATGATGGCCACACTTCCCTTGAAGATACTGCCCTCGTAGCTAATTCTGAGGGATGTGGGGTTTTCACATCTGTGGCACCAGAAGCAATTGCTCCTGTGCACATTTTACAGAACAGTTTTAAACAATCTTCTCAGTGAATGTGTTTGGTTTTGTGTATCTAGCTGTAGAAAAGAGCTGGATTTCACTTACAGACATCTGAAATCACAATTTCTAATAAATGTGGCAGAAGTTGACTGTAATGACAGGAGAGAGAAGCATGAAATTCCATTACTGAATAATGCTTGTTTAAACCAAAGGTACCCAACTTCATAAAGACTTCAAGTTCTTTGTCCTACCTAACTCTTGTGACCTGGAATGACCTTAGTACAGAAGATTAATAAAGGCGCTTTGAAACCAAACTGTCCAGATGCTCAACTGACAGGAATGACGACGAGTACAGGGGAGAATGTGGGCAGCGCTTCCCTGTTCAGAGCTAAATAATGGCATCTGTCAACTGTTTTTCTTCTGATTTACTGTCTGATCTTGTTGCATTGGGGTTTTTTGGTATGTCCCTGGTGCGTCACTGGAGAGAAGACTGATTTGCTGTTTTGCCTAGGTGTAGAATGGCACAGAAAGCTTTGGCTGATGTAGTTGTTGAAGCAGGTCCTCCACTGAGTCAGCGTCCTGAATAAGCGATTGTGTGTTGGACTTAGGAAGCTGACTTTGACGATTCACTATCACTATATAGTTTTTATTTTAGTGTCGCCAATATAGGAGGAATATTACAGCCTAGCTCTCGCTCTCAAAATTTAGCTAGTCTGTCTTGTACGCTTGCTTAAAAGTGGTTGGGTGTTTGAGAGGAATGAAATGCTAAAATGGCCTCCTTCATAAACAGTTTGTTCCTGTTACTGTAAGCATCAACTTCAGTTTTAAGTTTAGAAAGTTGAAGTTAAGAAATGTAACTTCTTGTTACAGGTCATCCCTAAAGAAACAATTGATGAACTGCTGTCTGTCTGCCGGAGTGGTTCCTTTGAGAAACTGGAAACGCTGGCAAAGGTAGAGTGCCGTTAGTGCCCCAGCCCGGGGGTGGTTAGGTCACTGCCCTCTGAGTCCCGGGCTGCAGTGGGGAGCGTTTGGCCTCATGTCAGTCAGGACGCGCATTGCAGGAAGCGTGTCTCTTACCAGGGCGTACTCTGAGCTTTCCCTTCTGAGGAAGAACTGACAAAGCTGCAAATAAGATTCCCTGCCAATGTGACTTTGGCGTTCTCCGGAGTTAGACTGACACGTGGAGCTGTAAGGCTGAATTGGGCAGAGTGGGAATTCCTAGCGAGACACTTGCCTCAGGCCGTTAGAACTGCATCTTCAGGGGACTGGACTAGCCTCTCGCTTTCTTCCTTACACAGAAGCTGTGTTAGATGAGAAGTATCTGAATAAAGCTGTAATAAGTCCTCAGTTTTAAAATATTTCACGTTAATCTTACAGTACGCTACTGAGTAAGTTTGTCTGACAAGTTGCAGTGACTTCAAATGGATCTTGCTGGAGAAGGCACAAGCTACTGGTTGATCGAGGTGGATTTTTCTTTAATGCAGAAAAGGTTCTTAGTGTCTTTGAAGAATGGGAAATTCCTAATCTCCTGAGTTCGAAGGCGGCTCAGGCCGTCTTGAACTGGATTTTAAATCACGGAGGTGTCGCTGATAGAGGGGAGCATGCCATAGTGCCATTCTCCCAGGGAAGTGTTCTGTGCTGGTGTGAAAAAAGCCAATATTGGTCAACCTCCTGCTTTTTACTTGGCTGAGCCTCGCCGGACAACTTTGGCTGGTTTTGCTGCTGGGTTTATTCTCCTGTAAACTTGCTGCAAATCTGAGCATTCTTGTGCCAGAATTTATGCGGGTGTCCCTGCCTTACACTTCCACGTTTACTTACCATAATGTGGTAAGTCTTAAGTCGATCTTAAGAGGCGATGATACGGATTTTCTAAATCCTTAGAGCTGGTGCAGTCTCCCATCAGACCGTGATCAAATCTAATGCAGTAGTCTGGAACTGCCCGCCAGTTCCTAGAGTTTGTTTCAAATGTCAGTGCTTGATATGCAGTTGACAGAACTTGAATGTGTACTTCTGTAAAGTACGGGTGTAGGTTTTGCTGTACAGAAAAATAAAGTTGCACGAACTCTTCTTCTATTTTCATAAACTTCTCTCTACCTAAATGGCTTCCTGGGCTACTGTTCTCAGTACTTGCTGGTTTTGTAACTGGGCACTACTGATTTTAAAAAAAAAAGCTATCTTTAGTTGCTATGGTTTTTATTTTATTAAAAACATTTTGGCCTTACAGATCTCTGTGTCTGAGGTCAGCAACTGCCAGATGAAGAAAATAAATCAAAGTAGGTGGCAGTTTAAAATGCGAGGGCTGTGAAACTGCCACATGATGCTGTGGATGCAAAGCTTTCCTAATTTTAGAATAAGATTGGACAGGTTCGGTGGAGGTTCTTAAATGCTTAAAATGTCTCTAGCTCACAAAATGTCCGAGATGGAAATTGTGAGAAGCTGGAAGAATATTTGGACAGAAGGATGGCTCTGTGCCTGCAGGCTCGGCCGTGCCCCTGCCGTCTCTCCTGGGTGCTGGCTTGGCGTCGCTGCCAGGCAGGGTGCTGGACTCCCCACAAGCTACTGACGCGTCCTCTGAAATGGGCAGGTTCCATAACGAATGCCAGTGCAGTCTTTCGGTTCAGACAGAATTGTTCAGATTGGTTTTCCAGTTTGTGGCGTTTCTGCTGCTGGATTATTTCCGTTTTCCTCTGTCCCCGACACAGAATCTCATCAATGAAGGGTATGCTGTTGCTCAGCTCGTAAACCAGCTGCACGATACCGTTGTGGAGAGCGAAGATTACAGTGACAAGCAGAAATCTGTCATAGTTGAGAAACTTGCGGTAAGTCTGCAGCTTGAGGTAAAAAACCCCACGTTAATCTCCACTGATTAATTTTTGTTCACTCGCTCTCTCTCCCGAATGTGCATAATGGTTTATTTTGATTTTTAGTTCTGAATGTTTCTTGGTAGAACCTAAATCTTTGTTCTGAGAAATGTCCTGAGAAGGAACTGAAATCCAGTAAAGTGAATTATTAGCCATGTTATATTGTTCTAATGGTCCTTGAACAAGACGTTTGTGGATTTTTTTTGTTTTTTAATTATAAATTTAGAGGGAGAATTAAGGCAAGATTTTAAGTCAGCACTTAAACAGATGGGGAGCTGCAAAATGCAAGTTTTTGTTCTGGTGTGTAAAATAAGCCCTTTCAAAAAAAAAAAAAAAAAGGTTAATTAACTTAAGTTTTGACCAAGAAGAAAAGACAGCCGTGGTGGAGTTTGTGCTAAATTCCGTGAAGAATTTACAGGGCTGGTGCCCTGCAGTGCTGCTCGGGCAGGGAGCGCAGGGAAAGGCTGGTCCCTCCTGTACAGAAACTGTCAGGTCTTGGCTGCCGCAATGGAGGCCACGGAGGGGACTTTCCCCAGTTGTGTGGCTGCTGGAGAAGGTGTCGCCAATTAACTAAACAGTTGGCAAATGTCACCATGGTGCTCTGTGGTGTAAGGGAAGAGAGAGCTTCCCTGAGCACCACCCTTTTCAGAGGGTTTTACCTTCTCTTCTCTTTGCAGGAAGTAGACAAGTGCTTGGCTGACGGTGCTGATGAGTTCCTGCAGCTGGTGAGTCTCTGTGCCCTGGTCATGCAGCAGCTGACGCAGAACAACTGACGGCGGCTTCTGTGAGGCCTGGGGTGGGTGGCCCAGGTCCTGAGAGCAGGGACCTGTGTGGTTTTGTACAGCTTTTTGCAATAAAAGGACTGCTCAGCAGTGGGAAAAGCTCACGCTGGAATATTGGCGTTTGTTTACTCTAGCTTAAAGAGCTCTCGGCTGCTGAGGGGGTAGTGCTGCCCCTGCTTTGCAGTTCTTGGTGTAACTTACACAGGGACAGGGAAACGCAGCAAAACTGAGCGTGTATGTAGAATCGTAGAATCATTTAGGTTGGAAAAGACCCTTGGGATCAGCGAGTCCAACCATCAACCCCACTCTACAAAGTTCTCCCCTACACCACATCCCCCAACCCCACATCTAAACGAGTCTTAAACACATCCAGGGATGGTGACTCCACTACCTCCCTGGGCAGCCTATTCCAGTGTCTGGCCACTCTTTCTGGGAAGAATTTTTTCCTAATGTCCAGCCTAAACCTACCCTGCTGCAGGTTGAAGCCATTCCCTCTTGTTCTATCGCTAATTACCTGTGAGAAGAGACCAGCACCAACCTCTCTACAGTGTCCTTTCAACTACTCTACTTGCTCATCATCAGCTCAGAGGGGAGAAAGGGAGGACCCTTTTGCTGGGTTCTGAAAATGCAGCTTGGCAAAAGCCCCCCATCTGTGCTGAACCCAGCCCCAGGGAAGGCTTTGTGGCACCTTCATCTTGTACTGGACCCTTAAGCATGACATGCCGTAGCCATCGCTTTCTAGTAAATGTATTGCAGCACTCGTTTCACTCAAGCTGTGCAAGAAAGAGTGGGGGGTGAAGGGCAGGTGCTGGGAGGAGGAGGCTGAGCACTTTCAGGGCAGTCCTGGGCTGGTTCCTTCCAGAGCAGCTACTTTGAACCTCAGGGATTCTGTTTACATGGAAGCTGGATTCTCCCTCAATGCCATAAAAGGCCTTCAGCTGGCAGCAAGCATAATTAACACAAGCAGTGGGCTTTTTAATTAAGTCAGTACTGATGATTAAGTGAGGCACCTTCTACTCTGATGAAGGGGTATGTCAGTGTAATGGACACCTGTCCCTCACCCAGGAGCTGTGGCACAAAAGCTCCCCATTTGCTGGCCCAAAACCAGCCCCTGCCATTGGGCAAAGCCCAGAACTGCTGCAGCCTGACCCTGCCCTCTCTGCTCTTCCTAGTCTGGGTCAGGCCCCCCCTGAAGAGAGACACCCCCTAACCAAGAAGCCACTGTTTACAATTTAAGTGAATATAGAAGTATTTTATTGAACATTCAAACTTCATTAAGACATGTGCAATATGGCAAATTTACTGGGTTTAACCCTAACTAAGACAATAGTATGATTGCTTGCTTGCTGGGGCGTAGCAACAGGGTCCAGATCACACTTACCACTAATTAAATACTTTATTGAATAAATACATATGAAACAAAAATGCATTTTAATGCTCTTATAAAAGTTTAGAGATTTTGAAAGGCCTTTCCAATTCAATCTGAAGAGTAAGTACATACAATAAAGGAAGGTAGGCTAGTTTAACATAATTGGCTGACTTTATACAGCACTTATATCTTTTAGTCCATAAGTAAATTATTAAATGATAAAGAACATCTAATACAACCACTTCTATGGAACTAGGAAATAAATTTCTAATAAAGAAAAAATTTACAGACCCCATGACTTTCCACCCAACCCCAACAGTCTAACCCTAAAGTGGATAAAGCCAGTGGCTTCCCCCACAAGAGCTCACGACAAAAGTCGCTTCGCTTATCAAAAATCTGTATTTCTGATCCGTTATGAGCATTGAGACAAGATTCAATATATCCCCAAAGAAAGAAGCACAATGCGCGTTGTGAATCGCCTATTCAGCAACAGCGAGCACTGCATTCACAACCACCTCATCCCAGGGATTAAATAAGATCAGCCACATTCATCGGCATCTCCTCCACCGTGGTATTGTAGAAAGTCTCAATGTCTCGCAGGATCCTCTTGTCCTCTTCAGTGACAAAGTTGATAGCCACGCCTTTTCTGCCAAAGCGACCACCCCGGCCAATTCTGCACGGAGAGAACACACATTTACACACCAGTTAACTACTCCAGTCTGCTCCAAACCCCTCATTAGCTGCTGCTGCTCTTTTAGCTGCCACTGGCCAGTTTGCGCTGCATTTACGGGACCAGCTGCTACCAAAGCCCTGTCTGATCACGAGAAACTAGCGGTTAGTGCCGGCAGTACAGAGGTGTCCATCCTACGGAGGGTAGCAGAGCAGAAAGGTTACTCTTGGCTGCAAAACAAGAGCTGTATTTACCAGTTGGTACTGCAGTATGAAGCCCTGGCCCCAGCCCCCTCCCCAGCACTTGCCTCCAGCCCCAAGCAGTGGCCTACAGACAAGCTGCTGTTCAGGAGTCCAACTGTTGCCAAGTTAATCCAATTACATCCACTAACATGGAACAGCACACCCAACTTGGGAAGTTTAATCAACATAACTGTTTCCAGTGGGAAAACTTAGGGTTTTGCCTTTTTTTTAAAAAAAAAAAAAAACAAACCAGCAAAATCCAAGCTACATGTTCCTGCGTAAGCCCACGTCAGTCACTAACGCACCACAGTACAGTGACACCCACCAGCCGCTCCACCACCCTGCGGCCTGCAGGGTACAGCACCCCGGCAGCAAGAGCTACATACACAAACACGGCTCACAGAACTTGGGGAATAATCATGACAAAAGAAATATATAAATACCGACTCGCTCTTTATTCAAACTGTGCCGCTTACGAATCCACGTCCTAAATTACGTCAACGCCGTTTCTGAGCACCATCTTGTGTCATCAACTGCTGCTACCGATTCCTGTATTTTTTTACATCAAGTAACAAAGCACAGTTTACTTAAATTTAGGGACAGTCACTAGAAGTAGTTACTTAAACCTAGGGAAACACCTCACATGGCCACCACAGATACACACCACAGGTCAGAACCCCCCGGGAGGAAGCCCTGAGCCCAGCTGGGCCTCCTGGGAGGCAGCTGTCCCACACTCCTACACAACCGGTCTGCCAGGAGCACCAAGCTCTGAGCACCGAGCAGCAGCAACGGGGATTAGCCAGGGGCTACAGGTCCAGACACTGTGCCAGCATCAGCTGTCATTGCCCTCCACAGCCTGCATGACAAACTGGCCCCTCGGTAGCCAGTGGCTTCCCCAGCCCTCAGCAATGACTGACCGATTGCCAGCACTCGGCTCCGCACACATCTAAGTTTTCCCACTGCTTTATTGTCCAACAGTCCTGCTACTCCCGAGCCAGGGCTTGTTTAAAGCCAAACCCCAAGCAGTGCATTTCCTGCACGAATGGATGCGTAAAGTCCTGCTATTGGTACGGGCTAAAGGGAGGAAGAGGCGAGGTTCTGTGCCGATTTCTGCAGGATGTAGCACGCAGTGCAGCACGGCCAGCAGGGGACAGAGCCAACTCACCTGTGAATATAGTTCTCACGATTGGTCGGCAGGTCATAATTTATAACCAGGGACACTTGCTGCACATCAATGCCACGAGCCTGAAAAGCAATGCGGAGTCTTCAGTGCAAGTCACAGGCTTTAGGTTAAATTTTTTACCCCATGTTTTTGTCGACCACAAGGTTAGTGATGAACTACAACTGTGTAGTCCATAGTGGAACGCAGTCTTTACTCTTCCAAGAAGCTCCGAACAGCTCAGGCTACAAGAACCTTCACTGAATGATGAAGCTTTTGGCACCAGATTTAAACAAATGTGTTCGGTTTAAGAAAACACTCACCAGCAAGTCAGTGGTGATCAGGACACGGCTCGATCCTGACCTGAACTCCCTCATGATAACATCCCGCTCCTTCTGGTCCATGTCACCATGCTGGAGAGGTAAAAAGTTCCAATTACTACAGTTCCAATACTCCAGATGGGAATATGCTTTAAAAAACAAAGTGATGTTTGAAACCCAGCGTCCCTACCTGCCGTGGGGACAAAGCAGGTAGGGATAGAAGGAAGCAGTTTTCTTTAAGCAGGGGGAACGATAATACAGCACCGCACAGCTATATTATAACTTTCCTGCTTCGCGCTCTAGTGTAGCTCATTACAGTTTTTCAGGTGTACGTGGCATTTAAGAAGTAACATGGAAGTACCAATTCTTACCAGAGCTGAGACTGTGAAGTCCCTGGCGTGCATTTTCTCTGTAAGCCAGTCTACTTTTCTCCTTGTATTCAGGAAAATAACAGCCTGAGTAATGGTCAGTGTCTCATACAGATCACAGAGAGTATCCAGCTTCCACTCCTGAACAAACGAAGGAGATGAGGAAATGCATCACCCCACCGACAGTTCAGTCCATAACAAGAATCCCGAACAAGGAATAAAATCCTAGAGCACCAACCAATTAAGCATGCTCTAGTGTGCAATTGTATTCAGTGGGACTCGAGAAGTGGGAACAAGGCACCAAGCAAAGTTTCTGCATCATCTGTTGCACCAAATCTTAAGACACAGGACACTGGACATTAAGAAAGAGGTCCACCCTAGTCAGTTTTGATCCAGTGCATGCATTTTCTTCTTCTTGCGTGTACTCTGCTAGCATTATTACAGAGCCCAAAGCTCAGCCTTGGTTTCTGCAATTTTAGCACAGTGCTTTTAACAAGAAGGTAAGAGAATTTAACTCGTCCTGCAAAGCAAGTACAGCCGGTACCAACCTCTCTTTCAACATTGATGTAGAACTGCTTGATACCCTCCAGGGTCAGTTCTTCCTTCTTCACCAGAATCCGTATGGGATCTCTCATGAACTTTTTGGTCACTTCCAAGACATCCATTGGCATCGTAGCCGACAGCAGCACAACCTAGAATGCGTTACTCAGTGTTAGCACACGCCTGGGACACCAGACAACTCAGCAGTTCTCTGCTACGCTGCAACCAAACCTGCAGCCATCAATTTTGTGATGTGAAAGGTTTTTTTACCTGGATGTTTGTGCTTAATTTTTGAAAGATCTCATAAATCTGATCCTTAAATCCACGGCTCAACATTTCATCAGCTTCATCCAGAACAAACATTTTGATCCATTTAGGTGCTATTAAAAAACAAGAAAAAGGACTATGTCACAAAGTTTCAGAAACACACTAGATACTTTTATTAATGTCACTCTCCTTTAGGACTAAGCTTTCCAGTACACTCTCTATAATGACAGCAAATTCACAACTTAAGCTCTTGCTGGGTCTGAAAGATATATTGGAAATTTGTTATCAAGAGCAAAATTAAATTGGTACTTACACAGGTAGCGTCTGTTTAACATATCAAACACACGCCCTGGAGTTCCAACCACAATGTGCGGAGCCTCAGCCTGAAGCTTTTGCATCTCATTGCGAACATTTGTGCCACCAATACAAGCGTGGCATGTTGCTCCCATATAGTCTCCAAGGGCCAGAATTACCTTTTGAATCTAAAATAAAAGCCTTCCATTAGTATTAGTACCTGATGAAGATTAAGCCCCATTACCTCTGGTGCTTATGGACTTTGGAAGCTAACACAGCAAACAAGGATTACGCCGCTCTAATGGCTAGAGAGTTGCTATGTGCAATAACTGGTTATTATTTATGTGGTTCAACTAGAAAAGCTTAAGTCAGAGGAGTATTTAAGTTAAATTTTTTGTCCTTACTAGTTGAACTAGCTGAAGTGACCACCATGCATCTACTATGAAGTTAAAAAGCAGAGCTTCCAGAAAGGAACTCAAGTTTTGGGCTGTTAAGGCCCACACGTTAAACATTTGCGGAAAGTTCACAGAAGAGCGTACTTGTACAGTGCCATATTGCCAGGCTTTGAAACAAGTCTCACCTCACCGACGTCTTCAGATTAGAACTAAGGCTAAACACTCTGATCAGAGGTTCCAGTTCCACTGATCTGCTTTTTTTATTTGATTTTACACTTCTTTCCTGTCTGATTTGGTATTTTTACCTTTACCATCAAGAATAATCTTCACTATAGCCTGGCACCTCAGTATATTTTAATTGAAAAAGACAGGAATCTGTATAAAAATTAAGTATACTCTAAGGTTTTGTTAAACACCCCCACTTAGTAAAACAATACCAAGCCCTGAAGGTGAAGTAGACATGCCAGAACATTCAGCCAGGAAAACATCACAGAAATACAAAAACAACGAAGTGACCACATGCGCACTGCAGTTTTCATGTTGCACAACTGCACGCAAGTTCAAATGGCTTCCAAAAAGTACATTTTGTTTCCACTCAGAACACTGTGCTTTAATAACAGATCTTGTATTTTTTTTCTGCTGAAGATGCTCCCTCAGAACTGTACCCAGCACAGCTGCTGGCTCCTGCAGCCCTGCCCCAGTACACCCTGCACGGGCATCAACTCAACTGGTCAAGCAGGCAGAGAACTTGTGGGCCAGAAGCCAGTTTATATCCCCCATTACTCAACACAAAGAGGGTTCTGAATGGATATTAGTTACAGCCCCTTAAGAAGTCTGTTTATTGTCTCACAGTTGTGAAACCTGAAACCTATGCAACACACAAGCAGCTTTTTTTTTTTTAACTACACTATCAATACCTGTTGAGCCAGTTCTCTGGTAGGGGCCAATACTAGTGCTTGGGTCTCCTTGAGATCAATCTCCAACTGCTGCAGGATGGAAATAGCAAATGTGGCTGTCTTGCCAGTCCCTGACTGAGCTTGAGCAATCACATCATACCCTAAAAAGAGTAGGATACACATTTACTGCTCCCACACAGGTCATTCATGTTTTTAGTTTTATTTTATTCTCTTTGAAAGAAGTGATCAGTATTAAGAGTTCTCTCCATTTCAGGTCAGTCCCGAAAGATGGTGTACCATCATATCACTTGTTCAATAAAGATTAAAAATTAGTATCATCGCATACTAATAAAATAGTGTACACATTTTACAGCACTTTCTTAATTATCCCATGTTGATATCAACAAGCGAATCACGTACATACCTTTGATGCATGGAATAATAGCTCTCTGCTGAATAGCTGAAGGCTTCTCAAAACCATAAGCATAAATGCCCCTTAAAAGGGATTCTTTTAAATTCATATCATCAAAATTGTCAACAATCTCATTCCAATTGCTCTGTAATAAAGAAAAAAAACCAGAAATTATTAAATCCAACACCTATCTCCACCAGCGATTACAGTCTCAAGTTAGTTCCCGTGTGCTCACCTCAATGACACCATCGGGGTCCATTCCCTCTGGGCCGCCATGGTCTCTGCGGGAAAGAGAACAAGCCGTTAGCACGGCAGCCGCTCACAGGCAGAGGCGAGCTGACGCCTTGGCTGCCAAAACCCCCGTCTGGAACCCCCGACACATCATCCCAGCAGGTGCTTTGGTATTTTGCCAACGGAGAGACTCCCACCCCCTCCCCAGGGGCCCGGGTGCCGCTAACCCAAGTCCTCCGCTCTCAATGCGACAGAAGATGGTTCAAGCCTTTCAGCCGCAGCGAAGAAAAACCCACCGCAAAAACACGGCTCAATCCCGGGCAAACAGAAGAAAAAAAAAACAAACCAAAAAAAACCATCCGGCAAGCGGAGGCCCGCCACGTCCCGCTGATGGAGGAGCTGTGCCGCAGGCGGGGCTGCGCGCTCCGGGCCGACTCAGCCGCAGCGCCGGGGGGGGTGTGTGTGTGAGGGGTGGGGGCGGCGGAGGGGGCGGCCGCCTCCCGGCTGCGCTGCGGCTTCCCCCCCCCAGCCCCGCCCTGCGCCGCGCAACTCTCGCGAGAGCTCCACCCCTGGGATTGCGCAAATGGCGGGCGGCGCGCAGGCGGAGGAAGGCGCCGGGCGAGCGCCCGGGGGCCGCGCCCCTCCCCCCCGAAAAAAATGGTCTCGCCCTCAGCCGGGCCCCCACAGCCGGGGCGAACCAACGGCAGGACCGGGAGGGGGGACCCGGGCGGGGAAGGAGAAGCAAAGAGATTTTAAGGAAAAAAAAAAAGTCCCGAACGAGGCGTTTAAACATGTTAATTTCAACTCAGCGCGGCGGGTACGGCGAAATTAAAAAAATCCCTTTTTCAGGAGTGGGGATTGTTAAAGAAAATCAGCGATGAAAAAACGAGCCCCGAGAAACAGAACTAAATCCCCACCGAACAGCGAGGAAGGGAGAGACAGTAGCGAAACGTCTAGAAGCGGGAGGGGCCGGGGCGGCAGGCGCCGTCTAACTGCAGCGCCCAGCCGCCCCCAGAGCGCCGTCTCGAGCGCGCAGGCAGCCCCGCACACACGGCCCCGCTTCTCGCCCTCTCCCCGGCCGCCCCCGCCCAGCCTCCCAAGCCCCCTTCCGGGGAAAGGGCCCGGGGCCTCGGCATGCCGCGCCATACCTGCTATAATCCGCGGAGCCGCCTGACATGTTCCGAACACCAGCTCTGTCCTCAACTGAAAAGGCAAAGCCTCCGCGGCGCCCGCTTTATATACCCGCCCCGCTGCCGGACTCGTTTCGCCCGTCTCTGCGCATGGATATACACCTCACGCCACAGCGAAAAAAGCACGAATCCCCTCGGATTGAGCCCCCTTCCCAAGAGACTCCCCTCACCTCACTGCCTGAGGTACTCCGAAGGGGGTGTCTGGGCCGCTTGGGCCACGAGCTCAGGGGAATCTGGAACTACTTTTCCCTCCCTCAGGCGCGGAAGGATATTGCACCATTGACGGCGTGACAGCGACTCGCTCCTTCCTCCCGCTCGCCCCCCCCCTCTCCTGCGTACGGGGTTTCCTGCCCCGGCCCCTGCTGCAGCGCCGGGGAGGGGGAGTGAGGGGCGGCGGGAAGGGGCGAGGGCGGCCCGGGCGTGGCGGGGGGCAGCCGTGCTGAGGCGGACACCGAGCGGGCCATGCGGCGGCAGCCGCGGGGGGACAGAGCAGCTCCCTGTCATGGCTGAGTTTCCCCCGCCATGTCGGTTATTTTTAAAGCCCTGGAGTGGGGGGTGACAGAGCAGAGCGGGTTTGTGAGGCGGAGGGAGGCGGCTCCTGGGCTGCGGGGCTCGTCCCCTCTTCCCCGCACACAGAAATGGCTCCCCCTCCTCTTCCTCCTCCCTGCTAGACAAAAATGTACCCCGAATTCTCCCTTCTCGCCTTCTGATGAGGGGCAGTCCCGGTTGGGGGGGGCAGCGCTGGGTGGCGGGGAGCGCGGCCGGAGGGGCTGCGAGGTGAGGTGAGGTGAGGGGGGAAGATGGCGGCGCCTGAGGGGACTGGGGGCGGCCTCGGCTCCCCGCGGCCCCTCTGGGCCCCAGCCCGGGGGGTTTGTGGGGATACCGGGCTGAATCGTGGGGATTTGTCAGGGGGTGTTGAAGGTGGATAATTGCTAATGGGGGTGAGGGCGGGTTTGGGGAGTATCTGTGAGAGACGGGCAGGACGGCCCTCGGGGCGCTGCTGAAAACGCGGTGCTGTGACAATGCTGCAGTTGGTAGTGTAGCGGTGTCCGCGGAAAAAATCCGTCAAGGCTGATTTAAAGGTTAGTGCGATCCCAAGTAAAGCAGTATGGAAGATGTTAGTGTGCAAACCAATTCACTGAAACGATCGGTGATTGTGCCCGTTGCTTTCATAATGTAGAAAAAAACGTCAATCATTTTAATGCTCTTCTCAGGTTTTATAACAATCCGTTCATCAATATTTTTTCTGTAGGCAAATAATATGAATTGTAAGCAATAATTTGTGCCCACTTTAATGGGTTTATGTGTGTCACTTCTCAGACTTGTTTCCATAGTGATTATATATGAACAAATGTAGGCAGTGCCTGAAAAACTCGACCCTTTACTCATCTAGAATACTGTAAATTGTCTAGAACCATCTAGAATATCTGTAAAGGGAATCTGAGAGAGACTAGATGTACATTAGCTCTGCCTATGGTAGCATCTGCTGGGGCAATATTACCTGTGGAGATAATGCAACACTTATGAATAGCCTATCTAAATTATATAAATGCAGCTTCTCTCTCAACCCACCCTAATGCTCTCAAGTTTTGTCCACCCATGCTGGGCAGAAAATACTGAAGATGCTTCTTGTGTTCACAATTTAGACGTATAACAATAACTGGTGGCCTTTTGAAATGACTGATAGTCTGAGCCATGGACCCATATACCTCTGCTTGTACAAGAAACAGGATGGACAGAAGAAAGAACATGAACACGGGTTCGCCTGGCACCACTAGGTTTACCATTAAAAATGACTTTGGATCTAGAAATAATACTATGGAATATTTGTTTTTATTAAGGAACCTGAACATTTTTTAAGAAAGCTGTAAAATGTATATACTTTTTATTTAAGTATTGCAATTAGGCCTTAGTATATTTGCAAACCTGAGTGGAAGAAGTTTCTTGACGTGTGAATTTCAGGAAGGTAAGCCATCATTTTCCACAGACTTTAAATGTCTTTTTAAAAAACAGTTATGATCTCAGAAACAAGTATCTAGTTTATCTTCTCCTGTAAAGAAATTAGTGTCATTTCAGATTACCTGTGTATTCAGACAACTTTGAAAGTTCACGTTTGACAAAAGTAGTTAACTAACAAGGCTTTCCAAGCTTGCTTTGGGGACAGTTATAGGAGAAACTGTTTCTGTTGCTCTAACTTTGTGCAAGTCTAGTTTTACTCCGCTTGACCAAACTTCATGATGTTCAAAAAAAAAACCCCCCAAAAACCCACAACCCCCCAAAAAACCCTCAGAAAATGTTTTTTGACTATTAACTTCAATCAATAGACAATTTTTAAAATTGTTTTTGTTATTTACTGTCTGTAGTAAGGGCATCTGTGAGTCTCTTAGTCAGATGCCAAGATTTCTTTATGCAGACATGAGGCAACTATGGAGCGAAATAGTGTTACCTGCACCACAGAGCTCCTGATCACTAGCCTTTATAGAGGAGCTTGAAACTTCCATGTCTCGGAGGATTTTGTTCATCTGTGGTTTACTTGATGCTGGAATATAAAGAGAAGTCTGTGGGTGTATTGGTATCTCCTGTCACGTGGTCGTGGCAGAGTTTGACAAATCTGATTAAGTTGGCTGTGTTATTTGCTCTGGTTCATCGGTATTTTAATCCACCGCTATAAAATCAGATAGTCCCCAGTCAGGTGACCTCTCATCAGATGCTCAGTATTTGCCTTAAGTGTTGTAGACTGGAACTATGAAATTATGTTTTAAGAAACAAATTGTCAGTTCCCATTTTAAAGAAATTTGTGTGGATGTTCCAGACCAAGGGATATGAGTAAAGGAATCTAGCCTTCCCCCCGGTGAAAACCATTGTCTTGTTTCACCAAATGAAAAGAGGAAAGAAATTTTGTTTCATTAACTTGCGATAAGCAAAGAGTTGGAAACACTGAATCAGTCCTCCCTTTTTGTGAAACAAGATAGCAGAAATCTAGGATCTGCATCCTAGTAATGACCCCAGCTGTAGCAGCGGAAGAACTTTTGACATTTTGTACTCTAAAACCTGTGTACCTGAATACAGTGTTTGAGAAGTATCTCTTTGGTTAGTACGGCAGACAGCCGTACAGTACGGCAAACAGCCATTTCATTTGTGATCTCCTATCCAGTTTGTGTATTTTTAGACTGGTGGTAGCTGTGCTCTGCCTGGGATTATTTGTGTTCTGAACACGAAGCATCATAGTGAGAAGTATGGAAAGGTCAGGTTTTGTTACTGACAAAATCTTGGATTGAACCTGGGATTTGTTATACCCCCCTGACTTGAAGTCTTACTAAACTTTCTGCATCAGTCTCACCTGAAAACTTGCTCCTTGAGGGCCAGGTTCATGTTATCATGAGGCAGAAGAGATACCAAAAAGATACTAAATAATGTGTCTGTGCTACTAAAGATGGGATCCATGGCCACATTTATACGTGCACACTATATACTTCAGTAGATGTCACCCCAAAAGGCAATCCTAGTGAATCATGAGCTCTTTAGTGAGCGTGAACATAATTATACATTTATTAACAGGGGGTAACAGATGGACTAGCTGGTTTAGCAGCTGGGTTTCTAGTCATTATTCATGCAGATTGAAGTAAAGAATGATGTATCTAAAGAAAGCAGTAGGAGCTGCCACCTCCTGGAACTGAGCTCTGGTTGAGCAGTCCCTGCTCATCAATGTTCTGGCAAAGGCAATCTCACAGTTTGCATTAGGAAATTGCAGAAATCTCCTTTTAGAAATCTCATACCATGATTTGAATTTACCATGAAACTGTCACGTACTTCATGGGAAACCTGGAAGATCCCGAGTGCCTCTCCTGCATTTGCAAGTCTGATGCTAGAGTGCATACTGTGTATTATTCGAATGCCAGAACTAGCAGGGCAAAGAAAGTACTTGTAAACAGACAGAGTTTATTCATAGTAGGTCACGTTAAGGATCAAGATGATTTGTTAGGGTGTTATTAGCAAGAAGTAATGTTTTTCAGTTCATCGTTCCCAAAGGATCCTGCCTAAACAAAAGCATGCTTCCTCGGATGTAGGAGTGGATAGGCAAGATTCTGGAAAATCTCCAGGGCAGAGGGAAAGTCCAAATTCCAAGAGTCCCATGCTTGTTATTTAAATGCAGTCACAGGGTTTCTTTAATGCTAACTTATGCCTTTTTTTGGTCATTCCACTGCAATTATAACCTAAACAAGCTAAATAATAAGAATTTATAAGATGCAGTGTTTTTAATGCACTCGGAAAGCTTGCTTTGTATTCTTTGGTATCTCAGTGCAATTTGAAATCCACGTTATGGTGACTTTAGTACATTAGGCTGCTAGGCTTGCTTAGTCATCCTTTTTTAAAGTTATTTTACAAATTTGTTATGCTTTGACAGATATTTCTACTCTTTGTAACTGTAATCAAACTTGTGTTGTGAAATGTCAGCGATGTCCTCGTCGAGTGAATGGAAAGTACATCCAAACACAGAAATTCCTATCCCAGTCAAAGTTTTGTCTCACTGAATAGTTGTGCACTAGGCCAATAGGGAACATTTTCCAAAACGCTTACATGATTTAGGAGCCAAGCAATATAGAAAGCCAGTGGGATTTAAGCTGCTTTGGTTAATTAAATTGTCCCACAGGCTCGGTCTATTCAGGATACTCAGCCTTGCGCAGAGGATGTAGGGAGGGTAGGACCTCTGCTGACCAGCTGACTCACTGCTCTGAAGTGTGTGCGTGGGGCTGTGGGGCTTGTGCTCCCCCACACCTTGGAGAATACACGTCTCCAAGGTGTGCTCCTGCTTCACTTTTGCATCGCTTTGTTTCTTAGCCAAAGCTCTTATTGCCAGTAAGATTTCTTTTTTTCTTGATGATATTAATTTGTTCAGCTGTTAAAGACTAATTTACTTGTTTTTTAAAGAAAGGGCAAAGTTGCGTGAATTACATACTTCAGGTTACTCATCCATTAATTCATTTCCTCGTCAAGTTTGGAGTTTAAATTCATACTTGTAGCGACCTTAGTGCCTTCAGAGGTCTGAAGTTATCCGTTACATGTTTCTTATTCTGCAATAATGAAGTTCTCTATGAATTTTTAAGAAAGATGGTTTCTCCTTTATACAGTGGGAAAGTTCTTGTAACCTGCTGCTGGAAGGAAGCAGCAGAAATGTTCTGGGGCCTCAGAGAAACCTGGGATTCTCAGCCCTGTCTCAGAGGGTCAAAAATCTAGAGAACTAAGGGAAGATAAATACTTCTTATTTTTATAATAGATAGATATAGTTTCATCCAGTGGCCTTTGAACTTGTGAAAAGTTCCCCATTTCCTTCAGTTAGCATTACATTGGGCTTCTAATAAAAAACTAGTGTTAACTTTAGAAAATTTTAATTTTAGAAGTAGTATGTAAATTACTGATAATTCTTTAAATGAGTATAAAGTAACAAAACTATCATATGGGATCACTTATGGTGGTCTTGTGATTTTAGTAACTATTCTGGTAAGAGAAGAATGTTGGCACAATAAAATCCCAACCCAAATACTTGAAACAGAAATATTTTTGTTTCTATGATTTTCTTACCCATTCAGTCCTCTGGATGCTATAAAACTTGATAGTCATACTTTTACGTCTCAAATGTTTTCCTTGATTGAGGAATTTGATTCTTTCGTGCAGTTTTTAAGGCTTGTAGTCGGGCCCAGGACATGGCGTCATCTTAGCTCTCTTCTCTGTTGTGTTAAAGACTCCTAGTGTGACCACAGTTATGTAATTTTAGCACTAAAATTGAACAGATGATATTTGTTAGAGACTTGCCATCGACTTTTATTGGAATGAGAGCTTTCTCTGCACTTCAGTTTTCTCCTCTGTAGACTGGGGGTGATAGTATTTGCCTCAGAGGTTACATGTGGGCAAATGCTTGAGAAACATGGACACCAGTAATGGTAGGAGGCTTAGAAGTCTTTGATAGAAGTTACATGCATACTTTCAGGGTAGAGCTTGTTCTTTCTATGACAAATGTAAAGAAAGCTAGAGAGATTAAGCAGCTGGCAGCTGCTGATAACACCCTGACAGAGTACTGTGGTTGCATTTATTAAGTCAATTGGAAGACTTCTGCACTACCATGAAATAGTGTATGTCATATATTTCTGTGAGACAGTCTGCGAAGAATGTTTTTTTCCAATTCTGAAAGAAAGGTAAATATGAGCCTATGAGCTTACGCATTCTTCTGAACAAAACATTTTTCCTTCTGATATTGGTTAACCGTCTATAGGAGTTATTTAGTCTCGTGGTTATTCAATTTGGAATCCACTGATGATGCTTGAGGTTTTTAATTGCTGAGCTGATTTCAGTTGTTCAATTTTTGGCATAGCCACTACATGCAGGGCTATACTCTCTATTTCATTTTGAGTACCTTTCCTCATTGATAGAAAAAGTGAGTGTTATGTTCTTAGTAGGAGGAACTAATGCATGTGAACCAAGCCAAAATGAAAACACCAAAAAGGCCAAGCAGTTCTTTGATTTTACAGGGGTATATTCACAGGACCAGAGTTTGTGGTAAAGAAATAATAATCTCTATGTATGTATGTTGTAGATATGCTCACCTTGATAGGTGCCCTATGCCCTGACTGATGAGACCAAGTCATATGACTCTGTCCTGCCCCATCCAAATTGCACTTTCAGAGCTCAGAGTGAGCACACTGTGCTTTTCAGGGTTTATGTACAGTGCTATGAGTTATGAGGGCCCATCTTGCATTAGTGCCAACAAAGTGGCTAGGTTCTATCAACTGATTCAGCATTGCACAGAAAGCTTTGGTATGAGTGTCTTACAGGCCTTTATTGTCAGAATATTTAAAATGCATACCTCCCTGAACAGCAAGAGTGAGATATCACAGAAATTACTTCATTGTTCTTTAACAGAAGCTCCATATCCAGCCTTGTGTGTAAATTGAAGTCTCTTCCTCCTTCTCGAGCAGAGCATTTTAAACCTCCAAAATAGTATTTTGCAGTTTATAGAGCTTGTTACAACATGTAAATGTTAACAATAAAGATAAATACTTTGTCATTAATAAAATGAGCTATGTAGTCAGAAGTATTGCTTCAAGGTAAATCTGAATTTCTACAAACCGAAAGCTTTCCACTGAGCTTCACTTGTACAAAGATTGAGTCTATTCATTTCTGCAGGTAACTATAGCTCAGAATCCCTGAGTTATGTTTCTGTCACTGATACTGGCTTAATATGAAATTATAGACGAGTAGTTTCAGCTTTGTGTCCTTATTTCACCTGCCTGTGAAATGGAAATGTTAATCTCCTGTCTTTGAAGGATCTCTTAGATTGCAAACTGTTTAAGGTTGGGACTGATTGATCTATGTGCTATGCTTCAGCCTACAAAGCAGACAGTGCTGGGTGGGAAGCTGAGGTTCTACCTGGGTAAAAGCTTAAAAAATTAATCAGGATAAACATTTTGACTTGTTTAATCATTTTTTGTTTGTTTTGTTAATCCTTCTGAGATTTTTTGGATGAAAAAAGTAAATATTACAAGGCTTTTCTCTTTAACAGTGTTACAGATGCATGCTATTGTTATGACTGGGTCTGAAATATGTGCCTGTGGAGCTGAAGCCACCAGGTGAGCTGCTAAGAAACTGTCTTATAACTGTTCTTCCCTGTTGTTTGTGGGGGGCTTTTATTTTTAGTGTTGTGAAGCCTCTGTAGGCCAGTCCTTAGTCCCAATTATTTGTGCTTTATTCCATCCCAGAATGCTATTATATATTATTTTGTGTGCTAATTGAATACTGCCAGATGAGACAAAAATGAACATCTAAGATGCAGGAGAGTAGGGAATTAATTCTTTTCCTCTCAGGTTGCACCCAGGAGCAGCTGCCCACGTTTTCCCAGACTCCATTGACGCATGCAAGCGTGGACATCCGCTGATGGGAGCACAGGCGGGAGGCAGGTGATCACGTTATTTTAGCCAGGACTAACTGTGGCATTGCTTGTGCTAATCCAGGGCATGCACTGTAACGTGTCATGTCACAGCAATTGGCACTGGCCAGAAACCTTTGTTCTTTGCACAGCAGGAGACAGAAATGAGAGATCATACCGAGTTACAGGAAAATATTGATTCATTTATTGCATGCCTGTATTGAAAGTGATTAGATTTTTATAGATTGGCAATTTTTTGCAGTAAATAAATAAATATAAAATATATACCTCTATTCAAAGTAGTTTTATCTTGTGCCTAGGTACTTTAGTTAAGAGCTTCTGGTAATAATTGTTTCTGAGTCTTAAGGAGTTGTTTATTTGCTATCATATCCAACATTTACTTGTAGCTCATTCTTCTGGTTATTTTAAAAGTAGCAAAGTCAGGAAAATTCAAATTTCTAAGCAGGCTGTTACTATAGTATTCGGAAACCATCCAGTTACTGGTATTTTTTCTTTGCTTGCTCTGTAGCTTGTGTTACCGTTTCTAAATATATTCCGATATACACTTTTCCATGGGTTACAAGGCAACAAGATCTTGTATGACTTTTATTTCAGCAGGAATTTAACAAACTAACAGCTGTTTTCTTTTATGTATTATAACGAATAAAGACTCAGTCAAAGAATGACAACATACTTAGAGTTTCAGGACTTCATTTGGATGTAATATTTTGTGTATCTTAAGCTCAGAGGGGTTTTTTTTTCACATTTCTGGCCAAGAAAGCTGAGTATCACACAGATAATTTTGCAGTATATTACACAAAAAGAGTTCTCTGATTTCCTTTGCTATTATTCATTTGCATTACTAACATTCAGCTCTTCTGGGAATACAACTTTGCATACCCCTGGGAGCATGTTTTTTTCCTGAAATCATGTTGGCGTTTTGTTTGTTAATTCACATCACATCAGAATTGTCTTTACTAATCTACCGGGCAAACCAACTGTGCATCTTTCTGCAGAAGGGAAGAGAGGAAAGTGAGAACTGTAGAGGACTGCTGCCTCAGAGCTGCTGTTGCCATAGAGCTGCCAGGGAGGAACAAACTGCCGCATGGATTTCTGCTGCTGCTGAAGGTAAGATGAGGGCACAGCAAAGCCTGGGGAGGGGGAGGGGAGGGAGAGGAGGAAGAAAGTCCGTGTCCTTGCTGTCTAAAAAAGGAAATTCAGTTTCAGTGTTCATGAGCAGAACTGCCGGTGCAGAAGAACAAAGCTATTTCAGTTGTTTAGGGTAGCAAGAGTGATGAGCAAGCAAGGCAATCCCATGCTTTTGGGAGGAAATACTGCAAAGAAAGGAGGGAGAAGAAGAGTGACTTTAGAAAATACTCACTGCTGCTTCAAGATAGCTGCTTTTTTGATGTGGCTTTGGCATTAATATTGTTCCCCTGGGTAAAGACAACTGTGAAAGAACTCAGTAGGTAGATAAGCAAGAAAAAAAAAGTGCTGCTAAAAAAATTCAGCATAATCTTGAGCTGATTAATTCTGTCTGTATTAAAATGTGTCAATTGTTACGTTCAACTGTGCGGTGAAACCTTTCACAATACAAGTGAAATTATGGTTTTTGTGATAAGGTTGTTGGGATAAATTGATCTGTTATCAACCTTTCATCAATGATCTTTCATCTTTTATCTAAGTAGATGTCTTTTGAGTGAAAATGTATACTAAATAACTGAAAAGTAAATATTAGATACTCAAGCATGCTGATGACAGAACTGACATCAGACATTTTTCCTGTGGAATCTCTGTAATGGGGTGAGCTTTGTGGACTAAGACACTTCATGATCATTGCAGAATTGTCTGCAAAACACTCATCCAAAAGCTCCTGCTGCTGTTTCTGCATCTGTCTAGCATGTTCTATATTTCAGATTTTTACTGTTCTTCACCTGCTCCTTCTGTCAGTCTTTTGGCTCTTGCTGAGAGGACTGAATCCCCGTGCCCTGCACAGCAAAGCCAGCACACCTGCAATGTTTGCATAGCGGGGCCTTGAAGAGAATGAAACAATCTTTCGAGGCCGTGAAAACAATCAACTATGCTGATAATAGTACATTGATATTGCTTAACCGTCTGATTGCTGTATTATTGAGTGTTCTTGCGTAGAACAAGATAGTTCTTGTTATAGAACTATAGAACTATAGTCCTTCCTCACAATTTCTTGTTTTGTGCTTATCACCATTTATTAAATGGTGTTTGGCTATTTCTCCTGGAGTCTGTTTGAAGATTGGGTCAGAGTGAATTTCTCCTATAGCAGCCTGTTAGTTTGATAGGCAATCAGCAATTTAGGCTGTAAATAAATAAGAGTATATTAAGGAATCAGAATTTTCTTTTAGCATTACAGTCTCTCACTGTGAAATTTTTATTCTTTGAGATTATAGCACTTAGCTCATACTTTCCATTTCCCTGTAATGAATGGCACTGGGCGAGGTATATTGATCGTGAGTACATCAGTTGCCATTGCAAAGGTATCTCATAAGGAATTGGATGTGAAAGTGTGTTTTTACTAGTCAGATGCATTTTGTGATTCAGACTCATTAGCTGCAGACAGTTCTTCTGCAGTCTTCAGAACCATTCTTTTTATTTACTATAGAACCCAGTGCAGTCAGTGGTTGATGACATCCTGTTGAGATTTGCATGTGTCCCTTGAGCGAGCACATGAAGGTCAAGTCTTAATCCGTGACTGAGGCAACCCCTGGCAATATGAGTCAACAAGTTTTTTAGTCATCTTCTGCTCTGAACAATCGTTAGTATCTTGCTGGAGTAAATAATTGTGTTAGGACTGACTTCCACAGAGCATTAAGCACTGCATTTCAGAAGAGTTCGCTCAGCTTCTGGATCAAACTAATTTGGGTTTTCCACAGATCTGAGGTGGTTATTCAAACAAGTATGACTCTGCATAATAAACACCTCTGTGTAGAGTAACTGTTCAAGAAGAAATGGATGGTCCCTATGCAGACTAAAATTTTGTTGCCTTAGATAAATATTTAGTGGAAGGTTAGTGTTATAGTCTTAGATCAATTTTAGGTAGTTCTTCATTGACAAAAACAGGTAGCCAGAAGCACAGTGTTGTTAATTGACAGGTTATTCTCAGAAGTTTGCAAATAATATGTATGTTTATTGGTTCCAAATGATGGGGGCTAATATGTATCTAGAGGGAAAAGGAGAAGAGGTACAGTAGTGCTAATACAGAAATGTCGTGGCTGATGAACTGTGTCCAGTGCATGAAGTGGAGCGCAAATGCATTCATATCGATGCTATTCCTATGCTAGACTGTCAGCTACAAACAACAAATCTATCAACTTCCGTGAAAGTTTCAGAGTTGTCCTGGTTGTCTTATGGTAGAAAAGTAACTTAATCTGAAGCTAAGTGAAGCAGAGGAGTTGTTTGTAAATCTACTGACCAGTCCATACATTTGTACGGAACCCTGGAGAAAGAGGCAATCTTGTAGTTTATGCTTGTTTTTCCTGCTTCTTCCATCTGACTTATATTGTGGGCAGTGGTCAAAAGAACTAGAAAGTATGGCAAAGTGTTGCTCAAAACACCCTCATCTCTGTATTTGGGCCAGCAAAAAAGCTATTAAGACACTAGGGCTGCTGTGGTTAATGCCAGGACCTGTACCAATTCCCAAAATATCTCAAAATGTAAGAGCTATTTTGAGGGTTAATGCTGCCCGTAATTACCTTTTTCTGCTTGCAAGGAGGTGTTGCACTGCTCAATGTCCATCTCAGCCTTTTCCAAGTAGTGTCAGTTTTCTACACGATAGGCTTTGGCTGAGTGCTCTAAGGCCTGATGTTTAGAAATGCTGAGTACCTGCAATGTCGTTTAAAGTTAATGGGAGCACAGGCTTCTCAGCACAATTTAAAATCAGGCCTCTGTGCTCAAACAAGAGATTTTCATTTAGCAGTCACAAGACTGCTTAAGTGATCAGTCTGAATTCTAGATACCTTCTGGAACGGATTTTTTTTTTTTTTTTTTTTTTTTTTTTTACAAAGCATGTTGCCAATACTTGTTTGATTCCTGGGAAGTCGAGGTGTGTCCCATTATATCCCTTGATTTTTATTAATTTTGTGAGTATTGCTACTCTTTTAGTTAATATATAGCTGGTAGAACAGCAGGCACATATGAACAAAGAGAATTCAGCTATAATAGATTCACTTCTCTGTGATGTTTTATGGCATTAATCTTTTTTCGATTGGATTGAATGGCATGGAATTAACTTCTGCTGATGTGCTTAAGGGTTAGAATAAGAACTAAAACAATGTTCCTTTATTGTTTTAATTTCTTTACATGTATCTGGTGGATTTTTCAAGGTACTGAACTATAGTGTTTCGGGCATGTAGGTCAAAGTCTTTCTTTAAACATGCGGTAGGTCCCCCTGTTCTGTTGATGAGCACTATATTCCCCCCTTGAAATCAATAATCCTCCATTCTTGTCTACCCCAACTGTTGGAGTTTTTTGTAGTAATTTAAGTTTCAGTTAGAAATATGCCCTCCCTGGATCCAAGGTGCATCCTCATTCTTTCCCTGCCTTAATCAGTTTTTTGTTCACTGCCTTGGTTTTTGCTCACACAATTATTTTTTCATTTCAAGTAAAGAGGCCGGCTAGGGCTCCTGTAATAAGTACATCTAGTGAAAGACGAGAATGATCCACTGAATTTGTAAAATGACCTCTCATAAAAGATATTTTGTGATCAGGCTCTTTAGTTTTAAAACTAATATACTACTTTTGGCATGACTCTGGATTCTGTGGGGAATTCTGATTCTCTATGACTCACTTTGAAGTGAAACAGCAAGTAGTTTGCTGTGTGAAACCACTGGTTTAAATGCGTGATCTTCAAGTCACAGATCAGCACTGTCAGTAATTATGGCAGAAGAGAAAAGAATCGCTATCAGGTTTATAATCCCTGTTACTCCATACTGATAGGAGTTACTCCTTTGGGGCTTAAGTTTGGGTTCTCACTGAGCGGCAGGTTGAACCCAGTTCAGGATCAGCAGTAATACCAGTAGTCATTGTAGCAAGATGCCTTACCCAATTAGGAAAACCTTCACCCTTTCCTCCTTAAAGCAGCCTTCCTCTTCTTTTAGAATGCAGTAGAAACATGGTGTTCTTAATTACATTTTACCAAATGAACTTTAGTTACAGCTTAATTAAAACTGTGGAAGCTGAATTATACTAGCGTAATCTTGTAAACGCATCAGAATTAGGAGTTGTGTGAAAGTAGCTCATCACAGGACTGAAAATATCAATCCCCTCTCCTTTTTTTTTTTTCTTTCTTTTTCCTTCTTTCTTTCTTTTTCCTTCTTTCTTTCTTCCTTTTTTTCTTTCTTTTTCCTTTTTTTTTCTTTCTTTTTCCTTTTTTTTTCTTTCTTTTTCCTTTTTTTTTCCTTTTTTTTTTCCTTGAGAATTTGTATACCAGATTTGGTACAGCTCTGTCTGTATGACAATGACCATGCATTTCTAATTCTGTAGCTGCTTAGACCCATTTTATCTTCAGAGCCAATATTCCTAAATTTGGAGCAATTGTCTTGCTGGCTGAGAGACATGAGAAAACAAGGAAAGAAGTGGCTTCTTATGTCTTACCAAATACTGGTGTTCATCATTATTTCTCCCTGTTTTCTGCACATCTCTCCCATGGCTATTTGTACTATGTGAACATAGCATTAGAGGATGATTGGAATTGCTGAGTGTGATTAATAGGTCATTTCTGAATTATAGCAAAAATCCAATAGGTCATCCATAGTAAAGCTGAGGAATTTTTCATACATCAGTTAAAATACATCTTTTGTCTCGTTGTCACTGCTGGAATGAATGAGAGTTGAGAGCACGTTAAATCCAGACAGCTGCAGGATGGCCATCAGGTGGCTCTGGATCTCAGCAGTATCATGAACAGAGATTTAATTCAGACATATTTGCACGCCCCAGACTCCTAGTTCCAATTATCTGTATCAATAAGAATGCAATTTTTCTGGTGCAGGACTAGCTATTATTTTTTATGTTCATGAAATTACACGTAGAGCATTATTTATACATCTTGCTCATAATAAGTAACTGGCAAGCTTTTTATGCTCTTTTGATAGAGCTTAATATTTAAAACCGATTGCACAGATGTGGTCTTTTTAATCTACAGTGCTACTAACCCAGAAGAAACGCCGAGTATTATGCCTACTAAACCGTTCCTGGCAATTAGAAAACCCTAATTTGGAGATCGTAAAAACCCTGTGGCAAAATATCTGCCACCTGCTGGCCAAGGAGAAAAGTACTGGCTAAGCACCGCCGTGCTCTGCATAGAGCGCCCCAGCGGGATTCCGGCAATGGGAGAAACCGGTGATTTTGCAGAGCTCTTCGGATCTGAAACAGGCCTGGTCAGTAGTTTTCTGACAGCATATTTTTCCATCAGAAACTGCTGGGTTTTTATAATTAAAACTTTCTGTGGGAACATGTCAATGAGAAATTGAAATGTTCTGTTCTAAAAATATCAGAACATTTTGTTTCAAAATTTTTAGACCAGAACTCTTTTTTATTCCAGAATGATTTTTTTTTTTTAAAAACTAATTATTCTTGTATGTTATAAAAACAAGAAATTGATATTGTCGTCTTTGTATTAAACATTAATGAAACCTCACATCAACACTATAGCACGTGGTAAATTCAAGGCAGTCAAGAATCTAGGAGTCTTTTCTTTTATTACCCTGCTCTGAGCATTCAGTCTGTCTGACTCATGGTCATGTCCGTATGCTCTGTAGGGAGAATGTGTCAAGGGTGGGACTATCTTTTCACTCAGATGAGGGAGATCAGAGATAGGA
The DNA here is from genome assembly GCF_028500815.1 of Rissa tridactyla. Taxonomy (NCBI): domain Eukaryota; kingdom Metazoa; phylum Chordata; class Aves; order Charadriiformes; family Laridae; genus Rissa; species Rissa tridactyla. The sequence goes on along the minus strand of NC_071471.1, from coordinate 1,255,557 downwards.
AGAAAACTTTGTTATTCTCATCTTTGCATCTTTATTTCTTCTATTGTGATTTTGCATGAATTACTTAAATTGCTACAGTAATTTAAAGAAAAACTGCTTTGAGCTTATATTCCTTTTAATAATACAGCATACACAAAGAAGTCCCAGTTATAGCCAAAATCATACCAGTCAATATTCAGAAAAAAAGAAAAGAAGTAAACAACTAGAGATAACCCTCACAGCTTTCCTTTGCCTAGCTTTGTAAGTTTAGTGATTGTCATGTGCTAAAAAGAAAAGAGAGATTTTGCATTTTATCATGCAAGGAAAGGAATGAAAGGAAAAAAATGCAGGATTTGCTTAGTGATAGGTCCAGGAGTTATTATTTCTATATCTTTCCTTAAAATGGGGCTCCAGCTACGTTGTATGACTTAAAGATTGGTAACTTTGTTTTCAGAAAGAAAGGAAGTACAGTGGTTCTGATTATGGATCACCAGTCATGACAGATAATTATCAATCTATCTATGTATCTAATATATGTCTATATGGCATCCAATTACATTGTGTTAAAAAAAATGTTCAGATGCACATAACCAGGCTGAATTTATACTCACAAGGACATTTTCTAATTTTGTACTTCATGATTTTGTAAATATCATTTTAATGTAGCTTTTAATGCAATTAGAAAAAAAATGAAGAGAAAGAAATTGCATGTGCAAAATAGTGATTATCATCAGGGATGAGTTCTTTTGGTCACAGTGCAGTCATCTCCCATGTGGAGCTGAGGAAGTAACTGAAGACAGGAGGTTGTTACGTCGGTAGGAACCAGGCACTGGAGAGGGCAGTGCGCCCATGGTGTCAGGGGATGTTTAGTTCAGGAATTATGAGTGCAGGTCCGTGATGTGGAGGGGACTGTCCTGTCATGATTGGAGAGACCCTCCTGCACAGGTAGGTTTTTTGCTTTTTATTTTTGCTCTTGCCTCATCCCTCCAGTTCCTGTCCTTTTTTTCTCCTTGACCAAGCTATCTCCACCATACCTCCATCCCATTCACTTAGTTTCCATTTTGGCTGCTAAATTGCTGTTTTCTTTTGCTTCTTTTACCCCATCCATATCATTCCACCCTGCTTCTGTCCTTTCCACTTCTGTATCTTCTGACTTTTCCTTGTAGCTAGCTTCTCTTTCAAGGTCCTCCTGGACCTTTTGTGCCAAGACCTCCCGATCCTGTTGATCCATCTGTTTCACATTCCCTAAGCAGTCTTCATCTCTCTGGTTCTTCCTCACCCATGAGATGATGGCAGTAGAAGCACAGTACCCAAAAGAAGGACACGTTCCCAGCTGTTGAGTATACAATCTTGGTGCCACAGCAGTCTCAGCAGTTCGGATGAACAATTTCACAGAATGTCCTTTCTGTCTCTGCAGCTGTGTTGGAGGATACTTACACTGTGGTTTCAAGCAATGTGGTCTTTTACAACAAAATTGGTGAAGTGTTACCATTTGTAGCACCTTACCCTTCCAATAACTTTTTACAGGACTGAGTAGTGGTTCGAACTGGTGAACTGATATGGTGTGAAAGCATTTATTTATTGCTGGGTGTTTTTTCAGATGAGTGAGTTATTGGATCTGTACAGAGGGAAAACATATTTTAATTTACCAGAAATATTCATTGCTTTTTAGCTAATGTACCCTACCAAAAACTCAACCTTTGGTAAATATCCAGAATTGAAAACTTAGTCCAGTCTCTAAATTACACACAACCTAATAATGGAAGAAGGCAGACAAATGCTAGGTAACTCAAGTGCTTGCAATTTTTTTGATCTGATCTGTAACATTTGTGCACCTCTGCCACAAGAAAATCTGTCAACCATAGTGCCTCTACTGTGCAGTTAACATAATACGCATAGGGAATAGTAAAGCTGCTTTATTTAGGATTCTCTCAGCTGTCCCTGTTATCTCATTCAATAGAACAGCCTGCTAATAATATTAATTTGTTTAAAGAAATTGTCAGGTAAAACAGGTTCCTTCATTATTTTTTTTTGTTCTTTAAAAGATTCGCTCCAGTAAATTAGAAAGATATTATTTCAGATATCTAATGCAGGCATCCTCGTTCTATATTAGCTTGCTTTTTTCTTGCCCATATTTGGTTGAGATTCTTCACGTAATCTGCAGAATTCTTTGTGTCATTGTTTTAAACATCACGTAGTGGGATTTAATGCAGTGATTCACTTTGTGCTTATAGCAACTTGAGGCAGATGAGGTACAATTTTAACTTCTGCAGCAGAAGGATATTGACTTGCCTGGTCCCTTTACTAGACTGGTTCTGAATTGCTGGTGCCATTGCCAGATTTACATCTTTGCAAATATATGCAAATACAGAGTATTGTTGTATGGTCTTAGGTCTGCAGAAGTGCTGGTGACCTGCTTGAGTTATCATAGTAACAGAATAGGAGCTTTGTCCTCCTCATATTTTATACAGTTCAAAAGGCAGTATTTTTCTTATTTTTCTATGTATAATTTCTGGAAAGGATCCTACAATGTTTGAATTATAGTAAAGCATCTGAGAGATCAAGGTCTTTCTCTTTGTTTTGAGGTGTTGAGTTTTCTGTTGCTGGATCGATGTCTTCTACTGCGGAAGGCAAGAGATCCTCATTTGTGAATTCTCTGGGAAAGCCAGGAGAAGCTGGAAGGTCCATAATTTGTTTCCATGGTTTTCCAGGACATCTGGGGAGAGGAGATCCTGTGTGATCTGGCAACCCATTAAATAAAGAAGTATCAGGAGGAGTTAGTGGTTCTGCAGCCATACTGGCTTCCTTTTCTGCAATCCCTGGATTAACTAGCTCTGATGCTGTTTCAGCACTGGACGATGGGAGGGTTTTGTTTTGATTAAAACCCCTTTCATCGGACTCCTCAGAAGATTTGAGGTCTGCATGTTTATGTTTACCATTTCTACTGTGCTTTTTATGCCCACACCTGTGGCCCTCTCTGTGCCCACAACCAATTTGATACCTATGCCTTTTGTCATACTCATGATCCTTTTTATATTCGTGCCTGTGTTTATGCCTGTGCTTATGCCCATGTTTATGCCTGTGCTTATGCTCAGGTTCACCTTCACCTTCTGGTTCCTGTCCACCATCTTTTCTTGTTTCTTTGCCAGGTCTTTCCCTTTCTTCTTCATTTTTATCAGAGCATAAAATTCCATTTGACTGGGCCAGCATAGCAGCACTTCGGAAAGGTGTGAATCCAGGAGGCCTTCTTATAAGTACTTCCTAAAAAACATTCCAATAATAGCCATATATGTTATATGAACAAGAACAATAGCTTTGGGATTGGGAAATTCAGAAGTTGGCTCATTGCAGCACATGAGTCATTTAGCCAACATATGTTATCAGATTTTTAAAGTAAACTAAATAATAATCTTTTCTATCTGTGATAAGCATGGAAACATAAATATCCTCCCAAATAATTCCGAGTATTTTAGCAGTCATATGTTAAAAGAACAATTTATATATCACTGAAATTCTGCCAGGTTAACCTGGGAATGGTACTATAGAGAGGAAATCTTGTACTGGTTTTAATTTATGAACAATACAGTTGACTAAATGTCCCTGTGCTTGTTAGAGTGTAACACTCTGATGTATAAAACCAATTTCTGCTAAAGGCTAACACATTTCTGGGTAATCTCAGTAGTCCCAATACCAGAATTTACAAAAGATCTGCATCATTTTGTTATATGAAATGTAACTATTCAGTTTTTTGTTTCTAGATTTGACATACACATTTCATAAGACTGCTTAGAAATAGCACATATAGGTTAAAGCTGATAATATAAAACATTCAGTTGTTATTGAGTAATCTGTTTCCCCATCACTGGTCAACTGGAAGACAAACATCCAACATCGGTTTAATTTCTGTCCACCAAAGTGTCTGATCATTATCTCCCTGCAAATCAGAGTTATTTGGGACACAGCTAAATTTGAAAGTTGATGTGAATACAATATTTTAGTGAAAATAAAGAGGAAAGGCATTCATTAGTTGATACATAATGTATGAATAGGTAGCTATGAAGGTACTGAGCACAGTGAAGTTATCGATTATGAATACGGGTTAATCAATCTCACTTTATTCAGTGTATCTTCTCTCCATTAGGGAGCACGGGAGTCCCTGCATTCATTAAAAAATCTGAAATCATCAGAACTAAAAAAGCCCTCATGATAAAAAAGATTTATATTCCATTCTGAAATTTTCAGACTCACCCATGTTCAGGGCTAGTTAATAGTGGAGCTGGGCAGGAAGGAAACGGAAAGATCTTCCTGCAGAGATTGACAACTCATGGCAGGAGATCTGCTACTCTACTAAATATGAAAAGATTCGCAGATGCTTTTGAAATCTGTGGGGTATAATTGTTGCATTGCCAAATACATTTTTGTCTCAATTTTTAAACCTAGTATGAATAATAATTCAAATAAGCTGATGTAGGTTGATACTTCAGAGCTTAATGGATAATGCAAAGGAGTCGTCAACAGGCAGGATGTTCTCTCTGTCCTGTTGCCTTCGTATTTCTGTAATCGCTGTTGTCTACTGTCTCACCTTGATGACAAAACTGCCTTTAATGTAACAAGTTGCTGAGGTTGGAGGGTGAGAGGGACGAGTGTGGCATTACTGAGGTTGTTAAAAAAGCCTATACCTTCCTTTAGTTTTGGTACAAACTTGGTATATGGGATAATTTGGAATAGATAAAGAATTTAATGTCTGCCTGTGTTCTGTGCTCTACTTATGATGCTGGGTAATGAAGAGGAATCATACCATTGACCGTTCTTTAGAGCAGTTCACCTGTGGAAAGATTTTATTGTCCCATGGGATCACGTGAATTTGTGCTTCACATGGCTGTGGTACCTGTTGACAAAACAAAAATCAATACATTAAGGCGACAAGACATCAGACACAAAGGAAGAGAGTTGTGTGTAAAAAAAAAAAAAAAAAAAAAAAAAAAAAAAAAAAAAAAAAAAACTTTTAAAATAATACTATGAAATACAAATATACTTGGAACTTTACACAAATGTGTATGAAATCCATCTTAGTGATGGGGGCTTCTGTATTGCTGTACTGGGACACATCACTGCTTAGTTTTTTGAGGGTATAGCATGCCTATGTGAACACTAATTCAACATTGGTTTGGAGGCTGGATCTTGAAAAGTTGTATTTTTCATCTCCAGCATTTTTGGAGCACTGTTTAATCTTCATGATATTCCTAAGAAATATTGGTTATTGATGGTATTTCTCCTACTAAAAACTGGGAAACTGAGATAGGAAAAAAAAAAAAGTCTTTTTCTCTATCCAGTGCCTGCTGCACTAAGATTTTAAAATCTCACAGGTAAGCACTGTTCATATGGTGGGAAAAGAGAGGGGAAATAAAGCCTCTCTTTCCTAACCACCTTCCTTGCCAATGGTTTCTGGCCCTAGCAGCATTACTTTCCAGTGTCTTGAAGGCATTTTCCCTGTATCAGCAGCAGGCATTCCAGCAGAATCATTCCTTTGCACACCAGTAACAATCCAGTCTCATGTTTTCCTTAGCTGCAAGTCCACAGAGTCAGGAGTATTGCAGCTATTTCATTTCGCAGCAGCCTCCTCCCCTCCTTTCTTTGATTCATTATTATCAGAAGAAAGTTCCTTTTGCTTCGCAGTGAGCACTGATCTTGCAGTTGGAGTAACTCAGTTTAGGCTTTATGTTTTACTACCATTGTCACTAGCGTGGATTACGAACAGTGAAAGGTATCCTTCTTGTTGAAACAAAAGTTTACTGAAAGAGGTAAGAGAACGCAGGATGTGACTTTACTTAAGCGTTTACAATTTCTGGTGCAAATGAATGTCCATTAGGAACATTACAGTTGGCAACATCATCATTACTTACACTGTCTGATGTGGCTTCACAGTCTTCATTAAATTTTTCAAACTCTTTCTTGGAGCAGTTTGTCTTCTGGACTGTGAATGTTACATGGTAGTTTTGTCCTGCAACCACCTGAAAAATTAGCAAGAAGGCTTTCTCTGGTAAAGGCATTCTATTGAAAAGGGCTCACTGAAAAGATATTTTTCTAGAAGCTTATACTACTTACATGCTACAAGTCCTGCCCACTGGGACAACATATGTTAAGAACAATATTAAAATACTTGGCAGCAAACCTATCTGCTTCTAATCAACTTACTTATTTACTCCAGTTTCCATTCTCAAAAATTCTAGCATTGAAACTGAAGGAAAGAGGTCAGAATAATATCAGGCCCACAGTTTTGGCTTTGTTTTATTGGATGCTTGTAGTAATTTCATTGATAACAAATGAAATCATTAGCAACACTGCTGTAGAGAGCCAAATACGATGTAAGAAAAATGGAATGTGAGTAAAATGAAGTGTATGATGAACAGGCTCAGTTGAAAATGAACATATTTGCCAAATGCATTAAGGGGAGAAACTGCACGGGTTCAAGAATGTGCCTGGTACGAGTTCTCTTAGTATTTTTACAGAGCCCAAAATAATAAATCTTGCTTCAGAGACAGCAGGCAAAACATGAAATTCTGTCTGTTTTAAGTCTGTTTTAAAAATGCATGCATGCTAATGCATATCATGATACGTATGATACATATCAATCATGATATGAAAAGAGAGAAAGAAGAAAAAAGGTTTAAAAGAAGGAAAAAAGGTTTAAAAGAAGGAAAAAAGGTTTAAAAGAAGAAAAGGCATAGATACTATTAGTAAGATAACGTGAGCTATTCAGAAAAACTCTGGTGTGCTTTTAGTGCTTTTTCCAGTGGCACCCCTCATGCTCAGGAGAAGTTGTTGAGAAAGTATTTTCTGAATTACTCCACTATCTTATTTTCAATTCTGTCCTGCAACTCTGTTTTGATATGTTGGGACAGTAAACAAGGCAAATGCAAATGCTGACCAATATTATCCTCTTGATTCCTTGCTCTTCTTTATCAAGTTGTATTTATCTGTATATCTTAAGTCATGCCCAGATGTTCTCTTGTGAATCTAGCTGCAGTATTCTTAGCAGCAGAATTAGTACCTAAATTAACAGATTTCTAAGGGAAATCGGGAAGCTCCATTTCTTGGAGCTTACAGCTACTGTAGGGTGGATAGTGCTTAAAATAACACACTGAGTATTATTGTGGTGGATCAAGTGGATGCTTTCTACTTTTCTCCTTTAAAAATTTAAGGTATGTTACAAAGGCTGATAAAAAGTGGGGTAGATATACAGCAATCAGATACTTTAAGTCAACCTTTTCCCCATACTTTTCAAATCACGTTGTTTTAAGAAAAATTAAAAAATCAAGAGATGGGAGATTTTAAAATTACTTCTGAATGCAAGCCAAGACGGATAATGTTTTACAAGAAAAATTGCATGGATATTTCAGTTACCACATGTATCAACACTTAGAGAAAAACATTATTTCAAATCTAAACACAAACTTTAGCTAACATTCAACTCAGACCAATTACACTGCAATGTCTGTTCCTCATCTCTGGTATATCCCAACCTGAACTGTCGCTGCTTTTATTTCTCCAGCTTTATAGTAAAAGTCATCGTTGCTCTCCGAATTATACTTCTCCAGAGAAACCTTCAGTAGTTCCTTCAGTTCAGGACTGTCTTTTGGGATGGTCTTTGGACAACCAGTGCGAGTGGCAGGAATTACCGTCTCTTCAACTGTAAAAAACCAACAGATTTCAGATCTAAGGAGCAAAAGATTCTATGTAGATAAAGACTGTGTAAAAGAGTTAGTTATATAAACTCCTGCCTTCTGGAACACTTTGAGTTTTACACGATCAGCGTTCACCTAGTGTCGCATTGGACACTTCACAACAGTTTTCTCCTAGAAACAAGAACTGTGTGTACCAATTGCAGGTAGCTGGCACATAAAGAGAGGGAACGCTTACACGTATGGAAGGATCTGAATCGGGTGAAATAAGAGGTGCATGTTATTGGCAATGAATGAGGGTGTTGAAGAATATCATCATTTTTTGAAGAAAAAAACCAAGTCTGAATGGGTGAGAACATGGCACTTATTACACGGAGTAGTGCTGTACTCCCTGTTCTAAAGCTCTGGAGCTGTGATAATCTGTGTCCAAATAGATGGCTGGAGGGAAAAGTAAGAATAAGAAAATGATTTGGGACTTTGACTGTAATGAACTTTTAAATTCTAAGTAATTTATTTACTGGGGAAAACACCCCATCCTCTAACATAGCAAATGTAGGTACAGCCATGCAATATGAAATAAGCAATGATAGTATCAATAGGTGTATTACCGATCTTGGAAAAAGCTTGAAGTTCTCAGTTCCTTTGCCTTTGAAAAGAATACCTTGGAGCTCTCTGGAAAGTTAGAAGTTACTTAAACAATGGCATACCAACTTGCTTGTCGTTGTGGTGGAAAAGGAATTATTTTTTGTAGGACAGTTATACTCTCTGAGTTTGTATCCGTTACTCTCCAAATGAGACTCAGCAACGAGCTCCATGTCATAGAAATAGGGCAGTATACGAATGATAACGTGTAACTTTCAGCTGCATATGAAATACTTGTAGGAAGGGGAAAAAATCTGTGGTAATAGTTCATTTAGGGGTAGTGCTTTTTTGATCCCAGAATAATTACCTTCTCTTATTATTAGCTATTTTTATCTCTTGTATTTTTATTTTGCCCTTTTTTAGAATTGTAAAAAAATATTGAAAATTGCAGAACTTTAAAAATTGATAGTGCCTATGACATACCTGGAAGCTTGCATTGGCTTGCAGTGTCTACAAGCTGCTCTTGAAGATTTTCATATGCTTTGGCATCACATTTCCCTACACGCTGGAGTAAAAAATGCAAACCAAATTCTTATTATTCAGAAATAATGAACAAGCTCACATCCTAAATACTGCCCTGCTAACAGAATAAGTCAAGCATACTACTAATAATTCCTTCCATCCGTATATATGCTGGGAGCAAGGAGCCTGCCAGTCAGTCTGCAGAGCCAATAAATGATCAGGGTTCAAAAGGACCACTTGGAAAATAAACCATAAAAGAGAAGCTAAGTGAGCTATTTGTATGTGTTCATTGCAGAAGGAAATGGGAAGGTTTACAAGCCAGAATCTTGTTTTATGGAGAACTCACTGGAATTTCTGTCTCAAACTGTAGAGACCAAAAAGAAGATTACATAATTAACAAATCAAACATTACTGAGTTTCCTGTATTTACTCAGGTGTTCTAAAGGAACTGTGGTCGATGACTTCCTTAACACATTGCGTTAGGACTGGAAGAAAGCAGATGTTGATCCCTTTCTGTTTTACAGAGGTTATAGACCCATAAAACCGATGTCTGTGCCATTCAAGTGATTAAAAATGGTAATAGGAAAGAACTAGAGGGCATGAATACATCAAGGAGAGACCAGAGGTTTTGTTGTAAACAGAAGTTGTATTTTGCAGATTTGTCAAAGTTCTTAAAAAGCATCAACAAAAGTCTGTAAAGAAACCTGTTGGTAAAGTACACGTAGATTTTCAAAGGCTCTAGAGGAATCTAATCAACTGTAGAATAAGGAGGAAGACTGTTACAGTTCAAGATGAAGATCTTAGGGCTATGACAGATACTTGAAAACATCATCCATAAAAAAATCTTCTCAGTAGTAGAAGAAATAATAAAAAATAATGTCAAGGCTTATTATCCACGTTAGAGAGAATGATATTATGCCCTACTGTAGCTCTGTGGTTCACATGCTTGTTGAATACTGGGTGCAATTCTGGTCTTCCCATTTCAAAATGAAGAGTACAGAGCTGAATAAAGGTATGAAACAACTTCCATGGTCATCCCAAGTATGGAAGATTCTTGGAATACCAAATTCTGATAATAGCTGCGGATGATCTATTAGCAAGGCTGCTCAACAGTTCAGAGGAAGAATGATAAAGATCCAGTCCCACAAAGCATGCGTGCTCGAAGCAGGATGTGAACGATCTTAGGGTTTAAGGGCAAGCGTAGGAAATGGAGAGATTTGCTTCAGCGAGTCTGATTCTCACTTGCCTGTTATGTACCACAGTGTTGTCATTCTTTCCTTCTTTGATCAATGCTTCTGAAATGTTCTGAAACACTTTTGAGACATTCAAGGAGTAATTTTAGAATGGGAGAGGCTCTTGAATGTCACACTCGAGTGCACTTCCACAGCTGGAACAGATGGGAGTGAGCTTGGGTGGTTCCTCCCCTCCATTTACCCGCACTGTCCATTGTCGCCCTGCATCCTGCCCTCTGCCTTGTGTTTGCAGGAGCATCAGCTGAGCCCTGGGGAGCTGGTTCAGGGGCGCTGGCTGCGAGAGCAACCCTCTATTTTTGGTCCAGTTAATTCTGTTCCAGGTCAGAGAAGCTGAGGAAGTACCTGGTTTTGCATCGCTGTTTAGCTAGAATATGTATGTTTGTTAATAAATTTCTTTTGAAGCTTTCTTATTTGGACTGTGGTAGAGGTTAAGTAATAATTCAGATAGATACTCTTCTTCCAAAATATGTCTTAAGCTGGAAAAATGGTGCTAATTTTAATTATTGCTTCTTGGGTTGTACATGGGTAACTCCCTGAATATCTGGATAGGAACTTCTCAAGGGATTTATTATTCGGGTGAGACTATTTAGATTCTGTAGAGTAATCTGTAAACATTTCAGTGATCGCCTTGGTCACTGCTTCAGGAAAAGACAAGGATGTTCTAATTGCATAAATAGACAGTTATCTATAAGCCTGGATTTAAACTTCATTCACAAAGTGAAGCAAGACTATAAATATTTTCTTCAGCCAGATCTCAATGATTATTTGTTAATATGGTATTTTCTTGATAAACAAATTTTGAAGATTACTTACACCTCTAGAAGTGGGTTTGCACTCTGGAGTTAAATCTTGAAATTGTTCTTTGGAGCAATTAGTTTCCTCAATTTCATATTTAATTATGTAATTCCATCCAGCTACCACCTGGAACAGATATTTAGGAGGTACATTATGTAAACCAATACAAAGTCGGAAATTAAACTATTAAATGTGATTAGCAAAGAAAGCAAAACTACTCTTCTAGTGCCTTCCATCCATCAAATTATTTTGCAGTCATTGAGCTGTAGAGTATTCATGGACGGCAAAAAAAAATCTTGTCCTTGTGATGCAAGAAGTAAACCAAGTCATGCATACATTAGAAGTGCACTGTGTGTTTGGATGCTGCCTCTCCTGGCGAGCCTGCAGCCTCGTGATGCGTGGTTTCTTGCACTCTCCTCCAGAGTGTTTGTTACCTATTACTCCCTGTGACAGGAAGCTGGTCCAGATAGATGACTACACTAATACAGCTTGGCAAGTCCTGTGTTCCTGGGCGTGGGACATATTAAAACACTGTCTGAATAATGTAACTTTATACTGCTGGCATCATTTGTTATTGAGTGTCCAGCATTTATCATCTCCCTATAATTGTGTCTGTCTTGGGCTTTACCTTCCTCCACCTACTGGTTTGTCCACATTTGTGACCCTTTTTTTAATCTTCTCTGCAGGAAGCAGTTCAGTTTTTCTCACTGTGGCTACTGCTTCTTCCCCGTGAAATCACTCTACGTCACAGTGCTGGGTCAGGTAGCATTGGATTAAAAAGGGGAACTAAGAATCAAATATAGGAACTTTCTGTCCCAGATCAGTTAAAGTGGAGGGCTCTGACTGGTCTCTGTTGGCCAGAAGTGACATGATGGTTCTTTCCAGCGCTGGATTGCAGTCTTGTCTGTGACGTTTTGTCATGTGGCTTAAATGCTGCGTAAGCCTGTCTTTCAGCTAAGAGGGTGGTTGCCATCAGTAAATAAAAAGAGGACAGTCTGAATTCAATCATCAGTCAAATTGACATGAGACCAGAAGACCTTTTTTTGGCTAAGTAAATACATACACATTCAAAGAAAAGGGCCTGTATTTGGTGTCAGGTTATATACTAGTTAACAACCAAATAAGAAACTTTACTTCCTAGCAACATTGCACCAATCCATAGGAGAGCCTTTCACAGGGAAATAATTGTTGCATGGAATACCAGACAACATAGAATTTCTGCGACCTGAGCAGTCATTTCTCGCAAAGCAGATATTCCTGTGTGCAGAAATCTTTCAGCAAGTGACATGCTGGCTTTTTGGTTTTCTTACCCATTTTTCCTATATGGGATTTACACATCCTATAGCGTATAGCAGCTGCTGACATACGTGTCCTATTGCATTGCAAAACCATGGATGCCTGCTGCTGTTCGAGAGGCTGTCGAGCATGAGGCATCTGTGCAGGCTGGCAGGTTTGGCACAGAACCTGGGAGAGATCTGCTCCTGCTGGAGCTTCAGGGAGAGCGGAATACCCGAGCCCATCCCGGGTGACACAGAATGCCTGTGTCAGCACTGAATGCAAATAAACTGGTGCTAAACACTGGTTAGATGCAACTGCAGGTAAAGAAAAAATATGCTTACTATCAGTTTGTAAAGTTGACAGCTCTGAAAATCTAGTAGGTAACTGTTTATGATTCCTTATAAATGAAGAGAATTATTTACAGGTTCTACAGTCTATATGCATTTCATATGCTTTTATTCTGAAATATAAACCACCTCAAGATCAGAAATGTGGACAATAAACAACCAAGGTACCTAGTTTGGCGGGTTTTGGGGGGTAAAATTTAGAGAAAAATCATACACAAACCTGTATTTTAGCTTCTTTTATTTCCACAAGCTTAAAAAGGGCAGGTTCAGTACTGTGCCTGTTAAACTTTTGAATGGCTTTTTTCAGAATTTCTGACACTTTTGAACTGTCACTCGATATAGGATGGAAGCATCCAGTACAGATAGCCTCAGTAAGTCTTATCTTTGGCGTAGCTGGAAAAGAAACAAACCAAAAAATATAAAGTTTCATGTAAAACAGCCTCAGGTTTTAATTTTTCCTCTCTGGGAATGAGAGAAAAGGTTCAATGAGCAAAAACCTTTCCTGCTTTTAATTGGAGTGATCAGCAAACCCCACATTTCAGTTTCAGGACCTGCAAAGACACTCATGGTATTTAGAAACATGCTTTGGTTTGTGGTGGTAGGGGCCTTCCGTGGCATTTGGATCCAGGCATGGTTTCAGCAGCGAACTTCACTCAGAGGAGTGAGTTCAGGAGTCACTGAATCTCTGAAAGACCTTGCAAGTAATTTTGCTGTCACTAAGAAAGGGTCATCCCTCATTCAGCCAGGGAAGAGCCAGTGGAGACTACAACTAAGGAGATGTTCTTCAGATTTCTCAAAGCTCACCCGCTGTGTGCAGCTGCTTGCTGTCCTCCCCATGTTTCAGGATGAGACTTTGACAGGAGCGTTTTGGCTCAGCCCTGTGAGCTACTCTGGCTCTGAGCTCCTCAGGGACTGCAGCTGCCCTGTGCCTTGGAGCCCCTGCCAGTCACCGCTTGGGGTTACCTTCAGGCTTAACCGACTGGATTGGCTGGGGATGGACAAGCTTGACGGGGATCTCAAACTTCTGTTTCCTACTACTAATCCTATTAACTCTCTTTCCTTTCTAGTAATCATGGATTGGATTTTCATAAATTAATTTTATAGTTCAGTACATAAATTAATTTCATGATTCAGTGAGCTTGAGAATGAACGTGGGACAATATGTGGTCTCTGTGGAATTGAAGTAAAATCTGTGTGCCTGATCCTCAGCTGGCATTAACTGGCTTTGATGGAGTTGTGCCAGGTGGCACCGGCCAGGAAACCAGCCCGGGGTCAATATGATCGAACGGTTCCAAGAAGGCTGAACAGTATGGTACCTGACATGGTGGGGAAATCCCTCACCAGTCAGGGTCTGTTGTTTCACCCTTTCTGTTTGAATCCTTTGGATTGGATTTTGGGCCCTCTCTATATTTGGAATATCTGTGTAAGCAATATTTAGTCTGAGGTCTCCAAGGGGTACTTGGACAAAGTCCAGCCCTTTGTGTTTCTAGTATCATTTATTTTGACTCCGTAATTACAAATATGTAGATGTTACAGAAAAACGTGAGCATGTTTTAAGGGAGTAATCACACAGGAGGTAATAAAACAGCAGCACACCCACTTCCAAAACGACTATGGTCTCAGCATTTTCGTAAGTGCTGAACAAATGTGAATTCTTTTTTCAGAGTTGCTATAACTTGGTAAAAAAGATGAGCTTCTTAGGCTGAATACACGATTAATTTAATGTATGGGGGTTTTTTTTAGCTTTCTAAGCAAAGATTCCAATGCAATTTCCCCTGCATTCTCTGTGGGATGCGCACAGCTCATACTGGCCACTGGAAGTCACCATTGCCCTACGAATGCCTGTAAACGGGGCGGCGTTCGTTCAGCAGAGCGCGGTTTGTGTCTACTGCAGCTCCTAGGAGGACACTGGCTGCAGCCGTGGCTATTTAAGCTTTGAACAAGTTAGCTAGGAACAAAAAACAAAGATAAGATGCCAAACATCTCAGAAATCATGGTAAATATTTCTGTAGTTAATAAGCACTTAGCTCCCTGCTACCAGTTAGATGGATGTTTTAAAACTGTCTTGGCTATATCTTACATGAACACTAGACATAGGCACATAGAGATCTCAGTAGCAAAGCTTTAGAACAATGTGATCTCTTTCTAATAAAGGAAATTACTATGTGAACATAATAGTCATATATGAATGTCTTATATGCAAGAAACGTAGTCCTGCTTATGAAGGTCTAAAACATGTCACAGTCTCATATTTTGTAAATTTTTTTTTTTATTCTTTTTTCGTTGGGGTAAATGTTTGGGTAAACTTTAACAGAAATAATTTAGTCATTTTTAGTTTGGAGAAAATTAAAGTACAATTTTGTCATATAAAGTTTTTTTCTAATAATTTCTGGCATAATTTTATACTCGAATAAGTAAGGACAGAAAATTCAAGTGCGACAAGTGGTATCTAGTCCCTAAGTTATTGATATGCTTTTGGTCTTAAGCAAATTAATTTTAACTTGTTATAATTCCAGTGTTTGAAGAAACTCACTGCACACACGTGCCGGTTTTCATTACCTTGGATAGAAACTGCCAGTGCTTCACTGACTTAGTCTGTATGTATATAAAAGTGAAGTGAAATTTTATCTTTAACATGTAATTGCTTATGGAAGATTATTTATAAATGTCTGAAGAGGATGATAAGGAACTTCTACCTTTAAAATTACCTTAAAGTCTCAGTATTATGTTTTTCCCATTCTTATTTGTGAACGTACTGCTGCCCCAAACAGTTACATACCTGGAAAAATTTTGCAGTCTTGCGAAACATTACTTGTTTTTTCAGCATCATTCATGTGAACTCGAGCTGTGCATTCTCCTGTTTTCTGCAAAAAGATAGGACAACATTTGTCTTAAACCTGCTGAAGAAAAATACAGGGCTATATACTCCTCTAGCTGTTGAACAAAGTTGGCAGTTGCCAATTCAGTTTGGGGAACAAGTTCATCTGTACATTTGTAGTACTGTCTAATTTGCTGGTTTTTTACTGGAAAGGAAGAGTTTTGTTGATTGTGAGGAGAGAGGGGGTTGAACTGGGTATATAACTTGAAAGATTGCTTTGTATTGTGATTGATGCTTATTAATTAACTAAAGAATTTACAGTCAGCGGAATGAACAATAGCGGAAGTGAACACATCCTCATAAATAAAGTCTGTATAAATTGTGTATTTACCTAATTTCCTCTCTGCTAGATTATGCAGCAATGACCGTGGCATTTCACATTGATTCAAATGATATTATCACCACCGTCCCTTTCTTTGCATTGCGTACGGTGTGCAATCACAGTGGCTTCCACTGGAAACTACGTGTGCCTGGCTGTGCCTCCGCGGGGTGCTCTCTAGCAGCACGAGCCAGCCGTGCTTTGCCCTGCTAGAAGCCCGCTGGTAAATTTTCTGCCACAGTGGCTTCCAGGCCAGTATTTTTGTTGGTGCAGATCTGAAGTCAATTTGGTTATGCAAGTTTGCATTATACATAATTAATAGAAAGTTTTACAGCCCTCACACTCTCACAGTGCATGTATCTTATGCTGAATTTATTGTGAACATTCATATTGAAGTGCTGAAATATTCCCTTCTGCACATATTCAGGATTATAATGCTAAACTCACAATTAAAATGGTTAACTTTAGAGTTGTAAACATTTCTGTACTGTACTTTAGTCCTATAAGCTCTCAAAAGCAATACAGCTAAAAAAGTTAAATTCTCTACTGTGTTTTTCCCCAGGTGACTGCAGTCCTGGTCATTATGCCAATGTTTCTGTACAGAGAACTTTTAAAGAGGACAGATACTTACAGCCTCTGCAGGTACTTTGTAATCACAGTCTTGCCAGAGTTTGTTTTCCTCAATGGCACAAGTGGTTTCTTGTATTCGGTATTTCACATAGAATTGTGTGTCAGGCCCTGCCTGGATAAAAACAATATGCATGTCATCATCTGCATAGTAATAAATCAAGTGAAAAGATAAGAGTTTCAAAAGGTAAATACTATCCATTGGTTACATTATATTTTATAGTATAGTTTCAGATTAGCTGCTGGTCTCCATGCAAGGTCTCCCAATTCTTGGTAGTTCAATAATTAACTTACCTAATTATATTACTGAGCCCTTATCTACAATTACAATATGTTGATCCAATAGATACAGTATGCTCAACTACCTTCATTAAACCAAGGGGTTTGAAAACAGAAAGAAGCGATTAGGTTTTACATTCAAATGCACTGCAAATAAGCAAATTTGTGTTGCTGCTTGGATAGTTGGCATAATTACCAGCTTGGGCTGCGCTCCTGTCTGGCTCCCTCACTCTCACTCTTGGCCTCCTCCCAGGTCTGTCTGCTTTCCTTCTGTCCAGCTCCATGGGCAGCCCAGAGCCGCAGGCAGCACCCCCAGGCAGGCTGGCAGCACCCAGGGAGCAGGTACTTGCGCTGCCCTGCCTCCCGGCTCTGTGCTCTGGAGACAGCCTTTGGCCGCGCCTGCCCTTTTCTTACAGGCATTAAAGGCTGAGCTGCTCCTGAGGCGAGCCTCAGGAATCCCGGTAGATGAAATACAAGGTATTAAGCAAAGTTTGGCCTGGCCTATGGAAGTGTTTCTGCTGTTGTTAAATCGGTAGGGGGCATTTTCTCCTTGCCGTGAAGGGAGCAGTGACCCCGAGCCTACTGGTAGCATTGACACACTGCAAGGCTTGTGGTTTGTCCTTTAGAGGAGATATAAAGCCAGAAGTTACCAATTTCTTACAGCCACTAGAAATGCTCTGCCAACGTGCGTTTTCAAATACAAGCACAGGCAGTTGCTGTACTTTAACACTGGGTACCCTCAAATAATACTGATGGGAGAATTAAATGATAATTCTTGTCTTAGTGGTACCAAGAAAGCAAAGGTGAGCTGATGTGGGTGGAATATATTGGATTTACGCTGGTGTAAACACAGAATCATATTCTGTGTTCTCAGTTCCTGTTGTGTGTTGCTACAGCTATGAAGAGGTGTAGAAGTACCTGATATAATGGCTGCAGGTTGTAAAAAAGGATGAAAGGGTCTCTAAAAATATAATGGACTTAATCCTCAGCAGGTATAAATTGACATTTATGCAGCTGCATCAGATTATACTATCTGGGACGTGGATTTAAAAAGAGCCAAATTCTGTTCTCTGTTATAGTGTTCTAAATCTGCAATAAATCAGCTCAGTGAGTAAATTAAATACGTGAGAGAAGACATTGTTTCTGTATGTTATTTGTTGTTGGTTTATTTCATTATTATTATGAATAGCTATGCCTTTAACTGGGACAGGCTCAGTCTTTCACCAGTCAGCTTTTATGTTTTACTACCTTATCAATAATGAATGTACATGAATATATAATAACCAGCTATTTAATTAATGCATTCAACATTGCGAGACTAGCAATGAGTAAAATCTATACTCTTTTTAGAAAAAGAATATCGAATATGAGGAACTCTATTGCAGATTCCTTTTCTCTGTTTTTTACTTAACATCACAGTCAGATCAATGATTCAAAGTAATAATTGATTTCTACCTCAGATCTTTTAAGAAAAGATAGATATCTAGAGAAGGAAAGATGGATAATAATTGCAATAAATATGTATTCTTAAAAATAAAACATTGTTTAAAATAAAATACTGAAACTAATATCTATCCTTTGGGAACATCAGCAAAGGAAGGTGGTGTTGCAGCTCTGATATAAAGATGTTTGCATTTGGCTGTTGTTAAGGATGTGCGAGGTTCAGCGAAGACAGTGGCACTATTCATTTGTTGAATATTAATTGTATAAAGGGTTTGCCAGATTTTAGTCTTTGTAAGTACATGCTAAAATCTCCTCAGTTTGAAAACAGGAAAGCCAGAGGGTAGGAGCCAGGAGATGTGGGTAGTTTATTGTAAGGCGTTTAGCAATTCACGTCTCCTTTCTGAGGTCAGTTTCTATCTGGGTAAAAGCGTCTTGTGATTTTGGAGTGCAAAATACTCTCTCTGACACTGGGTTTCTTGTGTTTTACATCTGAAAATCCAATCCAGTAGAAAAAAATGCTAATGTTGTTTTCAAGTAAAGTAATGCTTGTCATTATTATGGTAATATCATCTTTGTATGCCTCTCAGAGGTAAATACTCTTTTGTTAGATTAACGCTATACAGAAGGACTCCAGGCAAAGGATCATGTTTCATTCTTTTTTTTCTTCTGTAATTTTAGCTGTCACCCTATTTGACTAAAATACCACCTAGTGCTTTTAGATACATCTGTGACTCGGGACTAGTGTCAATCAAATAATATTCACAAACAATTTATCCAGAGTATTGCCAAGTTTTATCGGGTCATTCTTTCTTATGTGTGATACCAGCTCTTCCTAAGTCAAGCTAATATTCAGGTTTTTTAGCAAGTGTGTTTTTGCTGTTGATCTGAAACCCTTACTGGTGATAGAAAGAGGGGTAGAATTCCCAACAGAGAAAGGAGGAAGCAGAGTGGACTAGTAAGACAAATTGTATTAGTGATAGAAATTTTCTATTCTTCAGTCCTTGCATTAATAAGCAATTCACCAGCATAGTTCCCTTGATAAGAACATAATATACATCCCTGCTTGTCATGGTAACGAGTATCTTCCTGTGCAAGCCCTTTCTTTGATTTTTTTAAGGCATTTTTGGAAGACACTTTGGTGTTGTGCGTGCTCTCTTATGAACAAGATGGAGATAATCTGATTCAGAGTGCATAAACAATTCCAACCTTTTTTTTTTTTTTTTTTGCAAAGTCTACTTACAGTTCTCTTGGCTTCCATCACCATGTATAGAGCAAATTGATTACCAGTTGCTATGTCTCCATTGTATTTCTTCAGTGCTGTGTCGACAGCTCTAAAGACATCAGGGTCATCACAGTCCAAAAACTCAAATGGAAGAGGGGTGGCTCTGCTGGAGAAAAAACTACAGCAGAGTACTAGTACAAGGAAAGGTTTCATAATGAGACAAAAACGGCCCCTTGAATTAGAAGGCTCTTCAAAAACCAAATGGAAAAGGAACGCCTGACAGGGTTTTAGTCACCACTTCTGTTTTTCAGGAGCAATAGCTGAGTAAACAGAGTAGGTTGTTGGGGTTGGTTGGTTCTCATCCTACCCTGTTTATACTGCAAATAAACTTCTGAGTTTATCTAAATAAACTTTGTGTGGTCACCAGAATGACACTAAGGTTATCCACCTTCCATCAAGATAACAGGCTAAATGGCTGCAGCTGGGGACAGGTGGAGACTAAGCAGGATGGCCCCTGAACAAAAGAGAAAGCAGAGCATCTGTGGTTTTCTGGCTTCTTTTCTTAACATCTAATCTGCTACTGAGACTGAATTTTACAAGGCTTAAATAAAATACCCAAGAAGGTCACAGTGGCAATCAAGTTCTGGTTGTGGACAACAACCCTCTTAATTTTATAGATCTGTTTATTGTTCAGACTGCAATAGTTCTGAGAAGCCAGAACATGTTTGAAAAAAAGTCACATAACTCTTCAATAACACTTGCTAAACCTCGTCCTTCGTGTTACTACTGGAAGTGTCCACTTTTGACGCCATGTGGAGAGACTGCCTTTGGGCCATGTCTTCAGTCTTCGTAATGTTTTGTTATCATTACAGATAGGGAAAGTGACGTCAGAGAACAAGGGATTGAGTAACGTTGCCTGTGTCTGGCAGAGCTGGAATTAGAGCTGGCTGGGAACATCTGGTGCTTGTCTCCGGTGTTGAGCACCAAATAGCTTTGGTTTGAGTCTGTGAACCTTGGGATTGCCTCAGCTCCAGTGTTCCAGTTGTGTTGTGCTACAAGTTTTGGTTAACGAAAATGCACTTTCGAGACTTTGTGGATAAAGGATGCCAGAAATAAGGTTGTTCACTCATGATAATGCACTTTTAAAAATTAGATAACCTTCACTCAGTGACACAAAATGCTGGCCCCATTTTGTTGCGTTTTCTTCAATGTAGCCTTCACACAGCCCACACCATATTTTATTTTATGCCATTAAAAAGCTACTTTGAGCACCAATTTACTGATTTTTTGAGATTAATCCCATGTGCTTGCTTATGAGATAACTCTTGTGAACTAACTCATTGGGGTCCCAGGTGTGTCTAAATGGTCTTTACCTTGATGGGGGCTAGTGTATAGAGAGACACCTGCTTCTCCCAACTCAGATTCCAAGGAGGAAGGTTCAGTGATCAAGAAAACATTTACATGAAAGCGTTATTACATGCATCTGCTTTTCTCCTCCCCTGAGAGCAATTATGAACTATTTGAAAAGGGCTGTCCTTGAACCACCAGCAACTGTAGCAATGGAAGTGCCTGTGGGGGCCACCCTGCAGTGTCATGCTAAAAGTCATTAACTATTGTCAGACCTCTTCTAGACAATAGTGGTAACCCAACCACCGATTTATGCTAGGGAATGCCTCATTGATGTTTACTGTGCAGCCAAACAGCCACAGTAACAAAAAAGACAAAACTTTGGCAACCGTGTCAAGAAAAAAAAAAGCTTACATATTTTTATTTTCTTTGAATCTTTACAAAGCATGAATCTAGTGCCATGGGTCATTTTTTATGGAAGGCGATCAAATTTCCTCCAGGTCAGGTTTCCTCAGAGTACATTATAATTATGGATGATGAGAAAATGAAATATTTTAGATGGTAGTTTTCACTATTAGGGAATTTTCCTTTTTGTTCCAACTAAAGGAGCATTGTTTGCTGGGGAGGTTTATAGCAATAAACATTATCTGAGGGACTCAGTTACAGTGGAGTCTGAGGTAGCTGGGATCAAGAGGCAGGTGGGAATACTTGTCTTAATCATTATTTTCATTGCTTCTCCTCCCTAGAAATTGTATGCTTTTTCCCCTTCTCCATGTGCTGTTTTCATTCATTGTGTGACTATCATTGGCCCTGCAACTCTCAGACCAGGAACATCATTCTCTGAGGTCATGCAGGAGAATTTTCTGCCATGGAGCTATGTGGAAATAAAGGCAAAATTTTTGGAAGAACAAGTTTGGGGTTTCCTGGGCATGACTTTGACTGCGTAGGGTGATCTGGAAAACCTGGAGCTTCTAGTATCTCCTTTAGACTTAAGCCAGTGAAGGGAATCCCTTCACCAGGGCTGGAGGAGTGAGGGCTGCGTTGGGCTAGCTCAGGAAAGTTTGCAGTGGGAGGTGTTAGAGAATCCTGCTGATTTAGAACTGGAATGCGATAGAGAGCTCCTATTATTTGGAATGGAAAGTACTTTCCTGATATGCTTGTCTTGTTGCAATTATGTCTGTAATAGTGATGATAGAGGTGAGGAGGGTGGCCTGGAGGAGGAGGGTGATGTGGTCGATGATGGGGAGGAAGATGGTGGTGATGTGGTCCATGAGGAGGGGGCGGAGGACAGTGTGGTCCATGATGGGGAGGAGGATGGTGGTGATGGGGTCCATGAGGAGGGGGAGGACAGTGTGGTCCATGATGGGGAGAAGGATAGTGGTGATGTGGTCCATGAGGAGGGGGCGGAGGACAGTGTGGTCCATGATGGGGAGGAAGATGGTGGTGATGTGGTCCATGAGGAGGGGGCGGAGGACAGTGTGGTCCATGATGGGGAGGAGGATGGTGGTGATGTGGTCCATGAGGAGAGGGAGGACAGTGTGGTCTATGGTGATGAGGAGGATGGTGGTGATGTGGTCCATGAGGAGGGGGAGGACAGTGTGGTCCATGATGGGGACCAAGAGGAGGATTATGTGGTTCATCATGGGTAGGAGAAAGAGAAGAGAGATCATGTAATTCCTCTGGGGAAGGAGGATGATGTGGTTCATCATGGGGAGGAGGAGCAGAAACGGGATGATGTGGTTCATCATGGGGAGAAGGAGCAGAAAGGGGATGTTGTGGTTCCTCTTGGGGAGGAGGATGTGGTCCCTCATGGGGAGGAGGAGAAGGGTGGTGATGTGGTCCACCATGGGGAGGAGGTGGAAGACAATGGTGCGGAGGGTGAAGGTGGTGATATGGTTCACCATGTGGGGGAGGAGGAGGAGAAGGTCCTTCATGGCTGTCTTGATGTTCTTCACTGAAAGTATGGTTATGCTCAGGTTCTTCAGGTCTGGATTGAGAAAAGGGTGGACATCCATGCCTGTGATGATGCCTGTGATGATGTCTGTGACCAAAATGATGATGGGGATGTCTCAGAGTTAAATGTCTGCATCTTTGCCTGTAGTGGTGCTGCTGTTCAAAAAAAAACCAGGGGAGGAAATATTAAGTGAGATGTTAACGGGACAGAAGAAAGTGGTGAGAAGGAGAGAGAGGTGGGAGTTAGTAGGTTTGCATTTACAGTTCTAGTGATCTGTAAGGAAACAAAACCTGTGTTTTTTTCAAAATAGAAGAGAAGGAGTAGATGATAAAATGCCAAATTACTGAAAATCATCTGGAAACACTGCACCATAACAAAATGAAATAATATAACTAACTGAGCAAAATTTGTGATGGATCAAAACACTGGAGTAGCTGTTGTCGTATAAACTGGAATACCAAATATGATAAAGTTTATCTCCCCTCCTCTTGCATTCTAAAATTCTTTTGAACTTGTTTGCCAATCTCTATTCACTTTAACTAAGGAGTATGATTGGACTCAGAGGAGACGCCCTTGGAGGGAGTAGTAGGGCCAGCTCAATTCTAATTCATCCTCTGATTGACCTAGCAGTCCAAAGCCAGTCTGTCACCCCCAGGCAATAATAAAGGGACATAAACAACCGCTGCAATCATCTGTCAGTCTGGACTAAGTGAGGCTGGTGTACCCTGCAGGAGGATAGAGCCAGAGACATTTCAGTAAGTGAGTACATACGCAGGGATGGTAGATTTCACAGTTTATATCTGTTCCATCAGGTTCATCTGGATCACTGATAATTCTTGCCCTGCAGAATCCCACGTGCTAAGCAAAAGAAAAGAAAAAAAACCCGCCAATGCACATATGCGTTGTTGTGATGGAGCTACTGAAAGTTCCACATTTCAAAAGTTAGGCTAGTTCCTTCCATGCCTAAGTATGTTTACATAACTTAGATCTTGAACTTTCTGACCAGTGATACTTGCCAGTGATTAATAATGATTAAAATATAGGCTATTTTGGAGTGTTCTTGACTGTGAAGACCACCATGTGTGTCTAGCAGATTACTGCTCTTCATCTTATTTCTCTTTTGGTGTCTGTAAGAAATTGGTCAGCTACTGATGTCTCCAAAACGAGTACCCTGTAGGTCACTGATTTTTATTGCTTTTTTTTCTGTCTTTGTTTGTCAAACATCTGTTCAGATTGGGCTATTCTGAAATTTTGCTCAAAGTCCTCAAAACCAGACACTGTGAGTCTATGCTGTTTCAGACAAAGCTCCAGGTAGAGCTTTCTTCCGTATTTATCTTTCAAAAAGTGATTTGTTGAAATCCCTTAGCATTGCTTCCCTTAGCATCCTGTTTGCTGTGACTTTCACCTGCTGCCCACTCATTGTGTGTGGAATTGCTCATCTGGAAGAGCACAGAACCCAGGTGGGGGGTTCTGTGTGTGCTCTCTCTAGGGGATGCTTTATCTTGATAAATGTTTGGGCCATTAATAGCCTATTGGCATCAACAACTACAAATGTTAGTAGCGTTTTACACACATACTCCTGTGATGGCAGCGTTGAGAACAGAATTCAAAACCTCTGACTATCTGGCTTGTTCTTCATTCTACTGAATTTAGCTTTTATTTTTATTACATATGTTTATTAATATATTTTTTATATTTTAATTTATATTATATTATTATTTATTATATTCCCTCAGTTTCATTTCTGGGGAATAATTTATTCTGAAATGATAATCTTGCCTAGTTGTTTCTTTGGTGTAGACTATTATTGTAAAGGGAAGGTGGGGTGAGGAGAGTACTTTGATAGTAATCTGAACAGCTCAGCTCTAGGTCTGTAATATGCCAGACTCAGGTTACATTTAGATTTGAGAGTTCAGATTGCCTCCTTATAGAATAAAAAGAAGCAGCTGCAAGATTAGGATCTGGACTTGGACATGCTGGATTTCTAATTTTGAGTTTGGGTGCATGCTTATAAGAAACACTTAGAAATATTGCGGGAAGATCTTCCTGGTGCCACCCATTGTGTCAGTTCTCATGCTAAGACTTTACTTACGGCGTGCCAGTCATCCAGAAAATCACATTCCAATGCCTCATCTGCTTGTTGTGCGGATTTGGAACAGTTGGTCTCTTTTATAGAGAATCCTAAAATGTAACCTTCACGGGAGGCAGTCTGAAACCAAGAGGTCAAACAAGAAGTGATAACTAGGTGTATTTAAAGTCCTGTAAATTTAAAACCAACCATACTTCATATTGTTGTCAAAATCCTGTCTACCTCATGCTTTCTTTACCTGTGCTGTTCAAATGTTCGTCCATATACACGTATTCAGTAAGGAAAAAAAGATTCAATAATTTATACCTTACTTGCCTCACACCTTTATGAGTTCCAGGAATGGTTGCTTTACTTCTGTGTCTAGTATGTGTATGCTGTAATAATAACTGTTACTTTTACAGCCTGTGTTTTTAGGAAGTAGCGTCCTTATTAACTGCTGCTCTTGTAAAAATACAGAGATCTACTGGATGGCAACCACCCCTTCCCAGTGATGGGAGTGCATAGTGCTGCAGTGCTGATGTTAATTGGGGAGGAAGTTCTGCCAGTTACTGTGAGATTGTTGCTTTCTCTGTTGTCAGTGGCATTATTCATAGAGAAGGCATTACTCCACAAGAGCGTGGGAGAAAGCCTTTGGGATCCTATTAAAATCCATGAAGAGGTGTTTCATTTTAATTGTCAACTGCTGTAGTTTATTTCAGGTCTGTGTTGAAGGTATCCATAGCATGTGTGTGCACACAAGTTTCACTACATTGGTTAAAAGTGGATGCACATGCTTCATGGTGTATTTTTTTAATCATAATTCATAGTTTCTCAGTGTTATGCAGTCTATTGAAATCCAGTGGTACAACCTAAATTGTGACTGTAGCTAAAGATGCTGAAGCGTGAAGACAAAGCATTTAGGGAGAAATCCATGAATCCAGGCAATCTGAAAAGAGCCACTTGCTAAATGGGAGTAGGGATACATCCTGCATGGGACTACAGTGTAGAGCACTGCCAAGTTTCTGAGCAATGTTAAAAGCTGCAGGGAGGTGGGGTTGGCATACCATAATTTAGGCAGTTTCCAAGATCAGCATGTGTTATGGCAGGGCCATGCAACCTCACTCGGAGGTGTCCTGAACTGACACATGTTGGCAGGATGATCCTGTGCTGTTTAAGTGACATCTCCAGCATCTCCCAACAAGAAATTGTGGTGATGTGAGAGTTATACTTCAAATCACCCAAAGGATAATTCTTCATGCCAACATCACTCAAAGATGAGGAGTTATGTACCAGAGTCAGTAGTTCTTCAGGAGGTACAGCGCAGATAAAAATTTACCTACTGTCTTTCAGAGCTCTCACAGTGCTGCTTTGCTCTGCAGCAGAGAGTCAAAATGATGCTGAGCGTGTTCCACTTTTGTCTTGTACCCACGTGCTAAATATTCTAAGAGTAAAAAAATGTACCTGGCTTCAGTTGGCAGAATGTATGACTGTGATAACACACATGACTGTACATCCTGAAGAACTCTGGTGAGTAGTAAATAAACTCTTGTATGTTATGATATGATAGGTAAATAGGCATTCAAAATAAAAACATGCACACACAGAAGGCTCTGACACTTTGGATCCCATCACACTGCCATGGTTTTCAGCAGATGAGAAATTCTTCTGCTTTCACGTGCCTAAATTAAAGTTAATAGCAAGTTTTTGCAGAAGTAGGACCTTCATAAAACTGAAGTAGATGATTTGCGCTGAGAGGTGACAAGCAATGGTTCTGATCCTAGAAGGGTTTGAGTTCTGGTCCCGTAGTTTTGGAGCTGCTCACAAAATTTTGTCATTTATAAGTAATTCTAGGACAAAATGCCACTTACCATCTTTAAAATCTTTTCAACTTTGTCCACGTCAAAGTAGTTTGTGTGGTTACTCTCACTGTTAAATTTCTTCAGGGCCTTTGCAGCAATATTTTTGTGTTGCTCTGTGACTTCTAAGGCTTCAACTTTCACAGGACAATCTTTGCACTCTAATAAATCAGGAGGAACTGTGAAAACAGAGAATTTACTTACATTGTAATGGATATTAATACTCTTGCGAGTGTGCATGTACCTTCAATGTGAACTCGTAATGAGAAAATGAAATGCAAGTGTTTCCTTGGAAGTGAAATACCTATCCCTCACTCCACAAATACGGGTTTGTCCTGTAATGTGAAAAAAACCCAAACCTGTGAAAATGAATATTCATATAAATCTTTTAGCTCCACCTTAGAATCTTACCATTCCAACTGGGCATTCTTTCTAAGTTTATTTTTCTGATATTCATGATCATGTTTTGGTGGACTGGAACGGTGATATCATCTGACATTAATAAAGTCTGCTTTGGAAGAGTAGGGTAACCTTAATTCTATTACTCATTCTTAACATTCCGCTTGAATTATCTCAAATATGAATTGCAAGCAGATGAATGAATCTCTTACAGTTACCGTACACTAGTAGTGCACAGACTTGTAATTTGGTACTGGGGCTGGTTTGAGGTATGCATTGGCTTACAACAGTGGTTATTTTACCTGGACTTAATGTACAATTAAATCCATACAGTTGGGGTTTCTTCAGCAGCTGGTTTGTATGTGTGATAATCTTACATTGCCCAAAGTCCTGAGAGGAAAAAAGAATATGTGATTATGGTGTTATTTTCACTGGGTTTAATTGGATGTAGGTGATCATAGAAATTATGCCTCCTTTTAATGTACAGTACTTCTAAGAATAACAGATGTGGTCATTAATGGAATGTTTGATCTGGTACCAGTCAAAATTAGTGTTCAGATAAAATGGGATCTCCCTCTACAAGAGCTTTTATTTTAATTCTCAGTTTTGCATGACTGAGTAGACAATGGAAATGCTAATAATTATTTACAGTAAGATAATACTAGCTAACAGGGGAGGTTAGGGTGCCAGAGGTACGCAGGGTTACATAAATCTTTATCAAAAAGTGGATGGACCTTTTCTTCCGTTCCTTTTCCCCATCTTAATGAAAAGAGTAAATGCCCTCTCTTCTCTCCTCGTGGCCTTCCTGCTTTGTTTGGAGTGGCAGTGTCACCACTCTCCTCCTTAAGTAAAGTTTTGGACGGGTAGTTCTCATCCCAGACTGCACCATTGGGTTGCAACAATAAATGCCAAGTATTGCAACGTATCATACGTGTACAGACACTACCAAGGTTTCACATTGTCATTCCACAAACTCTATGACAGAAAACTGACAAAATACGACACTGGTATTTCTGGCTAATATACTAGGAACTTGCTTGAAAAAATAATTTCTCCTGCCCTTTAGCTGTCAGCAAATTATTCTTAAAACATCAGTACTGCTACCAGCAGTGGAATGGGGACTATAGCTCCTTTGAGATAGCTGGGTATATAAAGCTGCACTTACGTGAGGAGTCGACCCTTTTCCAAACCTCTGGCTTATGTTTAACAACTCTAGAATTCAATAGATTTTATTTCATAGTGAGCCATATTAAAGCCTAGTCTGCACTTAGAGGTTTTGTGACACAGACATTTCTGGGCAGTTCAGATGAAGATCAAGTTAATGCATTATTGAGCTATGACTCTGCCTGGGTGCCGTTACTTGCCATGGAATAGGTGTCGCTGTATTCACAAGACTCCCAGTGTCTTCTGGATAATACAGAGCATTCGGTTTCCAGCACATCCAAAGTTAAGTAGAGGACTGATGAATTTCCCTGGAAGAGAAGGGCAGGTAAAAAAAGAGTTTGTATACAAGAAGTTTGGTCTGAAAAAAATTTTTTTTTAAATAGATACGTTTAATCTTTAATGTAGCTTCCCCAGTTCCCTATGAAGGTTTTTCTGAGCTGACGAGCGTAGAAGGGGGTTTAGGCTGGAAGGAACCTTTGGAGGTCATCTTCTCCAGCCACTTGCTCAAGGTAAAACTAACTTCAAAGTTAGATTCAGCTAAGTTCTATGTATCACCAAGACAGATGTCCCACAACCTCCCTGGGCTCTTCCGGTACTTATCCACTTTTTCCATGATTTTTTGGGGTCTTACATCTAGTCTGAATTTCCCTTCCTGCAACTTACAACTGTTGCCTCTTGTCCTTTTGTTGAGAACTGCGAGAAGAGTCTGGCATCCATCAAGTGGGGAAAATGCCAGTGTTAAAAAGTTGCCATTCCCTCTTTCTGATTCACATAGAACATACTGGACTATTAGGAAACCAGTTGTCCAGGCAGCCAATTGTACAGCTACAGGCATTTCAACTGACCCCAGTGGCCAGATGCTCCTTCAGAACTTTGCTTCCCGCTCAGTTGATTCAGAGAGTGATGCAACAAAGCTGTAATAATCCCTACGAAGTCAGGAGCCTTAGCTCTGACATTCTAGTACTTTCCGTCTCCTGAACAAACAGGATGGAGAATCAGAATTTGAATTTTGCTGCCAGTGTAATGGGATGTGGTGTTAAGAATTATCTGTGGCCCACAGAAACAGCTTTGTATTTTTCTGCTGCAAAATGAATCTCAATTCACATTTGGAATGGATTATTTAAACTTCATGCAAGCCCTGTGTGGACATTCAGAATGAACTCAGACGTATTTTATTTTGTCATTTAGATAAAACGATGCAAAGCCCTTCACTGTGAATAAATGTCCTTGAGTTTTATGAAATTTCATCCATTCAGATTCTGTTTTCAGAGTGCTCCTGTATAGGCGAGACCTTGAGAAAGAATTACTGCAGTCTAGTGTAATATTTTTATTAGTGAGAGTCCACTAGTGTCACGTTGAACACTGGTTTTGCAGTGTGCATATGTCTTAGCATGGTCGCTGTGTTTCAAATAGGGGCTAGGTGATTTGCATGAAGACACGTGGTATCAATAACGGCATCAGGAAAAGAATATAGTTGTCCTGGACATAGCCGGCCCACTAGCCACGTGATTATTCTCTGCTTAGAGGCATTAGCGTTTTTATTTTGTTTTATAAATCCCAACAGTGAGTAAAATGCAGACAGGGAAGACAAGAGAACAAAGACAGTGAGAGAGACTAGTTCTTTCTGATTTGTATTTATAGAATTGCACAGAATGGAAAGGTAAGATAGGTAAGTGTTTTGTAAAGTGTGCTATTTGCAAGGAGCCCTCTGAAACGGAAATGACTAAACACATTCACTTTGTCATCCAAACCTGTGAAATGCTGAAGAAGCCAATTCAGCCCTGGCAAATATTTATTTTCTTTAGCAGGATGCATTTGGATTCAATAAAGCCTATAGCAGAGCTTGGGTGAAATTAAGTGTCTACGTCCAAATATGCAGTAGAAAATTCCTCTGTTTGTCTGCTGCATAGCTCTTGGAAAAAATAATATCTTATATGGTGCCTTTGTGGTTGTTTTAAAAGCATCTTGGGTACCAGAGTTCTGCACTGCACAAGCCCAGAACTGTTCCAGTGTGAATAGCGGAGTATCTTACGCTTCAAGAACTCTAGATCCAGCTGCTAGGAATTGCTCTGTTAAGTTTCTAAGAGGGTTGATGTACACTATTGCATGGAGATAATCAAAATAATGTCCTGGATTGTTTGGGGTTTTTGTTTTTTGGTTTTGGGTTTTTTAAAATTATTTTTTAATGTCATCTTGGCAGTGGAGCCAACACAACTTCTTGCCCAGTAGTGTACACGATCAGTGTGCAGCAACAACGCCTGTTGGCTTTGGGTCTGAGAAGGTACAGAGACCTCACAGGGAGAAGTCTTTAGCAGTAAGATAGATAGAAGGGCCTTTTCTGGCCTTGTAGACTCTGTGACAGCTGAAGCTGTGGCGCCAAAGACAGCAAAAGTCATTAAGGGTACAAAGCAAATCATAAGCATGGTAGTCTAGTGGCTATAGCATTCATCTGGAAGTGTGAATCCTCAGCTCTCGTCCCTATTCCGAGTCATCGTTCTACAGTTTATATAGTCAATAAGTTAATAATTGGTTAAAATGTAGAAGCACTGAGATTTTTCTTTTTAGAAACAACTGGTTTTTTTCATTCATCCAATGAATTTTGCGTGTCTGACTGCCCAGTGGCTCCACGTCACAGGGGTGGCACACACATTTCGTAAACACTGGATGTGTGCCTGGATTCTAGTTTCATAGCCAAGCAGCTAAAAGGTAGCCAGGTGCATTAGTAAATCTGCATGTCCTTGGTCTCTTTTAGTTACTATTAAGGAAATCTTGTATTCTATTGCTTTTTCTGCTATTGATTTGCTTTGGCGTTTAGGCAATCATTGAGAAAGGCTTATGTGTCCTCTCTAGGAAATAGAAATAGAAATAGGAGGGAAATAGGAAATGACTGATATGGATTCTCTATCCAGCCCTTCCCCTGTTTTGCAGAGTGGCATTTTCATCTTCTTTGGCTTCCTCTGCCATTTCCCCTTCCATCCAGTTATCAGCTATCTCCAAAATTCAGATAAGAACAAAATTCCGATCTTGCAGAATACATTGATCTAATTAATGTTAGCCATTCGCAGATTAAAGAAACCCTCTGAATGTAAATTTTGAATATGAGACCTGACAACAGAACGGAATGATGAATTTCTGGTGGTGTATAAAGCTGTTCAGTGCATCCCTTACGCTAACATCCTGTCAGCCAAGAGAATAGAGGGCATTCAGTGTCTTTCGAAATCAAGCTTGTGTACAATAAATCATGCACAAATGATTACTGAGATAGTGTAAATCAGAGCTGATTCATTGAATTACATCAACATTTCTCTGCTAAAAAGCAATAAACATAAGCTTTTAATGATCTGGCGCACTATTTAAAAATCAGTCTTGTGTAAATCAGCCTTTAAATTGATACTTACTATGCGTAGTTCGTGTGCATCAGCAACACGGAATAAACCAAACACATAGCCATCTCTGCGATGTCTGTTGACCAAATCCAGGGCCACGCCTGCATCTGTTTCAACGGTGCTACAGTCTGCAGGGGTAATGCTGGTTTTGTTTTGGGCGTTAGAGCACTGCAGTAGTGTCAGAAGAAAAGCTGAAGCTAGAAGCAGCATTTTGTTTGCAGTGTCAGGTCACCTCTGCCCATGCTCCGATAAAGCCAGTAGTCTGCTTTTAAATCAGAGTAGCCCACCGAAGCTACAACTGAATGCTAAAAAGGTATGGTTTTACATAAATTCAAGTGTCGTGTCAGAGAGCTATTACCTTGACCCTGGATTAACATTTGCAAACAGCAAGTAAATGATTATATAGTGATTGAGCAGATTTTTGAAGAAAGTAGGCCTTATAATACTCTCTGAACTACCCATCAAAGGGACTATGTTTGTAATTCTTTAAGCAGGTATTGTGCAATAGTGTTTTACTATGAAAAACACTTCTAACACTGTGTTGCTGAGCCTGGCATTAAGAAGGTCCAGTTCATGTATGCAGGTATTGTGCAATCTTGGTTTTCTGTTTACTCTAAAAACAGTTGAACTGAAAATATGCTGAAATATTTGTGGTCAAATGATGGCTGTGTCCATGCCCCTGTTTTCACAGATCCTTACCTAGCGGAGAACTAGTGAAAGGGAAACAAGGAGATCACTCAGGTTTGGAAACGGGATGTGTAGCTGAAGATGCACTTGCAAGCTGGTGCTCCGTAGCTCTCTGTGAGTACCTGCTGCCCTTCCAGCTCGAGAAATGGAGAGCAGACTCCTGTCAGCCTTACATCATTTCAGATGGTACACAGGATGGGACTGACGGCTTAATACCGATGTAACCTAGGCATGGCATGGCGTGACTTTAAGCTGCCTTTGCGTTCTCAGTCTGAGCGGTGTTGTGTGCTCTTTGGCTGTAGTAGCCTTCATGGACTTCTTTAGAGGATGGCTGGTAACTTTTTTGTATTCATTAAAATAATTCAGTACATACTAAATTCATACCTTTCACCGGATACACCCGTATCCTCTGCTAAGCAGAAAGGAGAAGATGTTGTTTCATTGTATTAAAAATCTTTTATTTGTGATAGTTTAAGACATTCTTAAAAGGCAGTAATCACTTCTCAGGGAGTGGCTGAAGTTTGAATACAAAATTCAAACTCTGAATGAGAAAATACATAAATTCAATGTGAATCCAAAATGACAAGGTCAGATTCAGATGAGAAATTTTCCAAGTCCTGGTGAAGGGTTGGATCAGCTTCTCATAGAAAAAGCTGCTAGCTATATAATTGGCTTGGGTTTACATGTTTGACTTTGAACTTTTGCTTTGACTTAGTTTTGTGAGAAACATAGGGAAATAGAATGGGTAATCGTCCTTAACCCTTACATCCTTATTTCATTAACCCTTATTAAAAAAAATTCCAACTTTTAGCATGTTTGGTGTCTAAGAAATCACATTTTAGGCTGCATAGAGCTGAAGCAGTGGCTTTCTTTTATAGTTAGTTCAGGACACATTTAACAGTTCTCTGGTAGTAGATAAGCTAAATGGAGGATTTTACAATATTAGAAACTGGGGCACTCAAAACTAGTGTGAATCAGTTTAAAATGGATAAAAATAGCCCCCGTACAATGGGTAGTGAACTTCTGGAACTTGTTGCCACAGAAAGACGTGGAGGCAGACAGTAGAAATGGCTCAGAAAAGTTCATGGGCAGCAGGTCCTCAAGTGGCTACTAGAAGGACTAAGCAGATAAGTGCTCTCTTAAATCCCCAGTACAGTGGCTCTGGGTACTGGGAAGGTACATGAGGAATGGTCTGCAGAAGGGGGCAGGTCAGAGTTTTCTCCGAACCACAGTTCTCTGCCACTGGGAGAGCTGAATACTGGGCTGGATGAACCACCGTTCTGATGCAGGAGGGCATTTCTTACATTGATGTTTTTATCATGTTTCATTATAATAATTCAGAATTTCTTCTGGAAAATTGAAAAAAAAGTGGTGAAATAAGTGTTGTATAAATAATCAAAGACATTTGAAATACATCTCATCAGTTAGAAATAATATTCACATCATTGCTGTGTTCCAAATCGCACCCCCATTCATTACTTACGATACTGTTTAATTTTTCAAATGGGCAGTCAAATTGAAGAAAGGCATCAGGTTACCTAATTTATAACATAATTCCCTTAGTCGTCTATTGTTTGCAGATTGTTCTTTTTTTCTCCTTTTGTTCTGTGCTGTTCATTGTGACACGGATCATTTTCCTTGACAGTGGCTTATGTACTTTTTATGTATGAAATAGAAACACTATGAATAAACAGTAGAAAATGTACAATTCCTGCAAAATTGACTGTAGAAGTAAAAGTAAGATTCCGTTCCCACTGTAGAGAGTTTTGCACTTGATTTCTTTGGAAAAGAAAGGCTGGACTCTGTTATTAAAGTACAGCAGGGACAAGCACTCCAAGCACAGTTAATTAAATATTGGTTGTTCTTGAGTCAGTATAATGTATTTTTGTCATTCCTCATCCAGTTAGATATCTTTTTTAATACTTATTTTGTTTTTATATTTATTGCTTGTCAGTTTTGTGTTTTGTTTTAATGAAGCTATTTCTACAAACAGATAGCTGGCAGGAACAGGAATATTTAACCGAAGATGGCATTTCTCTTGACTAGCTTGTCAAAAGCTTGTTTGTCTCTATGGCTTTTACCAAGGCTTGACTTGCTACAGTAAGAGGTGATCCATATTCAAACTTTAAAGAACTGGTAATAAACATCCATCTTAAACCTCTCTCCAGAAATCTGAGAGAACATGCCAAAAAAAGGCTTATCTTCCCCACTTGAAAAACAGGGTATCAAATGCTTGATAAATGGAACTTTATTCTAGGGGGGGGAGAAAAAGGGAGCTGACAAATAGAGGAGACAATATTCAATAACCAATTACTCCTTTCCTAAAGTGTAGCCATAAGTGTTCAGAGATGTCTCTGGTTTCTCGGGAGGACAGTGGCTGGGCCAGCCACCTGCTCTCTGCCTTCTGCAGCAGCGCTTCGCTCAGGCTGGGGTTATGGAATCCCGCAGCCCAGGCAGTTCTGCATCCGGCAGCACCCTCTCCCTCGTGGAGCCCGTGTGGCTCCAGTTGCTTATAGGAGAATTCTTTGCTAGCTTCTATTGACATTTTTTTTAGTCTGTGATGCCTCATACCTTCAGATCAGGGTGGGCCTGATTTCACACCTTGATGCAAAAAAAACCCAAACTTTTGCAGTTTTTGGAGTAGCTTCGCATTTAACAGAAATGCCCCCAAATATGATGGAAAAATATGTCATGTCTTCATTCATGTCTCATTGTTATCTGCTGGGTATAAACAGGGTGCCCTCTAATGCAAATGCAACGTCATACAAATTTGCTTGGGTCTCCCTAACAGTCTCCAGAGCAGACGCTTCCCCTTCCCGCCTGCAGCTTATTTTTCTTTACCAGTCACCAGCTTTTTATCAAACTTTTAGAAGCTTCATCACCTTGTCAATTGAATTTCGTTCAAACAGACCTTAAGTTCAAAAGCTGCTTGGAGGAGACAAACTGTCAAGAGAGCAGGCTGACAATGCAGTTACAAAAGTCTCGTTGCTGAGGAGGCCTCGAGAACTAATACAGGGAATAAAAAGGGTGTCAGTATTCCTTGTCTTGTCCTCAGTGGCTTTGGCTGCAAGTGGTTTTCTAGAAAAAAACACTCTAATTGTAAGTTGATGACCTTAAGGATACGTTGCAAGACTGACCTGTTTGCTGAGGGGCTTGAGAGGCTGCGGAAAAGGTGGGGTGAAGAATTTGATGTTAAGAATGGGGTCAGAGGAAGTTCCAATGGATTTGGCTTTTTCAGGGCTTGTGGCATTATACTGTTCTTAAATTTTAAGCTTTAACTCATGCGTATAAGTTGTAGTAGGTTAAGGGAAGTGTGGCAACTGTTGTGATTATATAGTATTTATGATTATATCTAGTGGGAGGTCTTTAAAATCTACCTTTGCAATCAAAATAATATATGTATATTCTGAATACAGCTGCTTAACACGTATAGTCTCAGAGATGCAGAAGACAATGTTTAACCGTGAAGTGTGTACAATGGACAGGTTCTGAAATAGAGAACCTGAGAAATAGAATTTGTAATTAAATTATTTTATAAAACCCCTTTATTTTTAAACCCATCTTGAGACATTTGGTGCCTGGGCCTTGCTTTTTTAAATCTTTTTGATTGGCCAAGGATGAGTGTAGGAGAACGGTAGCTGAAAAATCTAAACAAATTCATAGCCAATGGATGCATAAATAAGCCATCATATCTTACTCTGTACCCTTTGAACGTTGCTGCCCCTGTTTTTTGCGTTCATGATGCCTCACCTGTAATCAGAGATAAAGGCTTGATAATATCTGGCTAAAGCATCAGCAGTCCTGGAGGTGATGACCAGTGGTTATCTGTGCCTGAAGAAAAAACATTGTCCACGTGAAACTGGAATGGTTGCTCAAATAGACATCACACCAGCTTTTAGCTGGACATTGCCCAGATAGCAATTTAATAATAGATGATAGAATATCATAAGATTGGTAAGTGCTGAAAAACTGTGAAACAAAACTGAAAAGTGAATTGTGAATTGTCTGCTAAAATCCACCCAATTCTCCTCTCCAGGGCCTGGCCGGAGGGCTCTGTGTGCACCTGGCTGTTTGCTGCAGGGCGAGGAGAAGCTGCGCTGAAGAGTTCACAGTCCTGGGAGAGAAGAGAGTATCTGGGCTGCGGCTGAAGGGACGGGGCTGCAGTACTCTCGGCTGGTTTGCTCTGGCTAGAAGGTGAGAGAGCGGGCCAGAAGGTGGAGAGGTTCGGCATTCTCTGGCCGTGGTTTTTGAGGATTTGCTGCAGTCCTGTCTGATCATGCTGTCACTTAGAGTAAATGTGCGGAGACCAGATGTGTCCTGTGCCCTTATCTGTCCATGTGGGCATATTGGAGGGAGAAAGCCGCAGTGCTGGCCCACTCACAGATTGGCATAAATCTGCTGAATCAGCAGCAGGATTTGCAGCAGTGATGACTAAACGATACCAGCTGTTAATCATATCGATGCCACCTGGGAGTGCAGCAGTATCCCAGTATGTCCTGAGGACAAAGGAAACACAGAAACTATATATCTTCAGCCTCCTACCTGTAGTTCAAGCATTAGTCTTGGACGTTAGTACCAGGCCTCAATTATGGTAAACATTGGTGGTGGCCTAGGTGACACTGGAAGCTGGGCACAGGAATTGCTGTCCTGGAGTGGCCACAGCAAATAAAATGCCCATGAATCTGCACTGACTGCTGATGCTTGCTGATCTGCACTGCAGATACAGTTATCACTTAGATAAACACCCTTCTAGTATTTATTTTTAAATCATAGAAGCCTTTGAACCCAAATCTCAGATCCAAGCTAGAGAAACTATTGATTCAAATATGATTTCTGAGCCTTGTCTGGGGAACAGGCTAAAAAATATCCCAAACTGAACATTCAGAACTGTGGGTCCAGCCTTTCAGATGTTCACTCTAACTTCCCTGCATATGTTCCCACCAACTCCACTCGTTTGTCTTCACTTGATGCTGTCTCTGTTCAGTTTACTGCTGTAAGCAGCTGTAGTCAAGAAAGAGAGGTGACTGAAGCGGGGTAGTCTTGGCTGCAGCTAGTGGTCAATGAAGATCATTTCTTCCCAGTGCTCCTTTTGGGGAAGAATCCAGTCACATATGTTGATATAAATCTTAGTAGTATCCTTAAACTGATGGAGCCACCGTGAGATTAGAATCAATACGCAAATGGTTAATAAAATAGACTGCATTATAAAATAGAAGTGAGAAGTACGGGGATTAACTGAGAAGAGGGGCAAAAAAAGCATTTTGAAAATGACTGAGGATGTGACAGGCTGTTGCCCCAGTGCTCTTGTCCTCTGACTCCCTGAAGCCAGCGGTGCTCTGTGAGGACACGGAGTGACGCCTGCTGTCCTCGGCTTTGGCATGTGGCAAGTTGGCAGTGCCTGTGCGGGAAGGCAGAACACGCTGATGGCTTTGGCAAACCCAAGCTGGCAAAGGTGAGACTTCCCGAGGGAAAAACAAGCTGCTGTCATCTGATGACTTGATAAGAAGGGGAATGCTGGCACAGCCGAGAGCTCATACTGCTGTAAGAATTGGATAGAATTTGAATTTTCTGATTTTTGGAGAACTACCTGATTTTGAATTGTTTCCTACTCGGAAATGAATGAAACCAAAATATGTTGAAATTTCTCATGATGTGGGATTGAAATGGAATTCTTTTTGGCTCAGCCGATGTGTTTCACACATCACTTTTTGGATTATTTTAATCTTTGAAGCAATTAAATTACTCCTTTATATAAAATTTATGTTTTTAAGAGTTTTGCAAACTGAAGACACAGACATATTTGTTGTGAACATAACTCCATACAATATTTAAATATTATTTTGTCTCCACTCAAAATAAATTAATACTTTTATTTATATTTTATTTATAGTAATAAAATATTACATTTTAATCAAATTGTGTAATGCCAGAATACTTTAACAAAACCATAATTTTTTGTTGAAAGCCTCTGTGAGTGGAGGAATTATCCAGCATCTCTAGGGATGATTCAGCAGCATAAAAGCTTCAGAAACAATAATATTGTATTGATTTTGTTTAGAACAAATGATTTTACAGATCTGGTGGCAACTAGAGAAAGGCTCTGTTGCCTCATACGAGCCCCGCAATTATTGCAAATATCAGTGTACTCCTGGTCACAAATGACATTTCTTTCTGATGTTCACTCTTTTTCTTCTTCTTGTCTTCTCATTTATTTATATTTGTTATTGGCAGTACAGTTGCTATGTCTGGCTTTAGTGAAATTGATTTTTCTTAGCTACAGGCTGTGGAGTGTCCCTGTGGTTTTTATGATAAGGCAGTTAATATGACCTATCTCAAGAAAGAATTAGGCTGATTTTGTAAATCATCATTTTTCCTGCACAGCAGGGTCAGTAAAGCACAAGAATCTGAACAGCCTGGTCTTGATTCTCCATCAGCCAGAGTAATGTGCAGAGCTTTCGCACGTTTCCATTTTCTTTAAGTGAGTATAAAGTATAAAGCATTAGAGAAAAAAAAAATCTTTGTTGAGATCTTCCACAGGAAATAAAAAAATAGGCAAAGCTCATCCTATTATAATTAAGAAGTTAACCCATGAAACAATAAAACCCCACTGGCTTTTAGTGCTAAACAGTGCTGCAGCCCGTCAGAAAAGGACCTGGGGGTGTTGGTGGACAGCCAGCTGAATATGAGCCAGCAGTGTGCCCAGGTGGCCAAGAAGGCCAACAGCATCCTAGCCTGTATCAGGAATAGTGTGGTGAGCCGGACTAGGGAAGTGATCATCGCCCTGTACTCGGCACTGGTGAGGCCCCACCTCGCGTACTGCGTTCAGTTTTGGGCCCCTCGCTACAAGAGGGACATGGAGGTGTTGGAGCGTGTCCAGAGAAGGGCTACAAAGCTGGTGAGGGGTCTGGAGGACAAACCTTATGAAGAACAACTGAGGGAGCTGGGGTTGTTTAGCTTGGACAAGAGGAGGCTGAGGGGAGACCATATCACCCTTATCACCCTCTACAACTACCTGAAAGGAGGTTGTAGAGAGATGGGGGCTGACCTCTTCTCCCTGGTGACAAGTGATAGGACGAGAGGAAACGGGTTCAAGTTACGTCAGGGGAGGTTTAGATTGGATATTAGGAAACATTTTTTCACTGAAAGGGTTATTAAACATTGGAATAGGCTGCCCAGGGAGGTGGTGGATTCGCCGTCCCTGGAGGTGTTTAAAAAAAGGGTAGATGGGGCACTTAGGGACATGGTTTAGAAGTGGTTTTTGTCAGGGTAGGTTAATGGTTGGACTCGATGATCTTAAAGGTCCCTTCCAACCTCAGCAATTCTATGATTCTATGATTCCTCTTGCCCATGCACACAGCGTTACCGCGGTGGTGGCTCCACAAGGGCCCTGAAGCAACCCCTCTCCTGGAGGCCTGGCCGGGGCTCAGGGCCGGCTCGGTGCAGCACACCTGGGCTGCTCCCCTTCCCCTCGGGGACCCTGGGGACAGGCTCTGCGGGGGTGGCACGGCCAGGGCCAACCCGACCCCCCCTTCCCACAGAGCTGCTTTGTGACCCCTGCCTGAGCTACAGCTCCTGCTGCATCGCGGCTGTGCCTGTGCCTGGCCGTTGATCCAGACCGGCAAGTTCTTTTACCGTCCACAGTTACCTTTCCTTTGTGCTCTTACTGATGGGAGGAATTTGAGAATTAAAAGCCAAAATCTTTTGTTGGAAAATGTCCTAGTTAAATTTCTTTTTCTAATCTAGTCTTGTGCTTTCTTAAAATTGAGGACTCCAAAGATGAGGACTGTAATAAGCAATATATTTATTTAAAGACGTTACACAATTTGAAAGACCAAGTTGCCATTGTGGCCGTTATTTTCTTGCAGGTAGTTGAGGTGATTGGATGCTGGCTAGACTTTGGTAGGCTTTTTAGGCAGCAAAGGCTGGATGATGGAATTTTCCTCCTTCGCTTCTCCTGGGCATGAGTCTGATAGAGAAAGTTCTTCAGGAAAAGGGAGAATAACTGGTCCAGTGACTGGTTTGGTCAAGTCTGGTTTGTCTACTTGAGTCTTTTCTCCATCAAGACTGGGTGTAGGTCCTACAGCCTCAGGTGGAACTGGCTTTCCATCTTCATGTTCATTTTGGCCTTCTGCTAGGTTTTGGAAAGAGTTGTCCTCAGTTGAAGGGGGTAGAATTTTAACCCAGCCCACTGTTTTTTCTAGGTGTGGGGAGAAAGGACTGGTTTCAGAAGGGAAAGCTTGGTGATCGTGGCTGGATGTTCCAGGTGTCTGATCAGCTTGCTGTTGCCCCTCTTCAGTGGCAGGATCCTAAATAACAGGCAGTAAGCATTAGTTGTATTGAAACTACTCCAAATTCTTTCAGATATGAAGAAGGTCACCCTTCACACGAAGGATCTCCTGCAATTCCAGTCTGCAAAGACCAGGTGCAGAACAGAAGCTCAAAGGACAGGCAGATTGAACTACTTCTTGTGCCAGTGGAGACGGACGCATGAAACTTGGGTAACACCACAGTTATTGCTCTTTGCATTCCCTTCGTTATTTACAATTTCTTTGTAGAGCACTCTGAACACATTTGATATGATTGACTCTATACTTACTCTATTGCCTTTTTATCCACCTAACAACAGTCTGTTTTATCACGAGAGAGATTTCTTCCTGATTTGGCTTTATCGCTTTCTTGGAGCCCATATCTTTGTGAATAAGAAACCTTAAAAATGGCTGGGCTTTCAAGAGTTCAGTTCCTGTTTTGTAAAGAAGTATTACTCTTGCAATATTAAGATTAGATTAAGAAATACCTGCGGACTGTAGATTTCACAGGATATTGTGACAAACTGTTTGTGTTCCAAGTCACTCTTTACCACAGAGCCTTTGCAGAAACCTGTTTGCTGGAAGAAGAAAATGCAAGCGTTTTTTCACATTGTAGCACTGATACTGAGCTCCTGTCTTGTAAAATAAGTGATTATGAAAGGCTGAATAGTTATATCTTCTACAAGTATTTGCAGGGATAAGCAGCTTGGGCAAACTTTTATTTTGGGATTGGCAAGCTTACAGAGGCAGGCAGCATTTTGAAAAAGGCTTTGTGTTTGCAAAGGAGGGTTAGGTCACAGGGTAGCAAAAGTAAGCTGGCCACTTAAGGCCCAACTACAACAGCACACTTCCGCTGCAACGGAATATCCCCATGCAGGCAAATTGTGTAATAGAACATAATATCATTTTTCAGACAAAACCAATTTCACACCATACTAGTAAAAGAAACCGTGAAAAAATAGTGTTTCTAATAGTTGTGGTTTTACTGGGCTGTAGGTAACACGGCTGGGATCTCGGTTAAGATGGGGCTGGAAATGTTATCTCTTGGAAGCATGCCTGTTTAGTCTTTCAGTTTCTCTTATAATTTGTCCTTAGTTCCTAAATGTTTTCCTTAGCTGACCTGATTGTGGTATGAATATACTCTTTATGCATTGTGATTTATTGTCTATGTTGGTTTGCTTGGAAGAAATCCCTAAGAATGATTCCGTTTTGTAAGGCGGTGGCTACCCCGCCTTTTTCTGAATGGTATTTTTTTCCATTTTCTTTATTCATGGCTAGGTAAAAATTCAGAACTTTTACAGAAATGTTTTCTCTATTCTAAAGCAGTTTTTACAGTTACAAGACAGTGTAGAGCTGCAATCCATAAAAATATGCCTGTGGGCTTTGATTCTTGTCTGCAAAGAACCAAAGGGATAG
Source organism: Rissa tridactyla (assembly GCF_028500815.1). Classification (NCBI taxonomy): domain Eukaryota; kingdom Metazoa; phylum Chordata; class Aves; order Charadriiformes; family Laridae; genus Rissa; species Rissa tridactyla. Next base: position 1,213,768 of record NC_071471.1, on the reverse strand, counting down.
GCTAAGTATTCCCCGAGGAATCATAGTATCTGAAAAATAGGTGTTTACACAAGGAAAAGTACTTACAGCTAGTTCTGATGAAAGTGGCTTGCACTTGGAGATGTCAGCAATAGCGTCACTTTTGGAGCAGGATGTCTCTTGAATTAAAAACTCAACAAAATATGCAGGACCAACAACCCACTGTTAATGAGAGACCAGTGGAAATTAGACCTTGTGCATGTCAGGAAGAAGGAAGAATCCTACAGACCTTGAAAAGATGTAAAACTCCTGCTAAGTGTGGAGGGAGCAGGTTATACTTGGGACATTACTGTTAGTTGTGTTACAGGAGAATGATTTTTTGCCAGTACTGCTTTATTGCCTGGTTATATTTTACTTCTCATATATGCACAATGTTATTAATGCATGGATTAACTATAGTTGAAATGAGTTTTGGTTTTGTAATAAATTAGCATCCATATAGAACTACATATCCAAAGACCCTCTTCAGTGCCTTATTGGTCATTTTTGGCTGCTTTAATGAACAGGATCACTTTTTCTGTTTCTGAAATGCAAGTACCTCAGGGTTGGAAAATGGGAGCGAATAAATACTGTATTGTAGTAATATCTAACAACTTGAGGCAGAGAGTGAAAACCGCCTTGTTATCTATACATAATGAATTTCAGAGAGATTGGATATTGCTGTGGTAAACAACCAGGAGTTAGCCAGATCATTAACTCTCTGTTAGTCTAAAATTAGTTTTAAACTGTGTTTAAACTCATTCAGTGAATTACAGGTACGTTTTGGAAGGGATGGCTGTGCTTTATTAAATACTTTCTATTAGGGAGTCACTAATTCATGGTGCTGGTAGAAGAAAGAGCTCACAGTGAATCTTTCCTAAACTTTGGAATGCAAATCTGTGTCTTCAGTTTTGCGTAAAGCCCTTCTTTTTGCAATAAATGGAGTCAAAGTCTTGGATTAAGGCACATCCTCATTGCCCAGGAGAACTCTGCATAGAAGTATTCTCTACACTATACAGATACAAATTCTAAACAATCTGTAAGACATACCAAATCATACAACAGGTGGATCTGTACTCCTTGAGGGCTAAAGCAAGTCAGATGAGCCTTGGCTTACCTGCATTGAAGCTCTTGTGACATTGAGGACAGAGAAATAATGAGTTTGTTCACTCTCTTCATTGAACTTTGCAAGACTTTGAACAGCAGCCTCCAAATATTTGGGCTCAGTTGGACAGTCATCAACCGGGCAGTCAGGACATACTCTCCAAATATATCTGGGTGGAACTTTTTAATCAAACAAAAGAATATCATTAGAGAAAGCAGAGCCATAAGAGCATGTTGTCAGTGTAGGTCACTGTAAATGCCTGTAAGCCCCCAACCCTACTGTCTTGTCCTCCAGTCCCCTGGAGTAACAATATGTGGTTTGATTCACTCAACGATTTTGAATCCTTATGAATTTGCAGACCCATAAAAATATTGCAGTGGAGGCAGAGACACTGCAGGAAAAAGCTCAGCCTACTGACAGCGATCTTGCTGGTTTTACTTGCCTTTCACAAACCCATAAAAATGCTTTTTGGACCAGAGGGTAGAAGCACATAGGGAGGCTCTGCTGGGTTTCTCAGAGATGAACCAGTTATTACTGCACCGCTTTGAGCTGCAGGACCGCACTGGCCTTATGATCACTGACTTGAGAGAATTAGGGCAGCTGAAAGCTAATGGAGACACTGTGGTGCCATAATTGCAATTAAAATTTAAAGTACTGCTATGTGGCAAAGAATGTTTTTCCAGTCCTCTTTTAAAGTGAATGTGTTAAATAAAGACATACCTCGTTGTAAAGTGCACTCATAAGTATTCAGATGAGCAATATTTCTTGCCCGATTAATGTAGATAATTGCTTTGCATTGACCATAAACCTAAAACAATATAAACATTTAGAAACAATTAATATCGCACCCTTTGCACTGATCACCTAGTACCTAGACAGTGAGTGATTCGTTTTCTCCTTGCAGTCAGGAATTTCTTTTCAAGACAAAAGTTGTGTTAACACTCAAATGGCAATGCAGTACGTTTCTAAGTAACTGCTTTAGAAAGAACGGGCCAGATCTTCCCTGGTGTAAGCCCGAGCTGTAGAGGCGCAGTGCTTGTCTGCGGGATGGCCTGCACAAGGCCACTCGTTGGCAGCTGAGAAGCGCCCCAGGGTCACAGAGCACTTTCCCTTCCAGGCCCCACAGCAGGAGCTGGGTCCGTGTCTGGAGCCCAGAGAGCTTAAACCTGGAGCTCAGCGTGACATCTGGATCCATTCACCCGGCCTCCCCCTTCCCCTGCTCCCCACGTCCATAGGAAGGAAGGAGAGCGGTAGGAAAGACCCTAAACGAGTTTTGTGGCACAGTAAGATCACCTGTGCACACAAAGAAACTCTGACTTCATAGCAGAAAAAAATACTGGCCTATTAATATCCATTGTGCCTTTATGTTTAAAAGTTGAATGTATGTTCTCTGAGTGCTTTTTAAATATTGCCACATGTGTGACCAAGGCCTCTAGGACATACGTTTCTGGACTTCACAGAAGCCATAGCGACCATATATGCTCTGCACCCTTTTCCTGCTGAAAGCGCTGTAAGGGACAGGGAGCAGAATTCTTTTTATTTTTTCCAGTTTTTCACTTGAAAATGAAAACTGATTGACCTAAGAAGTAGCCCAGGGCAATTTAATCATAAATTCTTTTTTTTTTCACATGAAGCTTCTTTCTCGTCATTCTTCATTTTATAAGGGTTTTTCTCACTTGTTCAGAATCATTTTGGTCACCTGTAGCAGCACTCTTAGATCACTTTCTGTCTTTGCAGCTTATCTTGCTGAGCTTTCTTTTTTCTCTTCTTTCCATAGAATTTTTGCAAAGTTGTCAGAATTGAAGTGGAATTAAGCTAAACCAAAATTCACATGTTATATAAAAGTGAGTTTCTTTTATTCTCTTCTTGACACGCTGTCTTTAAAATAAACTCTTACAGGGTTGTCATAAAAAATAAACCATTTATTCTGAAGAGTGTCCTAGCATGGCTATATAGTTGTGTCTGTTTATTAGCTCTGGTCAAAAACTTTCATTTCATTTTAATTTTTTAAAATAAATCTTACCAGTCTATAAACTGACTAGAAAGTACAGAGGAAAACTGTAGACCTTAAAAAATGAGTTTTGATTTCTTCTAAGCTCTGCTGCCTACTACAAATGCATGCGTAGGGATTTTGCTGTCATCAGTAGTACCCGAGTAACTCATCACACTTGCGGTTAATAAGAAAACAAAATCCTTACAGTTGTATGAGCAGATCTGGCTGCACAGTCCTTCCACAACCTTTTGCTGAGTACATGGCATTCGGTGTCTACTACATCCAAGACGAGATAGAAGACAGAACCAGTGATCTCCTGAAAGCAAACAAAGGGTCACATCCCAGTTTCATGTAGAACAAAGTAGGGACACATAAAAGGGAGAGATGGAGAAACACAAAATACCCAGGTAGGACACATGGATATCCTGAAAACTGAACGTTCTGTGGGGCAGATTCTCGATGGTGGCAAATCAGGTGGGATTCAGGCCCTGTTGGAACAGGCTGGTCACGCGTCTAGTCAGCTTTAATTAAAGAACAGCCTTTTAGAGTTAGTTTTATCCTTCTGATTCTGGTACCAACCAGAACCTGCGAATAAGGATTAAACACGGTGGTGTTTCCATCGTCAGCTGCATTTTATGATTAGATATGAAAGGTAGGTTATTTTGCCTTCAATAAGAATGGGACAATAAATACCACAAAAAATAAAAAACTGTTAACACTGAACATTCCCAGTAGGCATTAGAAACAGAAATATCTTATTTCTTAGAGTAGTGTCTTCTTCAAGTATGGATGCTTTGCACTTGCCGTAAAGAGGCAATGACTGCGTTGGTGCAGACAACTGAAATATTCTCTGAGATAGCAGAAAGTGCTAGGAGAGACCCTGCGTATCTACATGGATGCCTCCCACTCGCTTCACGTTCAGTGCAGCGCTTGAGTTCTGAGCCCGTGCTTTGGCCCAGCACCTTTGTTCAGTTTGCACAGCAGAGGCGCACAAAGCAGCCAGGGCTCAGCTTTTGGGCTTTTTGGTCATTTCTACATCCTAAAGAACTTAGGTGCGCGTGTTAGCTGCATGTTTAGACTGAGATTATGTCTTTGCTGAAGAGGGAGAAAACCCAAAGCTGAATGAGAGCAGTTTTCATTCGTTTCTGGTTGATCTCACTGGCTTATGGAGAAAGTGCTTTATGGGGCAAGAGCCCTGTAGAAGTCTGGGGCCACTATCTGTTCAATTTTGGCTTCGGCTTTGATTTCTGTGTAACAGTGACTAAAGACCACTCAATAGGGCATCAAAAGGCTGGAGTACTGCTGGGTTTACTGTTTTTTGATTTTGTTTTAATACTGCCTGAAAATACACTAAGAGGTATCTGTTCTTGAGTTCTGAGGAGACCAAGTGATACAAACTATTCTGGTCACACAGTATAGACATCTCTGGCAAGAGTCTGGGTGGTGATTTTGTGTGAGTTCTACCGTACATACTTGTAATACTAAACCCTTTAAATATGGAAGAGCAAAATAAATAGAAAATAAACATAAAGAATGAGTAAATTGTTTTGTTAGCTTTGTCTCTAAGTTATATTCTTATCACGCTTATGCATGTTGCATAAGCAACTTACCATGCTATATACCATTTTTTATATTTTCATATCCCCTTGTTTCCCTAAGTGTTCTATGAAATAATCTGATAGGGCCTCGCACTGAGCTCTCAGGGTTTGCCTGCACTAATCCTGAGGTTTGATTGTAAGTGGTGTTTTGAAGGTCGTGGGAAGATCAAAAGCTATTTTGATAGCGTGAAGCTGAGGTGCAGCGGCACTGTGCCACGTGGCAGTATCCCCACACCTGGCTGCGCAGATCTCTCTGCCTACAAGGTACCTAAATATCATGATGGTATGTCTCCTTCATATGGTAGCTAATATAGGTTAAATCAGTGAACAGAAACTAAGACTGGTCAAAGAGTAATTGCCATTTGCTGAAAATGTGTTTTTTGAGTAGTGCAGCATTTGGTACAAGCTTGTAACTTTAAATATATCCTCTATGAGAAAAAAAGCATCGCTAAGACTCTCTTGCACAAAGAAGTAATAGCCGAGAAATATGTATCTTTAAGGAGTCCTAAAGTTAGGACTGGTGACTTGAGCTTTCAAGCTGGTTGTTCAGGTATTCTGGAGGCAAAAGCACACACATATCTCATTAAAGAAATGTTCTATAATCAAATGTGTTTGATGCTAGATGAGTTTACTCAGCTGAATCACGAAGACTGATTGTAAAGCTCTGTGATCTTGGAAATACTAAACGCAAGCAGGGTGGACCAAACTGTTTTTCCTGGTGCCTGTGGCTCTCTTGTATAATACCAGCTCTAATAGGCAGATGGGGTTATTATAAAATCTACACATCCTTTTGTCTACCTGCTTCTGTATGTATCATCCTCCACTGGGGAAAGGATAATTTGGGGTTTATTCAGAGCTCAGCAGTTCTCTGAAGGTTTGATCATCCTTATTTTAATTTTCATTAAAAGACCGTTATGCAAAGGCCTTTTGGTATCTGCTTAGTATTGAATAGAAACTTCTAGCTTTTCTGCATGGCCACAAAGATGCCGTGCTCAGCGCTGCTGGCGCGGGGATTGCCGCTGCGGTGGCCGGGGAGCCAGCAGAGAAGTGGCAGCAGCGCCTTTGTGGCAGGGTCACCTGCTACAAGGGAAAGAAATGAAATATTTTGGCATGTTTTGTAAATTTGGTTAAGTGCCTGTCAGTGAAGTTAAGCATGAGTATCTTGTGTGAAAGAAAGGCTCTGTCCTACTTACATAGGAGTTAACGGCAGATGGCTCATTAGTTTCAATTAGAGCAAAACTGAACCACAGGTTGCTTAAGGGCAGATTTCAATTTGAAGTAACTTTGAAAATGTTTTTATCCTGAGTATTGGTTAAAAAAATGGGAGGAAGGACTGCAGACTAATTAAAAAAATAATAATTTTTTTTTATTTACTCTTCTGATTCTCTTCCCATCGCAACTGGGGGAGCGAGTGAGTGGCTGTGTGGTCCTAGCTGCTGGCTGGGGTTAAACCACAACACGGATCCAGTCCGATGCGTGGTGGCTGATGCCTAGTGGGCATATTCTATCACCGGAGCAAAGCACTATAGAGAACGTCGTGCAAAGCACAGCACCGTGTGCATCCTCAGCCGCGAGAGCTCAGCTTGCTGGAGGCCACAGCCTGTCTGCAGAAAGGATGTCCGTGGGAGGGCAGCAGGAAGCAGTGTCATGTCCTTGCCAGTACAGATCTTTACACTTCTGGCAATGAGCCTGATTTTCTTTAAGGATTGAGAGCTCATCCTTGCAGGTCAGATTGTGGGAAGTGAGCAAGCGTGGCAGGGAATGTTAATAGCGTGCTTCCACAGGGCCGTAGGTGTTGTGGGCCTTGGGCACTCGTTTCAGGTTCTCAGTGGCTAGTGCCAGTAGATTCAGCTATCGTAACACAAAATAGTAATAAATTAAGCACCCGGAGAGAAATAAGATACTTGAGGATATGAGAGTGATATTCCATAGGTATTTCCAGTGTAATTTTTGCACTTGAACTGGTTTCAGATTTCTTCCGGAGAATGAGTCATCATTTCGAGGGCTGTGAAGGAATTCCCTGGTCCCAGGCTGGACATGTTTACACCTGTTAGTGCTTACATCTTGTGTGCAAAACGCACGATGACTTAATAGCCTTTGCACTCCAACTGCTCAAGGCGGTGGGAGGAAGGTGTAAAATGAAATTAAATCAGAGTAGTGGTGTTTCATACGAAATTTGAACTGATGCCTGGAGCTATTCCAGGGGCAGGCAGCAGAGAATCGTGACTGAAATTTGCTCTCTAATTGCCCACAGTGGTGATGAAACCGTTTCTAGTCATCTGTGCGTAAAGTTGACGTGGCCTCTGGAGTCCTGTGAATGGAACTTTTTACATTTCCCTTTTGAAATATTTCTTAGTTCAAATGGATATTGCTAAGGACTAGTGATAGGCACAGGGCTCTCTGTGGGAGAAGCAGATACAGACCGAGCAGGTAACTTACCTGAGGATGTTCTCGCACACTGAAAATCCGGTAGAGCCTGAACACGTAGCCCTCTTTTCGGTGGGCATTGATCTGCCGGAGAGCCAGGTCTGCAGCCTGCTCTGCTGCCGTGTCATCACAGCGGTGGGAGAGCAGCGCGGCCGATGCTTCTCTGGCAGGAAGAGAGGTGGCCGTGGGGCACAGCACCTGGATGCCAAAGAGCACTGAAATGAGGAGAACCATTCTGCTTAGAGAACCAGTGCGGCACATCAGGATGGTAAGGCAGTATGGAGTGGGGAAATAGCAGACTTCTGTAATGGAGCTGTGTCTCTTTATAAACCCGTACCCCCATTTTATTACATACTGACCATCACCTTTAAACCTACTGCTGCAATAGCAAACACTAAGTCAATGATTACAAGGTTTTATGAAAGTGTGATCGCTGCCTCTGAGACCAGAGATCACTTTCTCCTTCTGGCTTTACATCTCCAGTGCAGACTTCACTGGGCAGATCCTATAACTCTGGCCTCATTGCAAGGGACAAGAATATACACACAAAGCTGCTTTCTTAAGAAACCAGAACTGCTTAAATAAACCTATATGCCAGACAGGTCTGGCTCCACCTCTGTTCTGTCAGTGATCCAGTTCTTCTCCCAAATAAGACAATGACAAAGGTCTCAGTAATTTGAACAGGAACTGTGTAAGGGCCACAAGGTTGACTGATCTTACACTTTCTATTTGTTAAATGCTAACTGCAATAAAATATACTGACTCTCTGTTATATGCAGTCAGTTTGATTGGGATAGAAAGCTTGGTTTGGGTTCATTCTTTGAGCATTTCTACTCAGTTGGGTGCCTACAGATGAACCTTAGCCCAAGCCAATAGATAATGCAATGCAGTTCACGTACAGACAAGAAGGCTGTGGATAAATGGCCTGCTCAAGCCGTTAAATACTCTTAGATAACATGACAACAAGGCAGTGTAAGGAAGGAACGGTTTCATCAGGGTGTCTGCTTTTAAGGAGAAACTTCCATTGTGTTTATTTGGGACTTACCATTCACCGTAAACGAATATAGTAGCATAGATGTGGTAAGTTTTGTTCTCGCCCCAAAGACTTCACTTCTGGTGATGGGATGGTGCAAAATGAGCTGCTGTAAGAGGTTGGAGGAAACAGACAATAAGTGAACCAGGGTGATCAAAACGGTCTTAGGTTATGGAAGGCTCCATTTTGGGATTTGTTCCCTCTCAATGCCTTCACTCCAGCCCACTCATCTTTTGTTGCCTAAAACTCTCAATTTATTGACACCTACCAGTATTGACCCCCCACTCTGATTTCCCTGAGCCCTGAACATTTCCTGTTTCATCCCATCTTCCCCCAGATTCTGACTTTGTTCTCACTGCCACGTCGTGCGAAGTACTCTGTGAACTTGCCATCGTTACATGTTGCTGCTGATGCCAAAGAGCAAGTCTTGCTTCCTTTTGTCTCCTTCCATCTTAACTTTTTGGCTGCCCTGGCTTCAGTCCTCGCCTGGCAATGTCTGGCTTTGTATTCCTGTGGGTTTAGAGGCAGGTACAGTTGCATGTGGACCCCACCGCTAATTGTAACATGCTGCTGCGTTTCTATTGCCTGAGAACCAAACTTAGTGATGAAATAAGAACCGTCTGAAATTATATGCTGAGAGGGGAGGGGAGAGGAAGGTGGCCTGTAGGAAAGTTACGGACCCGGCGCTGACTACGCTCGTCTCGATGCCAAAGGTCTGAAGGGCAGAATCTGACAGAAAGAACTTTGTGAACAAGAGAAAGCGTGTATCATAAACTGGAGGGTGAAATGTCTTTGTTTGACTTCTTGTAGCCGGTGCATTCCTCCTTATGTCACCTCTTGCTCTTTTTTTAGCCTGTAAATTATTCTTTTTGTACTTTGAATCAAGGAAAATGTACATCCCGTTGTTTCTTTGCCAGTTCACATCACCTTGCATAGCTCTCCCAGATTTAGTCCAGACTTCTCCGTGCACTGCAGTTACTTAGCCCTTAAATGTCTCTTGGCTGGATGATTTAGGACCTTACTTTTCTATCTTGTTCAGTGTTACTGTCTCCTTTATATCATTTGGTCAGAATTGGCTCAAGGAAAAGGTTCTCACCTGCTTAATTTTTAGCTCCTTGGCTTCTCTAACCACTGCCACGTCCTACCCCAGTTTAAATTGAAGGAAGCCACAGGAGAATCATAAGCCTGTGGCTATAGGCCTGAGGAGCAAAGGAATTGGTCCAGCAATGTCACTATTTTAATTATTTTAGCACTACTCAGTGCTCTGCTTTCATTCCTTTTCCACAACAATAAATAATACAATCCTGATGTGACCGGAGACTGTGGCTCTGGGGGAAGCCCTTCACTGCCCCGGCGGCGCCCCCGCAGTATCCCAGAGCACACGCCGAGCTGCGCAGGTTTCTTTGTACCTTTGACTTACCCTCGCTGCTGAACTTGGAGGCTGCTTTGCCAGCCAAGAGACTGCACTGTGGTCACTATTGATTCTCGAGTGATTTGCTGAGTACAGATGAAAAAGGGTCATGGAAAATTCTGCCTGCAGAAACTTTAGTTTGAAATGACAGCGGTGTGCCTTGTGGCTAACCTGTCAGGAACCCCGCGCTGGAGAAGGGGGAATGGCTGTACTAATAGCTCTTATCCTGAAGATCTGGAAAAGTGACAACAACCGTTACTTGGGGAGGATCCCAGTGAAAGTCATTGGTTTTCTACTCAGGGGTAATTCTGCAGTATTTCACCTTGAAGGATACCAGGAGCCGGGTAACCATTTCTCTGGCCCTCATTTTCTGTCACGGGAGTCTCTGTGGTCACAGCTCTCTGCTGGATGACAGTGAGTACCTTTAGGTTTGAGGGTTGCCCCTGTACTGAGTGAGGAAGAAAAAGCGCAAGTGAAAGACATAATTGTCCCTATTTAATAGTACTGTAAAATGTGGGGGGTTTAAAATTTTATATCTTGTCACATTTTTACTGGTGATATAAAGAATCTCAGCTCTTTAGCCCAGCAGTGCTCAAAGCATGCTCCTCTGGGAGACAGCAGAACCCGGCCCAGGGAATGTCCATAGAAAGCCGGGTGGGATCATACACACGGCCAGGAAGCCCTGCAGCAGCACGGGGCTGAAACCCTCCTAAGGACACCTTGCTTGGTGGCAGGGGTGGAACACTCAGAAGCAGGAGAAGGGGCACGTGGCTGCTGGACTGAGCCACCTCATGTGTCCCCAGCTGCTTTGCAAACGCAGGGTGAGGGACAATGTACGGACTGTATCCCGGAGGGAAGGGGTGCAGGGGGTGAATGTGGAGAAACACTGCTGTAGCCATAGCACAGGAACAGCAGAAGCAGCAATGCAGGCTCGCTCACATTGTCCCTTGTGCCTGGGAATGCTTCCCCTGCGGCTAAAGGATAATAACTCATTTTCTTTATCCTTACAGTCCATGGCATTTCTATGGAGATGGGTGCCAGTTAGTACTGGCTGTGTCGGTGCCTCTTATAATGGGGAATTGTTACATCCCTGACTCTGTTCTTTGTGCTCTTCCTCCCAGTGGGAAGGAAAAAATTTCTCCGTTGAAGTAGCTGACCTCAAAACATGGACACAGCTGGGAAATCTGAGTATGTCCAGCCAAAGCAGCACATGAAGTACATATGCTTTAGCAAAACAGGGTCTGAAAAAGCTGAAAAACATTGTCAGCCAGTGATGCAGACCTGACAAACTGTTCATGCTGCATTTCAGGGAATGAAGCGTTTGTATTTTATGTATTGCCATTTCGTAGCGCTCACTGCCCAGGGAATCTATGACTAAATACTGACTGTGTTACTAAGGTCCACGTGCATAAATACGGGCCGTACTGGGGGGAGACAAAATGCTTCAAAGCAGTCATGGGAAATGTGTCCTGAAGAGGGCAAAATGTGTCCTGAAGAGGGCAAGTGTTAAGGAGAAAGAAGCTGAGGTGCGAGTTGAGGTGCAGTTACTGACTGGAATCACAAGACAGCACACAGCAATTCTGCTTTTTTATCTTTTTTTTTTTTGCTCCCTGTTTTAGGAAACAATGGAGTAGTTGGGCCAGGTGTAGGAGAACATCTGTGACGTGTGGAGGCTGCAGATGTCCTGCTGCATGTCCTTGCCTTGGGTGGTTGGAAAAGGCAACAAGAAAATGCAGCATTTTTGGAGCTTGGAGATCCCCATGGGCAGGCATCCCTTTTATAAACATACTGTTTCTGCCATCAGATAGAGAATTTTCTAAGCCTGGAAAACACTGTCTCTTCTATAACTTAGTGCCTACTTCGTTACACACAAGACAATTTGTATGGTTTGGTTAAGGCGATTCCTAATTTTAAAAATACAAATCCTAGGAAAACTAATTGCTCCAGGCGAGTTAAAAACTCAGTCTCATGTGTCTGATGCTATAGTAATGCAGACCATAACAGTGGCCATTTCATTAAATCCTCTACTGTGTCTCACGCGGTGGGATGGGAGGACCACCCGCCTTACCGCTTCAGGAAATGTGCACAGCTTAATACTAGCACGTTTTAAATGAGTGGCTGCCTGCAGGACATACTGGAGCCACTGCTTTGCAGAGAAGCAAAAAATCACTGAGCAGCTGACCGCAGCAGCCTGTGCAATCGCCTGCAACGCACTTCCAGCAGGAGCTCAGCGTATTCTTGAAATGGGAGAGCTGCCTTCACGGGGAGGGCTTGTCGGCAGTTTGTGCCATCACCTGAGACTGGCTTACAGAGTCTGGGCTGATTTCTCCTTCCCCTCCGCGCACCCAGTTGAAGCACTGGTGCGAGTGCATACGGGTTTTCCTTTCCCCATGGACACAGCAGAGCAGAACCTTTCTGTACAGCAGCCTGTTGCACCGTCACAAAGAACAAATGTTGGTTGTGTTGCTCACTGAATGCTGGAAGGTTGTAACTAGGAGAACAGGACAGGTTATTGAAGCAGTTCAGAAATGACACGTGTTCTGCAGCTTTTGCTGCCTGCATGGTAATTATCTTGTAGCAAGTGCTGTTCCTGGTTAAAGATTCATGACTGTCTTTGAGACTGCTCCCCCGGGCCTGCAGAATTCCAGGCTGGCTGGCAGTAAAGATCCTTCTGGGCCCTGTCCCTTATTACTTCTCTACCTAGAATTGATTTTGCCTCTAACGTGTCAGAAATTCAGGGAAGATTTGACTGCTAGGACAATGTTAAATTGCCATCACTGTCTGGGTGCTGTTATGAGAGATACATGTCTGCAGTACATTTTTTTCCCTTGAATTAGTATTCCCGCGTATGCACACAGGCCATGCAGTACCCATGATCGTATTGCACCTGGGTATCTGCTGGAAGACAGAGAATACACACGTCTTTGGCTGGAAGGATTGATGATTTCAGCCCACGCATCAATGAATGTGTCCTGATTCTTTGTTCTTTTCATAGACATGGATGCTCTTATGCCATGTCCAAACATATTGAGGTACTTCTGGTGGATATTCAAAGCAGGCACATGCTAGGAAACACTACAGGTGGAAAGGAAAAATACCTTTTTTCCTGCCACTTCTTTAGTGTTATTGGTGTGTGATCAAAAGAAAGGACTGACCTGATTTTCCGCAGTGCTCAGCACCCACACATCCCAGTGAAGCTGATGAGAAGTGCAGGAGCTTACTGTTTTTGAAATCGAGCCCAGAATATGACTCATAATGCTGTGAGGGAGATACTTGACAACTAATGAAAATATATACAGATAGAAGGTACCAAAGCATTTCTGTTGAACGTTTTATTGAAGTAACCTTTCGAATGGTGTTTCTATCACAAAGCTACAACGTTGTACAGCTGTTACAACAGTTTCATTGAAACATTATTTTCTATATTTTAACTTGGGCATCTGTGTATGTAGAGAAAACAACTGCTATATGTTGTAATCAGCTATGTTTTGAAGCAGGCCCTTGCAAGATCCTGGCCACAGCTCTGCTCTCTGGAAGGTAAAGCTCATTTGGACTCAGAGACAAGCGTTCTCACCTATTTGCGCTTGGTGTTGTGGTCTGCGTGTTGATGCTGCTGCACGCTGATCCTTCGGTAAGCTGTACTGCCGTGTCTCTAACGCAGCCTAGATCTTGAAATGGCGAACCTTCCCCGGGCACGGAGGAGGAGGAGGCGGCACAAAGCCAACTGGGCGAGGTACTTTGTCGTGCTGAGCAACCTCTGCAACTGCCCTCTTTGCTACAGATTTTGCTGAGAGCACGGAAGTAGGAAATTCTGAAGAGCTGGATTCAGATGCAACAGGGTTATTGTGAGAGAGCCTGAGATTATGGTTTGTGAAGCCTTGTGCAGCACTGGGCACCAGACCTGCTGATGTATCTTGACCTGGTTGAGAGTAGGTGACTCCAGGCTGAAAAAGGAAAACAGTTTGTGTTTGTGTTCAGTGACTTGGGGCTTGTAATATACGGGTCATTGACACTTTACTAGGCATCCTGCTCCCAGCTAGATATAGGCCTCCAACCCAGGCACAAAATTGTCCTGACCATCACAGAGCTTTGATTTGTATTTGAATACATACGCAGGAGCCCAGGAACACATTTTTAATATCCGGTGGATCATTAGCACCAAATTCTGTGCCATGTGAACTTTCAGGGCCACCTGTGCAGCTGGCAAAACATTCAAGACCAGCTGTCTTATTCTTTCTCTCATCTACCTCCTAGACAGCTAATTACTCTTGTGTAATGCTCTGGGCCGCAGGAAGTATTCAGCCTCCACCTAGCCCTTCTGAGACCAAACGCAGGCTAAAACACCTGGGCAGCGCTCGGGTTCAGTGCATAGACGTTTCCCTCCTCTTGCTATAGCAGCGCAGGTCAGGCGCCCTGAATTCAGTTCCCTTCGCCCTACCAGACGTGTGAAGCTCCCAGATGGGTGGGGGACAAACTGTGTGGGGCATAGATGGCAGAGGTGACATAATTCCTAGCACAGAAATCCATAGGATAATCGGGAGCTACCTTACCTTGGTTTTTAGGATGCAAAATTAAACTCAAGTTATCAGGGTCAGCTAATGCCGTCTATGGTGACAGAGGTAAACTCGGGGTGATTGCTTCTAACAGTACTAGTAGAATACTGCGGAAGGGAAGGGAGTATCTAGTGTTGGTACCTGGTGTCCGTAGAGCTGGCAGTCCACCCTGAGGTCCTCTGAGGGGCGTGTTACCCTTGTTGCTGTGCAGAAACCAAAATTCTGGCAAAGCAGAACATAGTCAAGAGAAAACAGTTATAAAATAGAGGAGATCTGCATTACAATTCTTAATTTCAGTACATTTAGAAATAGCTACATCTTCTCATGTTTTATCTGAGCAGTGAAGTGCTTGCTTCTCAGTCTGTTGGACTCAAAGCCAAGCAGTTTAAATGCAGAACCAGCAAACCGGTGAGACCGCTGTCTGTATTCTTCTAGAGCAAGATCCTTTGTATGTCTGGATACGGGGAAGGGAAAGACTATATGGGAATCTACTTAAAAGGTTCCCACCCACTAAAACTGACTAGAACTCAATTTCGTCAGAAACAAAACAAGAATTTTAGCATGATAAAGTATACAGTATAACTCTCAAGAGCCTATATATCAGAACAAAGCACACTGACAGCACTTAAATCGTGGGAAGGTGAAACAGTCGGCCCTTTTGGTATGTGTTTGTGTACTGTCCAGTACAAAGAGCCTGATTTTCTCCGGTGCTCATGTTAAGAAGAGTAAACAATAATATATATACTCTTGATAAAAAAGATCTTGTGTTAAGGACACTTTGGTCCTTCTGCCTTTTTGAAATATGTTCAAGTATGCCAGGATTCAGTCCAGATACATCAGAGAGAAGATAAAGGTGCAATTTAGCTTTAGGAATTATATATTGAAAAGCATATAATGATGGCATACAACTCCTGCACTTTCATGCTCACAAAGGTCTATTCCTGCACAAGCGCAAGCTCATCGCAGCATGCAGTTTTTCTGCCCCTGTGCTGGCGAGGCCGGGGCTGGTGTGCTGGCGTACTTACAGACTGGTCGTCGGGCAGCAGCTGACAGGCCTCCACATTATTCTTGGCTTCTTCTGCCGAGCAGTTCGTGGCAGCCACAGCAAACTCAACGGAGACACTGTGCACTGGGTGATACTGATAAAACGGGAAAATTGTTTAACTGACTTGCACTGTGAAACTGCAGAGCTGCTAAGAAAAGATAAAAGGCAAATGTCGTGGCTTCTAGCTCTGCATCCCCCACTGAAGTCAAAGGGAATCCTGTGGCTAAAATGACACAGAACGTGTGGGAAATCAAGAGCAATTCGGTAGGGCAATTTAGAGCCAGCTAAATCTGTCTGCAAACGTAAGGAGGTAGCACTGCGCAATGACCACAGAGGAAATACTCTGTTTGCGTGGAAGGCTAGACATAGTTGTAGCAGTGACCTGTATTCTGGCTCTCCCGATCTCAAGGAGTCTGAGGTAGGCATGGGCGGTTTTGCTGTTGTGGTCATTGAGTGCAGCTGTAACCGTAGTTAATACGTCGGTGGTGTTCAGGCTTGCCAGCAGTGGGCAGTCAGGGCAGAGCTGGAGAACATCTTCATTGGAGTCTGCAGGAGGAACCAAACAGATTATCTTTCCATTAGACCACTGTAGGTTGTTCTCAAAGGCATTATAGACCTATTCAGTCACAAAACAGTCATGGCCTGTCCCAAATTGCAGCGGAAGGAATTTCTGCAGGACAGACTATAGATGGCACCATTTCACATGACTTTGCCACTCAAGTCTTTCTGCTAGCAAAGTGCATTTGAATGTTCTTACTCAGGTTTTAATCAATTCTCTTTCTGGCAAGCTACCCATGACACCAATGAAAAGATGTCTCAGCTCACACAAGGAATGGTGGAAAAATGAAAATATTTTAATTTATTGGAATTGTGTTTGTGTGAGCATGTTGTTTCCTTCACTCCCCGGTTTTGAAAATAGTACTGAAAACGTCTCACACAGAGCAGAGATCTCGTACAGAGCACGCAGAATAGACATTCCACTTCCCCATGGCAATATTGAAAATGCTGGGGTTAGTAAATAAACTGCGTCTGGCAAAGGGGCTCTGAAGACCAACAAGCTCTAGTAAATTCAGTCCACCGAGGAATCAAATTCTAGAGGCTAAGCTCCTGAGCGCAAAGCCTCGGTGCCAGCAGTCTCTACGTCAAAACTGGGAGTTGCTCCCCAGGTAGTCTGAGCGTATCTTAATTGTCATAGGAAAGAGGAACACAGAGAGAGGGCTGGGTTTGTAGGTGAATGAAATCAGAAAAGGGAAAAAAACTACTTTCAAAACAGTTGGGTTTATAAAACCTATTAACTGTCATCCTTTCTGCCATGTTTATACACAGCGCTTGCCGGCTTTTAGAGGCAGAAAAGCTAGTGAACTGGAACCACTGCTATGGTAATCCTCCAGCCGCTAGATTAAACCTAAAGAGCAAATGCTTTACCTGCGTGTGAGTGGCATTTACTAGCGAGTACAGATAACTTTCCATCCCGCTTCTGCAATTTGACATCACAGTCACCCTCAACTGCCTAGAGAGAGACAAAAATCAAAGGGTTACATCATTCAGATAAATGGGAATTTCTGAAAAGGGCAGCTATTAAATTCAAAAGAACAGATCCTGGCTGAGTGTTCCTGGGAAAAATGGGCTATTGCAAAGGCGCTGCTGGGCGTGTGCTGGGGACTATTTTGTGAAAGGCCAGAGCAGAGCTGCAATGTTTGGAACAAAATCTGGATGTCAAAAGTATCAGAAGGGCCAGGTTAGCCAGATTGTGGACATTTGGTTCAGGTTCCGCTCTCATAAGGAGCAAAGAATATGAACACTTATGAATGAAGGCCTTCCGCGGAGCTGTTTGATAACGTTCTCCCTGATCTCAGCTGGCCAGTGGCCATGGCAACCGCTGCCTTGTGCGAGCTGGCTCATGGCTACACTGTCCTGCAGCGGAGCAGAGGCAACGGCAGAGCTGGAGTGCCCGGGAAGAGGGAACAGTTAGAGTTACCTCCCCCAGGACGGAAAATGGGATTTGAGCCCTGGCGAATTCAGGGGTGGATCAAATTTAGTCATGAGCTCTGTGAATTGGGCCCCATGCTAGAAACAGCAGGCTTAAATTGTCAATGGCTCGCTCTGCTTTCTGCTTAGAAACCGGAGCTGCCTGTACCCAGGCAGCACTGCCACTGCTCTGCTCGGGGAAAGCTCTTCACAGCCGGGTCACACTTGCCTCAGAACAAACTATCTGAGGCCAGTAAAATCCAGCTGAGCGTTACTTTGAAGGCAGAGCCCTGTCTGATAGGGGACAGCCTTGGCTGGGACTCGGTGACCAGACTCGATGGAATTTCACTAGGTAACACCCCGCATGTAGCCAAGGGAAGGCTGTGTTTGCGCAGTGTCCCAACCCGCCCTGTCCGCAGTTTGCAGCGAGGCAGGGACACCTGGGCTGACCACACAGGGCTGAATCTGGGGCCCCTTAAAAAGGCCCATGGCATTCCTGAACATCCGAGGGATGTTACGCTGAGAGTGCCCCATCCTGCTCACGTAACAGGGCAGGAAAGAAATCCAGGAGTGCAATCCTTCATGACACGAAGGCATCTAAAGCAACAAGGAGGTTGCAAGTGATTGATGGTTAATAGGCTGTTACAGTGATGTAACAATTGCTTGGAAATCTAACTGGTGGTAGCCTGGCCTCTCGCGTCAGCAAACTGAACGCGCACCTCCGGACCGAGCTCGCCGTGTTTCAGGTACTCACGTGTTGTGTGAAGCTCCTTACTGTGCAATTTGCAAGAGGCGTAGGGCTGAGGATGTGGCACGTGGTCTCTAATAAGTCGAGTTCAAGAAATATTATGTCATTATTCAGCCCCTGGAAGAAAAAAACCACAGGAATTGTAGTAATTACTTCACAAGATATCACCAGATTTCTTTTGTGGGTCTCTGCGCTGTGGTCTCTGCTG